>NC_068356.1:109461821-109789321 GCF_020536995.1 Dreissena polymorpha | reverse complement strand
ATAGTATATGCACGTTTTGAATTGATAAAATATTCCATCATGTTAAGGCTTTGCTTAAAAAATAAAGTAACCGACATTCCCTATATATATATATATATATATATATATATATATATATATATATATATATATATATATATATATATATATATATATATATATATATACCGACCGCAGAACAATGTGCTGTTATTACCGATGTGTTTGTAAGTGTATGTATTTTATAGAATTGCTAGTAAAGGACAAATACAACGATAAAATGCAGAACTATTGTGTTTGAAATAAATCAGCAACAATTTCTTCATGCATTAATTTTGTGTGTGATACATTCACAGGTATAAAGATACAATTATACATCATTATACATCATATTGACGTTGGTTGTCTTCTAAACGACCTGAATTTCACTGCAAAGTATTGTATTTTCATTCCCGTCAGTCATTTGAAAGTTTGAAATTGTTGGTCATCTGAAAAACATATCTACAGATTTATTAGGTTTGTGTACACGGAGAAAAACTCACATAATACGGTTTTTATGTTATATTTCGACTATTGCTTCTTAGAAAATTGTTCATACAGCATACTTTGTTTTGAGTAAATTTCCGCGGATGTTAAATATTGTATGTTTTCGCCAATTCGAAATGCGCACGGTTATTTAGATTTCATTCAAACTAGAGCATTCGATTCGCGAACAGAAGAAATTGTGAATTAACTGTAAAAGAATAAAATATAGTTATATAGTCCACTTTCTAAATAACAAAGCTATTGTCTTCTTTTTCTACCTTTGAGATGGGACTTTGGTTACAAGATACGAACATATAAGGCAATTGCCGATAAACAAAGATCATTTACTAAGCCCTGCAGCCTTTAATCTTAGTCGTTGAGGCTTGATCATTTGTAAGGTCGTTTTTCCCAATCTTTCCCACCACGCTCGTCTTCATATCCCGAGTGCTATTGCACTCTATGCGGCCTATTTTTGTATAACAGTGACATAGTGAAAGGTCATTTTCACTTTGGGACAAACGACTTTCAGAGGTCGTTCTGTATGACCGACAGTTTCCTCGCTATTGTTGGTCGCTTGTTTGATCCTTCTCACTTGGATTTCTATCAACCATGCCGTAGTGTTTGTTAACAAGCACTGCCGCACACATGTAAATGTTCCATTTAACAAGGATATTATGGAAATTTATAAATTAACTAGTGGCGTATTCAGAATATAAAAGCGTGTTATGTTGGCAACACCAGCTTATTATATTTCAATTGGATCTAATGAGAAAGACAACGTCACGTAATACGGCATTTCTCATGCGTCAAAGCGTTTGATTTAAAATTAAATAATAGTTTTTCTTCAGATTATTAAGCGATGATAATTGCATGTTAGGCATGAGAAATATTTTTTTATTCACATCTCTGTCCGCCATAGTTGTTTTCTTTTTTAAATACAATATCGGAAACGGCATGCAATTTACTCGCTCGATTCTGTAGCACAGTGTTTGGCCCCGCATCAGATCATTGCTTTCAACATTGTGCAGGCGCTAATTATATTCCTTTGCGAAGGTGGGTTATACTCCTCTTAAACTAAAGACGAAAAAGCATGTGTAATAAAATCACCACATGTCTGTCTTTCTTTCGGTAGACAAAAACGTGTGCTCAGGCGTTCTTCTAAACATTCAAACTTGCAGGGAGCATTTCTTATGAGGTCGTCCATGCTCGATTTCAATTTAAAAATACGCGAACAATACAATACAAAAGTAATGACCATTTTTCAACAGAACAGAAATAATTTGATACGATTTTTACATAAAACATTGTGAGTCTTTAACAGTTTATATTGCATATTTTCAAATGGTCATGTCAAAAGGAAGTGATCAATCATTCAGTAACAAGTAGTTTGTACATAGTAATTAATGTAGTGCATGGCATTGGTTGGAAATGATCCCACGAGTAACACGTTTCATCAACGTTCTGCCTATATTTATCTGCAGCGTCTGAGAAGACGAGTTATAGTTTAAAGTGATCGCCATTTATGAGTTTGAAAGATTATTATTATCAAACGTTGCGGTCCGAAGAAGTAATATCGGTTTAATATTGTTATCAAGTCAAATGTCTCCATCAAGTGTTTCTTTGGTAAACAAATACGCCTCTGCCGATTAAAATTTCTAACGTTTTTGTAGTGATTGTCAAGTACAATTATAGCAAAAGTGTATTCCACAAAAAGATCAGCTTCTAGTTGAAAAACATGAAGCACACTGAGACTAAGAACTGCCTGTGATCTGAATGTGAAGCCGGAGCACATATGTATATGTGTTTGATATTTACATTGATGCATATATTAAACCGTTTAACGATGTATGTGCTTCTATTTTTATACCCCCGCAGTGGTATATTGAAGTTATTCAGACGTTTGGTGGGCTTGTTTTTCAGTTGGTTGGCGGGGCTGTCGGTCTGTTCTTATACAATCGTCAAGTCTGGATCGAACTACTTCTATATTTCTCAAGCGATATAATTGAAACTTTAAACATGACATTACCTTGACGTTGTATTGCAATGTACTAGTTTCAGACTCAGAAATCCACGCCTTCGAGTTATTGTCCGTTGGACTTGCCATTCTTAGTATCCCCGTCGAAATGAAATTTAGGAAGCGGATAAAGTAACCGTCTCCGTCCGTCTGTCCGTCCGTCCGTCCGTCTGTCCGTCCGTCAATGGATTTACTTGAAACTAAGAATAAAAAATGATGACAACTAGGAGAAGTGAAGTGACCAAGAACCATAACTCTATCTACCTTAGTTTTTGAATTATCTCCCTTTATATAATTTCAAAGTATATTTTTGTCCGGAGCATAACTCTAAATCTGCTGAAGGGATTTACTTGAAACTTGAAATATAAACAGATCGCAACTAGGAGAAGTGCAGTGACCAAGAACCATAACTCTATATACCTTAGTTTTTTTTAATTATCTCCCTTTATTTAATTTCAAAGTAAATTTTTGTCCGGAGAATAACTCGAAATCTACTGAAGGGATTTCCTTGAAACTAGAAATATAAACAGATGGCAACTAGGAGAAGTGCAGTTAACATAAACCATAACTCTATCGGCCGAAGTTTTTGAATTATTTTTCTTTATTTAATTTCAAAGTAAATTTGTATCCGTTTTGTCATAGATGACACAAGTCCCATGTTTTACAAAAATTATTCTACTCTCTAAAACAAATGTTCTCATACAAGCAAACACATTTCGGCGGGGATGGCCATGTTAGCATGGCTTTTGTAACTTTTTATGTTTGTTAAGCAAATTGCTTCAACATTTCTCAGTTCTCATACAACTGAAATCACAAATCAAACTATTTCATCACCATGAAGTAAAGATGTGTAACATACCGTTTTAACACGCAGTGATCTTTTTATTTCAGAGTTATGTACCCTTAAAATTAGCCATAGGTAAGGCTGGTAAGACTGCGGTTATTATAATTTCCGTTTGTGGCCATTATCTAGATCATACTGAAACAGAAAGGTTTATTTAAATCATAATAATAAATGTCATATGTATCTTCAGATTTTACTAGAAAATATATGTATGAATGCACAGCATGCTTACTTTGGCGGTTACACGATATATATTTAGCAGTGAATAAATGTCAATCAAACAAATACTTTTACAAAACCTTTGTTGTTTTTTTAATATTTGGCATTTGAAACCGAATATTAGTAGCATATTGCATTAACTATTATATTCCTGGATTCATAAATTTAAAATTGCATTGTGCAGTAGATAAAATGATGTCTTGAACATCAATGCAGACAACAAAGCCGATAAGTGGCAAAAGCTTCGACCGTCTGTAGCCATCAAAATTAAATAGTGACATTACATTCAAAAATTTTCAAACAAATGTATCTCCGCCGTTTTAGTGTCCAGCTGTCAAATTACTGTAAACACATTCGTCAATTTAAATGTCAATAAAATTGAGGAAATGGTGGTTAGGTACTCAGCATTCAACCTATCATAAATGTTAATGATAAAATATTGATTTGACCGTTATGACGTTGATGATTGTATAAAGTGAATTTAATAAGATACATTTACGTAATGTGAATTTCTCGTTGGAGTTTCGTGAATGTGCACTTAACTTTTCTACTTAACTATTGTATGTGTGTTGTTTTGTGCAAAGAATTCATTGGAATAAGAATAAACGATGCAAAAAAACTTGTACGGAAATATCAACAAGTTGAACAAGCCGGTTGACATGTTCTAACTTACATTATTTAATTGTTCTACCACGGATTCAGAGATGGACATTCAATTATAGGGTTCATGCAGTTAAAAAGGAAAGCTTTATTTATGATCACTCAATTTTAAAAGAAAATAGAAGTAAAAGATAAAGTTAAGAATGCGATTGTGGCTGTTTGATCCGTTTCTGTATTCGCTGTACTTGCGAACGTTCCTAACATGGAACTCCGTCATCATTCAGAACAACACAACGCCCGAACCACTACCAGGTACGTATGGATTAAAAAGGGGGGGACTAGTCACAAGGTTTTCTATGGTCTGTTGATTTTGTGAAATTTTTCATAAAATATATTTGGTTTTAGCATATTCACTAGGACATTGTAGATTTGGCTTTAGCATATTCACTAGGACATTATAGATTTGGTTTTAGCATATTCACTAGGACATTATAGATTTGGTTTTAGCATATTCACTAGGACATTATAGGTTTGGTTTAAGCATATTCACTAGGACATTATAGATTTGGTTTTAGCATATTCACTAGGACATTATAGATTTGGTGTTAGCATATTCGCTAGGACATTATAGATTTGGTTTTAGCATATTCACTAGGACATTATAGATTTGGTTTGAGCATATTCACTGGGACATTATTCAAGGTTTAAGAAAACAATTAAGCTTCGCTGTGTAAAAACTGTGCTAAATTCACGCGCGTAAAGTGCCGTCCAATATTGTTATGTGCAGTCCGCACAGACTAATCAGTGGCGAAACTTTCCGTTTGTATTGTAGTTTTCTCTGACAGGATGTCGTTTTTTCGGCGTAAGCTGTATTAAGCCAGCTTTTCACCTTAGCCTGACCTTTGTTAGCGTCCAATAGAATTCAAATAAAACTTCCCGCGGCCAAGTACAGATGAATACACTTCATTGACTGCATTGGCTGATTTGAGAATACGACCAGAACATTGGAAACATGTCCGCGTCTTTGTAACACTGTTTTACTGCGTGTTCAGCTTAATAGATAGAACAGTTTTACACTCAATCTCGACATCAATACAGTTTGTGCGTCCACCTTTTATTTTCAGAAGATTTTCAGCGCGAGAACGTTTGCACTTAAAGGCTATTTTCTCATATTTAGTACTAACTTCCATATTCCTGTCAACATGTTAACATGTTAAAGTATAGAGCAGTGGACGCGAAGACTCACTTTAATGCATTGCATTTCAACTCGCGAGGTATATCGGGTCCATTTGCGGCCACTGTGTGTGAATGTCAGAGTTTACATACAGGTCATCGCTGCGTCTCTACCCTATGTGCTGATCGGAGTTCGCGGCCAGGAAAATAGTCGTTACATAATAAAGACGCTATAGCATTGACTAGGTGAACTGGAATTTATTTAGACCAGACAGATGTTAAATGAAGATATCCAGCGATATCATATGGTATGTCAATAATAGATTCTTAATGTGTTTTACAACAATACCATGATAAATATTATTTTTAATTAATTAAACAAGAATTATGCCATCATATTGACTAATGAATTAAGCATGAGCGCAATGATTCTCGATACTGTTAAAAATCGAATCAAATAGCAACGCCAGACAAACCACTAAAACAGGTTTGTTCGAAGAACGCGCGTATAAATATTTAAAATATATACGGATACTTCGCGTGTGGCCGGTTGACTCATATGTTTTAATTTCACTTCCATTCTTCTTTTGGTTTTCTGTTTTGTATCATTACGTTTATGACCAGCAATATGTAATAATGTAAAATAAGCCGCGAAAACTCCGCGTATCATCCCGTACTGCGTTTGCTGCAGCTAAGAACTGCACAGAAAAAGACATTCGCTATCGTTGATCTCATTCATTGAAGTCTTTACCTTTCATTAACTGCAACCACAATCAACGCCGTATATCTTTTTTTAAAGATATTTCTTGTTTACGTGAATCCGGGTAAGGCGGAAAATGTCGTCCATGATAAGCATTTGTGGACTGCACCGGCTAATCTTGGACGAACTTTACGTTTATATTTCAAGCCCGTTTTTCTCAGAGCGCGGTTCAAATAGAAGGTTGGCGTGGGATTTGTGGACTGCACCGGCTAATCAGGGACGAACTTTACGCTTATATTTTAAGCCCGGTTTTCTCAGGGCGCGGTTCAAATAAAAGGTTGGCGTGGGATTTGTGGACTGCACCGGCTAATCAGGGACGAACTTAACGCTTATATTTCCAGCCCGTTTTTCTCAGAGCGCGGTTCAAATAGAAGGTTGGCGTGGGATTTGTGGACTGCACCGGCTAATCAGAGACGAACTTTACGCTTATACTTTAAGCCCGGTTTTCTCAGAGCGCGGCTCAAATAGAAGGTTGGCGTGGGATTTATGGACTGCACCGACTAATCAGGGACGAACTTTACGCTTATATTTCAAGCCCGTTTATCTCAGAGCGCGGATCAAATAAAAGGTTGGCGTGGGATTTGTGGACTGCACCGACTAATCAGGGACGAACTTTACGCTTATATTTCAAGCCCGGTTTTCTCAGAGCGCGGCTCAAATAGAAGGTTGGCGTGGGATTTGTAGACTGCACCGACTAATCAGGGACGAACTTTACGCTTATATGTTAAGCCCGTTTTTCTCAGAGCGCGGTTCAAATAGAAGGTTGGCGTGGGATTTGTGGACTGCACCGGCTAATCTGGGACGAACTTTACGCTTATATTTTAAGCCCGTTTTTCTCAGAGCGCGGTTCAAATACAAGGTGGACGTGGGACTTGGATTATTGAAGCCCTCTCGTGAATATATTTGCTTCGTCTGGACTCAAAACACACAAATAATCTGAAAAATATATGAGAAATGCAACATTACTCCATAAACTTTATCAGAAGAGCAATGTGCGTTAACATTCCCTAGAAAAAAAAGTATAGAAGGAGTATTCAAACCGCCACTGGCTATTTTCTGACCAAAACAGCACAAGGCAGAAAGTTTAACAAAAAACTCGAGAAATTCGGGTATGGAGTTCATTATGACAGTTTGAAAAAGTATATACTGGTAGTATTAATTTGTTTCGAACAATAAGCATAAGGTCATGCGTTCAAACAGGCTATAAAAAGTGCCATCAACAGGCATCGTGTTCCATGTGGTAAAAAATATCAGTTGGCAATATAATCAAATGAAACGAATAGTACACTAAGTCAAAATAAATAAGACAATTAGGCTATAATATTACAGATAATCACGCATACATTTTGTATACTTTTTAAAATTGAATCATGCGTTCTAAAAGCTTTGTATATTTTAATATGTCGCCCCAGGCTCGAACACCAACATTAACAACATCAACAACATCAGAAAAATCACCAACATCAGCGCGAATGAAGATGCCGCGGAGTTCGTGGTACGTCGGTACCGAGACTACTACATCAAGGCGAAGAAGATCACGTGGGATTACCTGCCCGCGCACGAGAATCTCGCGGATTTTAACGATGAGTACGTATACCAAACTATTCTCAGCGCTTACCTTTGTTATAACCAATGCAATTTCAAACTACTAGCTTGCAAAACTTTTCTTAATTTACACAAATTTACCAAAGTGCCATTTCCTGTATATTGGGATTTTTTGTTCAATATGATTTCAGTAAAAATTAGGGATGCAATATGTTATAAAAATCATTAACTGGTTAACCTTTTGCCGTAACCGTTTATTAACCGGTTAACCGAAACGCCTTAAGTAGTTAAATCGATAAAGAGTACGTAAAAAATGTCAAACCTTTCGACCCGCTCTTTAGAAACGAAAGAAACGAATTTTTAGTTGGACCGCTTATATTACGTTCGCGGCGTATCTCTCACAAAAATGGTGTGTTCCTTTGTTCATTCTGTTTTAATTTTTGAAATTCAAACTGAATTAATATTCAAATAGTTTTCCCTTTCAGTTCGACGTAAAGTGGGTCATGTGTGTTCAACGAATCCGCATCTCTTCTTATTCGATAATTGCATATTTTGTTGTTTGCTTTTTAGCGCCTGTAGCCGAAGTAGATCTATTATCGTTTGATATTCATTGTACATTTTTAAAAGTGGGTAAAATAAAGGACACGAATGCAAATTAAATTACTTATGAACGAAATGTAAGTTGTAAATGTAATAATTTATAGAAACAGTAGATTTATTTAATAGCGAAGTAACTAAGTATTATGATCTCAAATAATGATAGTTACGTATGTTTGTTAACGTACCATAGCGCGCAAATGTTAAGCAATTGCACAAATTTACCGTTTTTATTGTTTAAATATTTTAATTGATGTTTTATTATATAATTGCTCCAAAATGCATTTAAAATTGATGCATGATAAAGTATTTGGATTGCATTTAAAGTGTTTTGGTTAAATGGGCTGTCTGAGCTAAAATGTGAACACCATTCACATACATTATTTGAAACACCCAATAAATCTAAGCTAAAATGACTTCTTTGCTATGTTCGTATGTGACAAGCAGATTCGTTCAAGAGACGCTCATCAACCGACACAACCGCGTTGGCAGCCGCTTCTCAAAGTACGTCTACAAAGAGTACAGCGACAGCTCCTTCCGGTCAGAGATTCCCAAGCTGAGCTCGTATGGTCTCGTCGGGCCACTGTTGCATGGGGAGGTTGGGGAAGTGCTTCGGATCCACTTCAGGAACGAGGCGGAAGTGCCGCTATCGGTGCATCCGCATGGCGTTCGGTATACGAAGTCAAACGAAGGTGTGTGTTTTGTTGTTGGTTATTGGCAAGTAGATTAATTGCACAAAACAGACTAAGCTGACCAGTTTATCTCGCAACGACACTAGATTGACAGTGTGTTTGAAATTGATTGTTTGACAGAAATGATTGCAACAACTCGTTGTTACCCGAAATGACGTTTTGCACACCTTAAATGATGATGCAATAATAAAACCTGAATACAAGCCCACATATCGTTGTGTCAATTGTATGTGCTTGTTTCGCGCAAAGTATACATTTAAATGTTATCATATCAGTGTTGCATTTAATGAATATTTTTGTAATTATGTTTTGTATATTGTCTATATATATCACACAGTATACTGGTACCATGGTATCGAGTGTTGTTTTACTTCGTTTGTGATATGACTATAAACAAGTCTTCTGTAACTTAACACATACTAGATAAAATGTGTAAGACTTGTAAATTGTGGAAAAACCGATCGTTACCTGGGTTTACCAATACATCTTACGTTCAAGAACTGTTTAAAAATAACGTTTATTGATGTTGAAACTAAAAAAAGTACAACTCGTTGTATCAGGAGCTATTTACCTCGACGGCACAAACAGAACGCAGAAGGCCGACGACGGTGTGCCTCCCGGAAGTGAGTTCACGTACCACTGGCCACTCACTTCCGAGTTCTCCCCGCGCTCCGGCGATCCCAACTGCCTCCCGTTCGGCTACCACTCGCACGTGGACGCGGACCGGGAGGTGAACGCCGGACTTGTTGGTCTACTCATCGTCTGCAAAGCAGGTAAAACAGAACTATTTGCACAAATTTATAATCATCATCATCAGCAGCAGCAGCAGCATCAAACCCACCACCATCATCAGCATCATCTTCGTCTTTTTAATCATCATCATCATCATCATCATCATCATCATCATCATCATCATCATCATCATCATCATCATCATCATTATCATCATCATCATTATCATCATCATCATCATCATCATCATCATCGTCGTCGTCGTCGTCGTCATCAACATCATCATCATAATCATCATCATCAGCAGCAGCAGCATCATCACCATCATCATCATCATCATCATCATCTATCAACAACCCGCATAAACAACATCGTCATCATATCATCATCATTACAATCAGATACATTAATTTACTATTATTAATTATAATCACTATTACATTATTTCAAAAATATATATATCTGCATAATTAAGTATAATAGGCGTTGATACTAAAAAAATACGTGCCACTTTAAAAGCCGACGAAAAACCCTTACCATTCCAGGCATTCTGAACGCACAGGGTGTCCGTTCGGACGTGAACAGGGAGCAGGTCCTCTACTTCGACTCCGTCAACGAAGGCGAGTCGCTTCTTACTAGTGAAAATCTCGAGCGTTGCGGTAACCCCGATGAATGCAAGCGTCTGTTCGAAAGCGGCGATCCGGAGTTCGAGGAGAGCTTGAAAAAGGACTCGATCAACGGCTACATGTACGGAAACCTGCCAAATCTCGCCGTCTGCGCCGGCGACCACGTGGCCTGGTACGTGTTTTCGCTCGGTGCGGAGCTTCATCCGGTCAACATCCAGGGGCAGACGTTAATCGGTAGCAGACACAGGTATTGCGTACACTTATGTAAGAGGTTTGTTTATTGTGGTTTTTAACTCTCGCGATTAAGGGCCAGCCATTTAATTTGTGTTCTGTCAACTTACAAATGCAGTCCAACTTGTTTGAAGCAGCCAGTCAATGAAGTGCTCATAGGCCGACGCTGGTGTTATTTGAGACAAGCAGTTCTTATCTCAATAAAAGTTTCAATCAAGTTATTAACATATGCTACTTTCTAAATTCATAGCAAGTTATGATATAAAGAGATTTGTTTTCTGGAATGCAATAAACACAGTTCATTGCATGTTGAAACGCGCGACAGAGAAATGTTCAATCCTAAAATTCCGGTTGGGTACCATGCAAGATGTTAAATTGAGAAAGTTCGTGTCAACAGCTATATCTGCCATCTATCGTTAGACGGTTGATAATCACAAATAGACGTGCATCATCGCTCTGAATTTTAATCAAGAGGAAATATATTAAAACGTTCCAACTTAAATCGTGTCGGTGGACCCAATAAATCAAAACTCCGGTCTGCATCAAGGCAAAAGAAACCGGCAAGTAGCGAAATGTGGCATTCAACTATTTACCCAAAAACATATGTAATTAAATGCCTTTTTCAAAGCACGTGCATAGTGCGGTCAAACGCGTCCCGGTCGGATGCCGTGGGTTACATTCAAACATTTTTCCGGGGCATCTAAATTCGCACGCATCAATACAAAATACTTTCGATTCATTTTTTCATTAAGAAATCCATAAGACGGTAAAGCAAATATAATTATGTCGATTGGTTAAACAGTATTGTAATATGTCTCTACAATGAAATACGTAGCCGGCGCGTTCAGAAATGTTGGACGTCAGTCAGTTACCGATATTTCCTGGAAATTTTAATAATTGATCAAACGTATACATCGAGAGAGCAATATGCACTCGAACATTATTTCTTCTATGCTGTTGTATTCTACCTATGTCGCCATATATTCTTTGTATGCGATCTTATTGATAACCGTGCCCAACTGGCATCACTCAATTTTAACGTATTCAAATATGCTGTATATTCGAATGAGTTCAACAAAACAAGGCAGGAGTAAAATGCTGTGAAGAAACTCTTTTCTGTCTGAGTGCTTTATAGTTTGTTTTCTTTAATCATTTACACCATATACACGTAACTTTCCTTGTAGTATAATTTGAAATAGATCTGACGCATTCCGGAAGTGGTACATTATTTCCATCTTATATATTTCTGTATCTTTCTGAACACGTATCCGTTCACATAAAGTAAAGTATCAAATTATACAACAAAATACGCATTAAACTGGGTCGTATTTGTATTCGTCATACGGATTGCTTTCTCTTTTCCGTTGCAGGAAAAGCGTGATTGGAATCTGGCCCGCGACGTTCCGGGAAGCGGAAATGGTTGCTCATAACCCTGGGAGATGGCTCGTACAATGCATGAACTCAGAACACAACAGAAGTACGTGATAGTCTAAAACGTTTATTTTCTGATAAAGATGTGTCCATGAAACGAGAATCATACGCAAAGTGCGCTCATCTTTTACCTTAACATTTTCTATACATGGCTTATAGCAAAAGAAAAATGCGCTCTTTTTAAAGACTCTATGCTATTTATTCTTCTATGCCCCAATATCGTTGTCACGATGACGGACGTGTTGTTGACTCAAGTAAATGTCTTATGATTGAAATTACCTGCTTCACGCTCCGCTAAAAGTTCAACCTATTTCTAGTGAAACCTTCCATTCTAGATGTTGGCTACGGTCTGTTGATTACGTACGTTTTTCTGACTCCGAAATTGCAATTAAACGCGCTCTGTGAAAACGGGGTTTAATGCATGTCCGTGAAGTGTCGTCCCAGATAAGCCTTAGCAATCCGCACCGGCTAATCAATGACGACACATTCCGCATTTATGGCATTTTTCTCGTGAATGAGGTCTCTCCTAAATGAAAATCCAGTGAACGCTTTAAGTATTGTCCCTGATTAGCTTAAGCGGACTGCTCTTGCTTATCTGGGACGACACTGTACGCACATGCATTAAGGCCAGTTTTCCCACGACTGAAGCTTAATGTCGTTGTTTTCCTTGCAGACGGCATGAAAGTGTTCCTTGACGTCGAGGACTGCGGGTTGACGGACGCCGATCAGCTGAACGGCAGAGTCCGTCGCTTCTTCCTGTCCACCGAACCGGAAGTGTGGGATTACGCTCCTTCTGGTTTGAACGCCTTCGACGGGCGACCGCTGGACACTCCGAACACGTATAATACAACTTTGTTTTACAATCTAAACATGACTGTTAATTATAAAAGGACTAATGATGTTGCTGTTGCTGTTTTCACGCGGTAAACATTTGTCGTTTGCCTTTAACCGAACATGGGTAAAATATTGAACACTTACAAAGAAACTTAAACATTTTCTTTTTAAAGCCACGTGTAAATCAACAAACAAAGCGTTAATTCTAAATGGTTGAGCGAACACGTTCTATCGTTGTTTTTTAACGTTTGATTTAAATTGTTGGTACATATTAATCACATTCCTTGATCTTTCTTCATCCAATATTTTTTTCAGTGATTCAGAGAAATACTTCTCCAAAGTCTACAAAGGAAAACGAATGATCGGTCCGACGATACAAAAAAACTCGTTTCCATCAGTACACGGATATCAACTTCAAAACCCGAGTACCTAGGATCAAAAATGAGGAGCACTTGGGAATACTGGGCCCGATCATTAGGGCCGAGATAGGGGATACGATTCAGGTGGTGCTTTTAAACAAGACACCCTTTCCGGTCTCCATTTTTCTTCAAGGAGTCAGTCTGGAAAGCTCCCAGAATGGTGTTCGCTCTAGATTGCCAATAGGTATGCGAAACTTTCTTATTGTCATCATCATTATCAGCAGTTGCTGCAACAACGACAGCAGCAGATGTAAGAAAACATTATCATCAGGACTATATCCATCATCATCGTCAACACCAACGTCTTTGTTTTCATTATGACCATCATCTTCGCAATTTAATTATTTTGTTATTGTTTAAAAGTATGTTAAACAATTGTAATGCTGACTTCATTTATCTAGTCAATATCGTATTTAGTATTTTACAAGTTTAACAATATAGGACAAGCGTTTTCATAAATACTACAACGTCCGTTTAAATTTCACACATCTTCCTTCTCCGCCATCGCAGACGCAAGCGGAAGTACCGGAAGAACTGTCGCGCCCGGCGACAAAGGCACCTATACGTTCACGGTGCCCTGGGCGGTTGCCCCAGGCGACGATGACCCGGACTGCCTGACCTACATCTACCACTCGAACGCCGACATGGAGCGTGACGTCAGTTCCGGTCTGATTGGTCCCCTGCTCGTCTGCAAGCCGGGAACAATTGACCCGTTTACTGGTCAGCAGGTAATGCAGGGCGTCGATGTCTAGTTGGAATGCATGAGGTGCGTTAAATTGATACTGAAAAGTTTAACGAAACGTGTGTGCATATTTGTTCAAGTAACTTTAGCATATGGTTAAAAACAACATGTTTGTACAGAGTGTATCGGCTTATCTAAACCTACAAGTGTACTAGTATATTGCATTTAACTTGTAGGTGCTCGTTATTGCCTTTTTGTAAACTAATCATTTGCAAACGTAATATTGTCGACTTGTCATCGATTGTTAGTGGTACGTGGCCTTTAATGTAAACAAAAGTAGTACGCCTCATGATTCACACTCGAGAAATAGACCTACTTGGCTAGCATACGTGCAGATTTTCGTGATTTATTTTTAAATATATCTATATCAAAGTTTGCTTATTTATATTTTCGATAAACATCTCGCACTTCATGCACCCAAGAGTAAAATTCTTCCAATTTGCCAAGATTTTACTTGTTTACTTTTAAAATAGAAAATTAAGGCCATATAAACCAAAAATAATAAACGTATGGTTAAGTCATTCGTTATCACGTTGTTTATCTTGACGGCAGGGACTGGATTACAGCCATGCTCGGAACCAGTCAAATTTCTGAGCGGTGCTTGCATATCCGTAAGTGATATTTACAGAAATACGTCGATCGGGAGATGTTCCTGTACTTCTCGAGTATTGACGAAAACTACTCCTGGTACCTGTCGGAGAACGTCGCTGCTTACGTCGACAATAACGTTAACAACGTCAACCTCAAAGACGAAGATTTCGTGGAATCTAACGTAATGAGATGTAAGACTGTCACGAATATTTCTTTTTTACGTATAATTATACGCATGAAACAACAAATACAAATAGTTTTTAATAATTGTATCATGCAGAAACTAATTTGTTGATACGTGTACATTCTACATTGGTCATTAACCTGGTAACTTGACCATACTATCCAATACGTCTTCTTTCATTCCATGCAAAATCTACACCCATGTACATGATTGCCGGTCAACGCGTTCTCAATGTATACTGAGTAGTGTCAAAGTTAAGTTTCGGTTATTAACCAATATGAAGCTGACCTTCGACCCACAGGCAGCAGTATCATAAATTTGCCCCCCACACATGTTCCCATGCAGTTGCCGACAAAATGCAACTGGATTCGTTAAAAGACAGTAAAAGCAACGTGAACACAACTAACCGATCTCCTGCTCGGCTTATAAGCTTTAATATTCAATTAAATTTGACTTTCTCGATATATGTCACTCGGTGTTTCATCTACACATGTACACCATTTAATTTTATAACGCGTCATCTGGTTGGTTGTTCTCATTGTGTTGGCCAATGATATGGCGTTTTAGAACCGAACATTCGATCGACAAAATATGACAGCAAAACACAGACATGTAGCGAGAGAGTCGAATTTAATTGAATATTAAAGTTATTAGCCGAGCAGGAGATCGGTTAGTAGTGTATTCTCGTTGCTTTTACTGTGTTTTAACGAATCCAGTTGCATTTTGTCGGCAACTGCATGGGAACATGTGTGTTTTCGATGAAAAAGGTCACGTCCAGTGTTCCACAATCTTTCAGCTATGGGCATATAGTGCGTTTCATACCTTGTGTATATATAATACATATACGAGGGTTATTTTTTCAAACTGTGTATTTTTGTCAATATTCGTTATTGAAAAGTCAAACCATACACAAAAGGTGTACATTTAACAATCTGGAACCCCTGGGGTAAGCTCGGGGGGGGGGGGGGGGGTAGGGTCCCGGGAGGGGGGGGGGGCAAATTTATGATACTGCTGCCTGTGCTTCGACCCGGCGACCTCAAAACAACGCTGTTACATTTGAATGATTATATGTAAAATAATTGTATAGATACCGCGCAGACACACGTTTACTGCTTAGGGTAATAACGAGAGGTTCAAACTGGCAATTGATCACTCAACTACGTGATGATTTGAGATATAGAGAATACTAGGTTAGCGTTGAATACAGAGAAGTTTATGTTGCGAGGCTTAGAACGCCGGGAGCGCGAGCAATCGGTTGCATTTGCAGATTTCTGCATACAAACATAATTATGTTTAAACTTGCACATTTTTTATTTGTCTATGGTACAAGAAAATAATTTCATATATAAATACACAAAGAATGAAAACATTACATAACATAACAAATAAATGAGTTGATAATACCCGTGTACAAAATGGGACGTTCCGAATTCCAGTGTGGTGCTATTTTTACCATCTTATACTTTACACAGCTCTATGCCTAACGTGAATTAAATCGGAAAGCAAATATTGCAGATTATTTATGAATTGTGCGATATTTGTATGGCGTGTTGTACATTCTTAAATCTCAAAAGTATACGCATGGGTTATAAACAATGCACATTACACGAAATAAGGAAAATGTGATAAATTGACAATTCAAATATGTCGATATACAGTACATGTACATGTGAAATAAGTTGCGTTTATAATAAATCGTCAATTTTTTTTTTTTTTTGGCGGGGGGGGGAAATGATGCAATAAGTGTCATTTTCAGCTGATTCATCATTATACGGATGGCGAAAAATTATGTCATATGACTAGATTTAAAGGTTGAAGGTCGTATAATTTTGAAGCTAAAGTTTTCTCGACTTTATTTCTTATGAAAAATCATTCAGTGGTAAAGTAAAAAATAGTCCGTGCACGCGACAGGTATATCCCACAGTGTTGAATACAGGTTAGTATATTTCATAAGGTGTTATATTTTAGTTTATTAGATAATACAGTAGGCAATATGCCCATGAGTATACATGAAATATCAAATACAATAAGCAAAAACACAAAGTCACAGGTCATTCGAATCATAGACATAAAAAATATATCGGTACAATGTAAAGCAAAGTAATGGATATTTTATAAGACAATATACAGCAAGAGGCTGTGCATAAGTATATACAAAAGTCCTACCCTAATCATAATACGTATTATAAGTGTTTCTTATTTCCCATGCTTTAAAAATAAACATAGCTAAATTTTTAACTATATTACTATTTTGAGAGGTCAATAAATCTATAAACTTTAACATATTTGGTCTTACGTAATAACATGGTTTTAAATAAGCTTTTCTTACATCAGTATATAATGTACACTCCATAACAAAGTGGTATTCGTCTTTTAAGACATTGCATAAAGTACATTTTCTTTCTTCATAAGGAATAGCTATTGGTTTTTGCCATCTACCCGTTTCAACTTTAAGCTTATGTGCAGAGACTCTTAGTCTAGAGAGCGCCTATTCTGTACTTTGGGATATTTACATCACTTTAATAGGATTTAAATTTAAAATCGGATATTAATATGTATGTTTTTGCTCTAGTTGATTCACTCAATTCGGTTTTCCAATTTTGTTTAAACATATCTGTAACTCTTACTCTAAAAATTTTCAAAAATATGTCTATATCCCCTACCCCTTGGTTCAGCCACACATCGTTAAAACCACAATTCTATTATCTAATAGACTTTTTACCATGTAGGCCCAAGATCTGTTATTAGGGTACGTTTCTAATTCTCGGAACATAATATCATAAACAAGTTTTACGTATTTAATATAATGTGTGTTTACAATCTTTAACCAATATCTAATTACATTTATGCTATGTCTGACGGATAAAGACGTTCTTCCTAGTTCTCCATATATAAAGTTATTCTGTGTTTGCCTTCGTACTCCTAATAATAATTTCCAATAATTTTAATGTATTCGTTCTATCTTTATATTGCTCTGTAAACCCCATATTTCGGACCCATAACTTAAAACCGGATAAATTAATTTATCAAATATTTCAAATCTGTGTTGTATTGTAACGTTATAAAATTTCGACATATATTGTCTTAATTTAAAAATAGCTTTCAAAGATTGTCCACACAGACTATCAAACGTTTTAGAAAAAGAGCCCACTGAGGAAAAGACAAAACCCAAATATGTAAAGTTATCAACAATTTCTAATACATTGTTATTATATAAAAATCTCATATTTTCTCTAAGTCTTCCTCCTTTTTTAAAAACCATGACTTTAGTTTTTTGTGTATTAACCGTTAGTTTCCATCGATCACAGTATTGTTTTAACAAATCTAATCCTATCTGTAAGCCAGTTTCACTTTCTGAAAACAAAACAATATCGTCAGCATATAACATTATTAATAATTTTAAGGTGTCTAGATTTATTCCATCATAATTATTTGTCAGCAAATATTCCTCAATGTCATTCAAATACATTGCAAATAAAAATGGAGACAATGATTCACCCTGACGTACCCCTAACAGGCATGTAAAACTATCGCTAACCTCATTGTCATATTTTACCATTGACTTAACAATACTATACATTGAACGAGTAATGTTTAATATTTTCCCTCTAATACCAAGCTTTATCAGTTTATACCACAGAATATCTCATACTACGTAATCAAATGCTTTTGTAAAATCTATAAATGCTACAAATAGTTTCTTTTTCTTATATGATAAATGCTGTATTACGTTATGCAATACAAAAATATTATCTATTGTGCCCATGTTTTGTCTCAATCCTGCCTGAGCCTCAATGTAAACATTATACTTTTCCGCCCAGATTGTTAGCCGGTCATTTAAAACTTTTGTAAATAATTTGCCTAGTGCACTCAATAAAGTAATACCCCTGTAGTTATTCGTATTATTAACATCACCTTTCTTATGCAATGGGACCACATAACCCTCTGACCATGTTTCTGGGAAGTAACCCGAATCAAAAAAAATTATTAAATAATGTCCAAAAAACTGTCGCGAACATGTCTATTTCACATCCATACTTAAAAAAATCGTTAAGGAAGTTATCTGGACCACCCGATTTGCCATTTTTTAGTTTTTTTACAGCATTTTTTTATTTCATGCGTGGTAATAATATTATTCAATTCTTCAAACATTATGTTTAATTCTCCCCCTAGATATATCTCGTTAAAATATAAAATGTCTTCATCTGGCTGAAAAAAAACACAGAATCGGGATCATTTACCGATTTAAAATAATTTAAAAAATCATCTGATGACAAAGAACTAGCATTGCCCACAACCGATCCTTTTGGCATTTTCCAATATAACTTTGCATTATTTTTTCTGGCGTATTCCAATTTATGCGTTTGCAGTTTATCATAATCATATTTTTTATTTCTAACACATTTTTTATAATTTGATCTAGCTGTCACCAGGTCCCTCCTTGTTTCATCGCAAGGATTATTTCTGTAATAATTAAGAGAAGTATAATAATAACTCTTTAATTTTTACACTCATGGTCAAAGTATACACCATCCTTATTGTGATTATGGTTAAAAAAATTAATACTATGTAAATTTTGTTCAAATATAGGCTTACATACCCCATCCAATATATCTGTTAAAGTTTTAACATTTAAATCTAAATCCTCATGTGAGTTTGACAAAAGAATGTTTCCACAAAGAGATTCAAAATGTATAGTATTGTCTTCCGAGCTTAATACATTCATGTACAAATCTTTTTAACTATCATCCCATTTATATTTGTATAACAATTTAACATGATCCCCTTTATTTTTGACATCAACAAAATTATCCAATGTGTGCATATTTAAACTAAACGAGATAACACAGTGATCGGACACAATATTAGGATCGTAAATTTCAAATGTTTTAAACAGTTTAAGAACATCGCTTTTACACAAAACATAATCGACAACGCTACACCCTTGTGAGTTTACACATGTGAATTTACCAATGCCTTTATATCGTCAATGTCGCGTTGAAAATGGGATAAAGTGGTTTAAGATAGTAATGATATAAATACATTCTATATTAACAATGTTACCCCGGGAACTTGGCGAATTGCCTAGACAGTGTTTTTAAAAAAATAGCACAGAACCAGTTTACATATTATATACCGAATACATGTATCGCACATTTTGGGCTATAAATAATTAAATTCATAATTTATTTACGCTTTTAATGAAAATCAAAGAAACCAATATAAACGTTTTCTTCTTCGGCATAATTAGCGTCGTTAGCGTTTTCTTCGGATGAGCATTCGTTTTCTCCATGTGTATTATCCGAAGAGAACAATTCATATAATTTCTTGGATCCATCTACGGTCGTCTGATCAAGGCTGCAGCTGTCGTTTTCTTGCCTACCATCGGACTGAAACGATACAGTGATTGTAAGAATTGTATTATATAATTTTCGATGCGATACCATACATCTACTTATTCTTTTAATATTGGTTCTCGTAAGTATAAAGACGACTTGAACCCAGCAAGTTGTTTATCGATTGATAATATGTTTATTGAATGCCTTAGCTAATTAGCAATTACAATAATAGTATAACGATAACATTGCACGTTTACTCAATAACATTATATTTAAATACTTAATTGACCTTTGACTGAACTGCTTAGCAACATATAAAAGGTCAGCGTAGTCGAAACTTACCACAATTGTTTCATCCGTTGGAATCGCTGATGCAATGTACAGTGGTGATGCGAAACTGTACGACTGTTCATATAGATGAGCGCTATTTGTTTCGTTCGGTGCATGCACTCTACTGGAGCTGCACTGTTGGTCGCAATCATACGGTTCCGAGAGAGCGCGGAATGCTTCAATGTCGTTTTCAAGTCGTTGTTGCCTATTCTGGTATGACTGCAGAGCTAGTTCTTGTTGCTTAACTATGTTTTGAATTTGTTGGATGTCTGCAAGTAGTGCGTGGTTAAGTGTCTGGAGGTGGTTGTAGTGATTTTGTGCTCGCTCGAGGTCGATATTGCAATCCGCGATCTCCTGTCGTATCTCTTCTGTTTCATACCGCGTCTTACTGAGTTGTTCCGCTACTCGTTGATATTCTATGTTCTGCTGAACCTGGAAACTTTGCATGGTAGTAACCATGTAATTCATTAAATGCAGGTGAATATCTTCAATTGTTTCTGGTACAGGCAATTGTTTGAAAGCGCCTTCTTTTGTTCGCTCTAGCAGCTGCAATAAAAAAAAACTTGTTTCATCATGCGTTTATTGTATTGTCCAATATTTTAACATTTAGAAATTCAAAGTCCTAGAATTACTCTGGACCCGCAGCATAGCAGTTAACAACATCATATCATCAAATATTGATTTTTACCTGGTAATTTGGGTGAACGTCCACTTCTCCGAATTGATTCCACCCGATTGCTTGATTAAAAATCAGATAATGACTGTATTTCGCACTCAAATAATGCGTGTTGTCCTCCATGGTTGCTTCTATGTTATGACGCGTTATGGTAACCGAGGTCATAACCGCTAACGTTGACGTCACAATGACAAAATGACGTCAATACGTCAACTTCACGTCACTTATCTTAACCTGATAGGTGAAAATATTTCCTCGCGTTGAGTAGCAATCGATTTACTTATAATCTCTATAACTCTATATTACTACAGCTTACTTATTTATGATAGTAGGTGCTACTTAATTTACGGGCAAAAAGCTTATTTGGTAACCATGTCATGTATACAATTTTGAGCATTATTGTGTACAAAACATTTTATCCCACTATTACAGCGAAATCGGTTGATTAAAGCCCCGTTTATTAAATTTCATCTATAATCAACGGCAAGGCTATAATCAATGGCACGAAATGACGTCATCAACTGCCGAACCGGGACTACTTTTTCCCACGCACCTCGCCACCTGTATTTGCCAAGTGCATCAATGATAAAAACAATCTCAAATGTTTGTCAATCTTAATGACCTTAAAACAAAGGAAAGTAGCAAAAAACGTGTTTGTTTTTTTTTCATTTATTGTCATTAAAACCTTGTATTAGGTAAATTTAACACTATGCAAATAGGTTCTGTTGTTGTCGCTCCCCTTTGAAGAAGTCAGTTCGAGTTACTCCCATTTGACCGTATTAAAACAATCGTTTGGACCAAGAAATCTTGTGTTAATTTACAAACTGTACTCGGATATGCGTCCATCTGATTTTTCTTCAAAGCATCTTTTCTACCTGGCAATACGCACAAATGACACTGCATCCCGGTGATTCTTGCGTCAACAATTGGGTGTCAACAAGTTAGGTCAGATGCTGAAGGCCATGGCAAATGACGCCGGCTTTCTCAAGCACAAGAAGAGAATAACGAACCACTCAGTTCGCAAATTCCTGGTCCAAAAACTCCTGAAATGCAAACATTCCACCCACTGAAACCATGGCCATAACAGGGCACAAAAATGTCCAGTCCATAACCAATTATTCCAACATATCTGTTGAACAGCAGAAAAGTGTTCATTCTTGCTCAGTCCAGTAAATGTAACAATCCAACAGATTTCTCTTGTTCACCTTCATGCACCGAAACTTTGGCCGAAATGCAGCCTAGACAACCACTGTCTACCGAAGAACAAGTTGATCTTGATGTTCACCCCACCCAGTCACTTCACCAGCAAATGTCTTTCTCTAGTTCGAACAACTTTGCCTCACAATTCTTTGAACGCCACTTTCAACATTCAAAATGTTAATGTATATAATTAGCTTAAATCCAAGTAATCTTTGTTATTTCGTCACGAAATAACCACATATTATAACAAATAAGCAAATATTGTGCACCTTGTGATCGACTCGATAGTTTGATAACGAAAGTGAATTGTGTGTGGTGTTAGGCTACGTTGTAAACAAATGTAGTTCCTTGTATATAACAACCTAATGTCATATTGATATAAAACTGAAAGATTTGCAATTCAATATTATTAAAATTGTAATTAATAACGCTCGACACTTTGTTACAGAACGATATTCTGATTAAAAAAATGATTATTTGATCAGCGGTTATTTTTTGAACGCGGAGTAATACACTGATCTTGGTTACACTACAGTCATTATCAAAGTACGACAAACACTCATGAAAACTTATTTTGTTTTAATAAAAAAAGTTTACTGAATAAAAAGTGGGATAAATAGAATCGCCAAGGCTCGTGCTTTTTGTTTTCTAAGCCTCGCATGATAAAACTGATCTATAATCAACACTAACCTATTATTCTCTATATAATTGTTTCAATACAAAAATAATGCATCCAAACAATTAAATGTTGTTTTTTTGCTGGATGAAGCGCTTTACATCTGCCAAGCTTTTAGATCTAATATTGTATAATTGTGTGCGTATTTACCCTATATAATTCAAAGATAGTTCGGTGGCTGCGGCGTAGTGGATATGGTGTCCGCTTATCGACTCGGATGTCTCGGTATCGATCCTTTAAGTGGAAGTGTTCTTTAGATCACCCATTAAAAACCAAATACTGGTCCTACCCAGGAAACAGATTGTTGTATTATGTCTCAATTCAACTAAAACTGTTGATTCTTGCATAACCTGATTTAACATAGGTTATCAAAGTAATGTAGTGTGTCAAATCAATGTTTATTGTAAGGATTATCAATGTATAATGATGTAGAAGCGAGGGACAGCATACTTGTTTTGCAATCGAAATATTTAATACATATAGGTATCTCACAGGGTTTTCTTTCGCAAACTTGTGTTGCCTTCTTTAAATTATGTCGTCACAAAAAAACTAGCAATTTTAAAGCAATTCATAAATCACAGTCTCAACTGCATATACTTAGTTTGTAGCTGTATTTAAAAGATTTGAATGCAAACAAAAATGTCATATAATCCAATTTTTGTATACATTTTATTAACACATGGAACAAACATAGATATATCAGTAATCATATGAGCTTACTTATATGTACAGTGACTGTCTTCCTACGCTTAGCTTAGCAAAAGCATGTAAAAGCATGTACATAATGTTAATATATTTAGTCGATATATACAAACTTTATGATAGTGTATGGCGCAACAAAACACTTCGAGAACAATTATTTGAACATACAAGAATAGTTACACAATACAACATACTAAATCACTTTCATGAACTTACAAGAATTTTTCCACACAATTGCAAAACCACAGGAAGAGCGATACCGCGAGATTACAGATGCCGACTTCATGTTTTTTTCAGATCATTTTTTTTTAAACCAGCGTTCACTGATTTATGAGGATAATAATAAAAATAAGATCTCGTGTATATGAAGCAAATACATTCAAAATTAATCGGTATTCATGCTTTACATTTTGGGCGGGATATATTTACAAAAATGTGTTTGGAAAAAGTTAACGCGATTGGTGGTAATGCAGTCTGTGACTATGGCTGATTCCCTTGAGACTAGGAAACAGAAAACAGATAGCCAATCACATAAGAGCAAAAAGTCGTATTTTGGCGGTGAAAAACTTACAATGCAAGAAGATAGGCAACAATGCGCTACAAAAAAATGACTTTCCTAGCATATGTTGCCCGCTGTATGCATATAAGTGTGATATATAGCATTTGTTAAAGTGTCTATGTACATTTGTAGCTCAAGTGGTCTATCAATGCATCGCAAAAATATACGACGCAGGCAGAAAAAAATGGATCTGATAAATATAGCTATATGCATATCCGAAAAGTGATACAAATAGGAGCCAACAGCGGCGGGCATTTGATCGTCTTATATAAGCAACGGTAGCCTAACGGGTCAAAAATTTAGCAACATTTTAAATACATGTAATAGATCAAAGTGTATTAATGATTATAAAATTGACCGATTTCAAAACAAAGGATTGTGAAAAACGTACATTTATATTGCATATAAGATGTATTAAATCTATTGATGGAGTGTTAACACCACTGAGACATTAATGCAATCACACAAAAATAGCTGTCGATTGTATTTATATAACATCCGACTTCAATCAAAATGCCGACTATTTGTGTGTAATAGTATAATAAGGATAAAATTATTAAACATATAAAATCCGACTTCAATCAAGAGCCGATTATATTTTATATTATAGTACCGGTAAGTTATTTAGTTATGAGAATGACCTACCATGTTTGTTTGTAGAGACACAACTTAAGGAAACCACTTCTTGTAAAAGATGACTGTGTTTCCGGAGACAGTTCTTTAGCTAGGATAGACATCGGATTCGTTTACTTGTAATCGCGGGCCAGGCCAGTCAGGGTCAGCCCGCCCGCCATATGTTTAAGGTAGCGCACCTCTAATGGGCACATATCCAAATATAATCTAATTAATTATTTTCTTAATCAGCATCATTTCACTGAACTACATGCAAATTTGTAGGTAGGCTTTCCATGCTTTTTAAAAAAATATACCGATTTTTTCAAAACCACCCCCACGCTCGGCTTTTGTCCAGTTTATTTTCACCCCTGGGGTATATAAAAGTTCCATAATTCATTCAAATTTCCAAATATGGGCATGCAGTTGGTGTGTACAGATGCTGTAAAGGTGTTTACAGTTTAAACAAGATGAAATAAGTACTCTTTTACAGACATTTATTTTTTTACAAATTTTTATCTATGGAAGAGCGCCATGAAATGTAAGTGATTTCAGCAAAGTAAACATTGGGTCGGTTAAAAACAAAGTGTCATAAAATTCAAAATAGTATCATTTAAGTCATATTTAAAACTTAGTTTTTATAGAAACACTATATACAGCAAAAATACCAAGAAATAGACAGATTTACCGTTTACTTTTTGAAATAAAAATAAAAATGCAACATGCATGGTTCGTATTTTCAACAGTAAATCACCCAATTTCGCCATAACGTTGTTTTAATTTTAATAATTGCAGAATGTGCATAAAAATTGCAACATATTTAACAATAAATATAGCTTATATGCCATATTAAATCAAATTACGTTAGAAAATAAATAAAACGCGTCGCAAAGAAGTATACGTCATCGGCAGGATTCGAACCTGCGCGGGAATATCCCAAAAGATTTCTAGTCTATCGCCTTAACCATTAGGCTACGGCACCTAATAGTAGGCTCTTCAACCTTCGAAGAAATCGCGGGAAATCATTAGAGGTGCGCTACCTTAATTATTGGATTTTAGATATAAAAAATTAACATAATACAATATAACATAAGGGTTTAAAAAAGGCAAAATGTATGATGGTCAGTTGAAGAAAGTAAATAGGCGATCGAGAGACTATTCGTATTTGTATTTGTGCATTCAAAATAAAATAACAACTATAATCTATTTAAGCTGTCAACGGTCGTTCCTATGGAAACTTAAAGGGTCTAGACGTTTGTCGCGATGGTAACATCGTCTGGCACGTGCTCAGCTTCGGGCAGACGGAGGGCAGCCACGTGGTGACGTTTAACGGAAACAACGTCGCTATCAACGGCGTGTTTCGAGATACCCATGTGATCATCTCTGGACAAACTCTCGGCGCTTTGATGAAGCCGAACAACGGTGGTAGGATTTTACTACGGTGGGCTACATGGGTGATTCGTTCTCTGTGTTTACAATAAAATAATCATGTTCTACACACTACGGCTAGTGTGATGCATTGCGCATTAACCAAGATACTGGTATTTGGTTCGCATGGAATTTATTAATAAAAATCGTTGAAACTATAGTTTAAAACCGGCAAATATTACACAATTAAATAAAATGGTACTTGAAGATAAAAAAATATATGTCAAAGTCGCTGAATACTATATGCTGATCAAACAAAGTATATAACTATGCGTTTAATGGAGGCGGCAATCGTACATTAAACACAATACATGTACTAATTTCACAATTTGACATATGTTATTTAAGGTAACTGGTCGGTCTACTGTCACAATACCCACCATTATGACGCCGGAATGACGGCCCTTTACAACGTGGACACGTGCGGGGCGAGTTCTCCCCCTTTCTACCAGGTCACGGGCAAGGTCAGGCGTTACTATATCGCCGCTGTGGAGCGGAAATGGGACTACTCGCCGCGCACTATTCATCCGATAGATGGTTCTGATTATTCGGATCCTTCACAGTGAGTAGGAAATTCCTCTTATGTATATACATGTATGTCAAATAGTGATCTATTGGCGATAAGACATAAAACTCGAATTTGGGAATGTACCTTTCATTTGAAAACAGTTTTTTTTTTACCGTCATTATGTCGTGTTTCCATATACATATAATGGGTGTGATAGCTTTGTGCGACTTTAACTTGATTTTATGACGCTGATAATTAAGTTAGTAATGGTGATGATGAGGGGGATTCGGAGAAGGACGAGGAGGAAGAGGACATTATTATGATTGAATTATGATTTATGTACTTTTTTCAGTGCGCAGCATATTCGAGTACAAAAAGATGGCCGCTTCATAGGAAGCATCTACACAAAAGCAGTTTACAGGGAGTTCACTGATGCTACATTTCTTCGCGAAAAGCCAAGGTCCTACGTGGAAGAGCACCTGGGCGTCCTCGGGCCGTTCATTAAAGCGGAAGTTGGCGACACTGTGATCGTCGTGTTCAAAAACTCTGCGTCAAGACCGTATTCGATTCACGCGCAGGGACTACTTTATAACAAATCCAATGAAGGCATGCTGTACAACGACGGTCAGAGCATGAACACAGGAGACGCAGTGCCACCCGGATCAACTTTTACGTACACGTGGAACGTGCCGAGCACATCCGGCCCAACTAATTTTGGTCAGAACTGTATTAATTTCATTTATCACTCCGCCGTCGATCCGGTTCGTGATGTGTACTCCGGTCTCGCGGGACCTATTGTCGTCTGCAGACCTGGGACTTTGGATGATCATGGTAAACGAATTGATTCTGTCGAGAAGGAATTCGCGCTGCTCTTCTTAGCTTTGGATGAGAACAAAAGCTGGTATATTCAGCAGAACATCAAGGAAAACTGTCCGCAAGCCGATGCGACTTCGGCTGAATTCGTAGAGAGCAACAAATACGATTCGATAAATGCCCGTATTTACAACAACGTTGAAGGTCTAATCGCGAAATCCGGTGACAACATCGCCTGGTACATCATGGGCCTTGGGGAGAGCGAAGACATTCACACGGTCCACTTTCACGGACATACCTACACGTATCGTACGGGGCAGACGCACGAAGGTGACGTCATAGAGGTGTTTCCGGGTACATACGAGACAGTGGAGATGTTTGCCAATAATCCGGGCATCTGGGCACTACATTGTCACGTGGGTGAGCACATGCGCGATGGAATGATGGCAACATACGAAATTATTGATACACGTGGAGACGAATCGCGCAAGAAATCTCATAAATATGGCGAGGAATACTAAAAAGTGATCTATCTTTTTAGTTACGAACAACTGTATTAGTTGAGGTATTGCTTCACAATACGAGAAGGCTTACACAAGACCTCCATGCGTTGACACATGGATGTGACATGCTCATATCTAAATAAAAAAGAAAAACATGTAAAATTCGTTTACATTTCCCTTTAAAGGGATCTTTTCACGCTTTGGTAAATTGACAAAATTGAAAAAAGTTGTTTCAGATTTGCAAATTTTCGTTTTGGTTATGATATTTGTGAGGAAACAGTAATACTGAACATTTACCATGCTCTAATATAGCCATTATATGCATCTTTTGACGATTTTAAAACCTAAAAATTATAAAGCGTTGCAACGCGAAACGATTGAATAATTTGGAGAGTTCTGTTTTTGTCGTTAAATTTTGTGAAACTACGAAGATTGCTTATATAAGGTATAAAATACGTACAGCATGTGTACCCGGCGGAATAGCTCAGTAGGTTAAAGCGTTTTTACTTCAGGACTCTGGCAGGACTCCAGGGGTCACTGGTTCGAAACCTGCTCCGGGCAATGTTCTGTTCCTTTTTTTAATATTATTCTTGATTTTTTACTGGAGCTTTTACGATCCAATGTTTACATTTATCAATATAAAGCATTTAATGAATAAGTTAAAAAAATGCCAAAATCTGTGAAAAGGCCCCTTTAAATATGCAGCCGCTTTAGGAACTACATTCCTAATTCCTTTTTATGTTAATTAGAACTTCTTCCACTCTCACGTAAACGCTGTAGTTTGATTGGACAATCCGATACGTGACCTGTTTTTCATTCCCTTATGAACTGCCTCCGTATGCAAATTTAAATGAATATATTCTTGACCGTACTCCTTTTTAATACCTGAATATTGGACGTCAATATTTTGCGCGAATGGTATTAGCGTTGTTTTCCATTCTACATTAATGAAATGACATCATGATTCGGCGCGAACGTCAACGATGTGCCGTCGAACGACAAAAAAAACGAAACTGAAACTTGATTCATACACAAGCTTCCGTGGTTGCCTTAAAATTAACATAACAGGTAATTTTGTCATTCTTGTTGTCGTTTTAAGTGTCGAGTATCATGTTTCTGTCGATCACCTGTGTTATAACTGTCGAGTATCATGTTTCTGCCGATCACCTGTGTTATAACTGTCGAGTATCATGTTTCTGCCGATCACCTGTGTTATAACTGTCGGCATTATGCACACGATGCTTTCTTTTCCCGAACCATGCATTCACGGATGCAATACAAAATAAATACTCTTTTTAGTTGTTTTAAGTAATTGTTCAACGTTCTTTGTTTCACGGTTATTGTTGTTGTTTGATACATTGTGAAGTATACTGTAAACCTGTTTAAGCTCACCTGATTGCTCAGGTGAGCTTTTGTGACCGGTCTTTGTCCGTCGTCTGTTCGTCCGTCCGTTCGTCCACATTTGTTCGTTAACACTCTAGAGGCCACATTTATTGTCCAATCTTCATGAAACTTGGTCAGAAGCTTTGTCGCAATGAAATCTCGGTCGAGTTCGAAACTGGGTCGTGCCGGGTCATGGCTGCCGGGGAGGGGGGC
This sequence comes from Dreissena polymorpha, assembly GCF_020536995.1. Taxonomy (NCBI): domain Eukaryota; kingdom Metazoa; phylum Mollusca; class Bivalvia; order Myida; family Dreissenidae; genus Dreissena; species Dreissena polymorpha. The sequence continues at coordinate 109,759,641 of NC_068356.1, read as the reverse complement.
AGTTTTCCTTATTTGGCTATAGAGAAACCTTGTAAACACTCTAGAAGTCCCAATTTTTGCACAATCATCATGAAAGTTGGTCAAAACATTGGTTTTATTGATATCTTGGACGAGTTTGAAAATGGTCCAGATCGGTGAAAAAACATGGCCACCAGTGGGCGGGGCATTTTTCTCTACATGTATACAGTGAAAACATGTGAACACTCTAGAAGTCACATTTTTGGTCCAATTTTCATGAAATTTGGTCAGAACATTTGTTTCTTTGATATGAGAGTTGAGTTCGAAAATGGTTCCGGTCAGTTGAACAACATGGCTGCCAGGGGGGGGGGCAGTTTTCCTTATTTGGCTATAGAGAAACCTTGTAAACACTCTAGAAGTCACAATTTTTTCCCAATCATCATGAAAGTTGGTCAAAACATTGGTTTATTGATATCTCGGACGAGTTCGAAAATGGTCCAGATCGGTGAAAAAACATGGCCGCCAGTGGGCGGGGCATTTTTCTCTATATGTATATAGTGAAAACATGTGGAACACTCTAGAAGTCACATTTTTGGCCATATTTTCATGAAATTTGGTGAGAACATTTGTTTCCTTGATAAGAGAGTTGAGTTTGAAAATGGTTCCGGTCAGTTGAATAACATGGCTGCCAGCGGGGGGGGGGGGGGTGCAGTTTTCATATATTTATATAGTAAAAAAAGCTTGTGAACACTCTAGAAGTCACATTTTTTGCCCAATCATCATGAAACTTGGAGAAAAGATTGGTTTTATATATATCACATAATTAATGCCATAACTATTGCCCTTAGATTGTCCAAATTTTCATTATATTATACAAAATCCTTGTAAACACTCTAGAGGTCACAATTTTGTTTCAGATTTTATGAATCTTGGTCATAATATTTATTTTTGTAAGCAAAGTTTGATGTTTGGTAAGGGGGGTCTACTGAAAATATAGGTCACCAGGCCAAATCTTACAAAAAGAAAATCACTCCATATGCCAGAGTTTTGGTTCAATAATGATGAAACTTGACCAGGACAATATCTAGGTCAAGTTTGACGTTTGGTAAAGATTGAATTAACCGACTCCTCTCAGGTGAGCGAACTAGGGCCATCTTGGCCCTCTTGTTTTTTTGAAAATGCAGCATTGTCTTTATATATTCTTTCATATTATTTACATCAGTAATCTGAATTTATGTTTTAATGTATACATGTGTTTATTATGTTTTTATGTAAACACAATTATTCAGATGCACATGTTCTGCATTTGGCTTACGATTTATAAAACCAACTCACCCATATTGTTTACCTTCTCGTATATTTCTTAACATTTAACACGTATCATTCGTTCGTATAGTTTCATCCATTGCCATTCACACACTCTGATTAAACTTGAGTTATTCATCTTTATTTAGAAAATTCTGCGACAAAGATATAGATATTGTTTTCTGGTTCTAAATACATTGAATTGTTTACTTGGTTTGGAATACATACAATTTAAGTAAAAAATTATAACAAACGTATAGCACAAATTGCTTCACATGTTGTGTTAATGCACTTATTTTTAAAATATTTACGTTTAATTAGTATGTTGGTGTTTATTAGTCTACTAGAATATGTTTTGTACTATTTATATCATCACTAATACATTAGTTCAGTGTTTTCGTATCAAAATTAGGACATAAAAGATTTATATGAAATATATGAACAGTACTTAGTAATTAGTTGTGTTCCGCACTAAATCGACTACAGCTGATGATTCCTCATCATGAAACAAAACGTTATTACTACATGTGTATCACATTTATTTGATTGCAATGGCTTAAAAATATTAACTACATTGTTTTATAAATGAAACCAGAAGCTAGGAACATATCCCGTCATTATATTAAACGGTCCCTTTAAATCATTCATGCATCACTTTCATTATCGTTTTTTAGATGGTCGCTTAGCGACCGTCTTAGGTGGTTAGTCTAAAGTTCAGGTCGATACGGCTTAGCTACTAGGAGCCCAATACCCGCTTACTACGCGTATCCGCGCGAGAAAGAGTTGTATAATTTATGCAAGAGGTTTGAGTTCTCCAATTATATTCATTCACAAATGGAAACATGATATTTATATCGTGTTAAATGCAATAGTTTCGAACGGTGCTTTCTATAGAAAAGAATCAATAAACAATGATCGTATTGTACGTGTCGCGGAGAAGATTGTATATGAATGGATAAAATAGTCCACTTTCTGCAGCGTCTTCATGACGTAGTTTTTTGCCATTCATAATATGAGGCTATTAAAAGATGCGCCTGTCGATATACAAAGGAAAGTCCACGGCCGATAACAACGCAATAGGTTACGCTCTCACATACACCTCAATGACAGTAGTACAGGTCGTAAATTGAGGCTATTAATAGTTCGGGAAAAAGTTAACGCTTATTTATATTCTCAATTTATAAAACGTTGAACATAAGTTCAACAATAACTTCAGCGATACGATAGACAAAAACAAAAACAAAAAGTTTCATAATCGCTAAACCCGAATATAACAAACAGTTAATAATAATAATACGAATTACCTGTTTCGTAACCTCGTTCATGCTGGAAAACGTTCTCAACAGATAGCGGCGATCTTTTGTATTTACGGGTGCTAGCAACGCAATAGTAGAAGGTTAGTAGAAGGTTTAGCTTGTTTATATTCACATGAGTTCATCAATTACTACAGGCATACTATAGGCAACCTCGTAAATACTTTATAATCGCTAAAAGCGAAAACAACTAAATATAGTATATTAAATAAATTTATAACAATAAATATCTTTTAAAAATGTAGTCGGCGTATACGCTGACTTTGAAATAAAGTTTGCAATTTACTTTTCTAAATAAATAAATACAATTAAACAGAAGTTAAACTATTGTGTTGTGTTTTTCACTTTTAAGTTGCATATTCACCGCATGAAATGTGTGTTAGCATTGTCAAACCACACATTAGTGTGAAGTAGATAAAAAATATACTACGGGAGAGCACTACATATGTGTCCTCATATGCCTTGTTATGAGTATCTTTCTTCACTATCGAAATATATCGTATGTTGATATTTGATTTAAACGCAGTTTTCTTTCGACACATTTAAATCACACGTCAATAGCGCCGTCATGCGAAAATGGGTCTTATGCGTTTCGGCAAGCGTTTGTTAAATGTGCTTTTGCGCAGTCAGGCCATAGGCGATGCTGTCCGCTATAAAATCACTCAATATGTTATGTTTCTCCTTACCAGAAGGAGAGATAGATGAGTCGGCTATTTATATGATGGGCGCATATGAAATAAAACACATTTTCGCCTGACGAGGGTCATTACAAATCTCAATTGCGAATTGAAAATGCCACATTTAAGAACAATGCGTTTTGATACAAAATTGAATTTAAAATAGCAAACTTGTTAATAATGGCAGCCTATCCACACATTGACGAATGATTTCCAGACGTGCTGACCAAGTACGTCAAACATTGTGGTATGATAATTAAACGATTTTCTCTTATCGTGACACTATACTATTTCGCTTATGATTGTTTTCTCATCTTTAAGGCGAAAGTGAAATTCTGCGAGATGGCTTGTAACGCGTAATTGTAACAGGGCCACAATTTGTGTCGTCTGAGCATACAGAGAGTAGTCCGGAATTCCTTACACTGAACAGTGTTACATCCTTTGAATTGAGCACATACGCAGTGATGTAGCAAAAATTCAGAGGTTGTATCTCGAATCAGCTTATTAAATATTCGAAAATATGCATGCGTGTCTGTTGGCGGTATGTAAAAGTCACTAAGATGAAAACTGAGTAAAACAGCTACGCCAAAAAGCGCATTAGGGCTCTATACCTATGTTTATGTCAGCGTTGTTGACACCGTGTGAACTGCTCGGGTAACAAGTAAAGCATAAACAGCAATGTTTATATTCCTCCATATACAAGATACGAAGATTATTGTATATTTTGAATTTGTATATGGTGTTAAAAATCAAAAGTTTTGTACACGGAACTTTCATTATGAATTTATATTCTTGGTGAGATAGTTATTTGATATTAGAAAAAATATTCCTTTAATATGATAGTGACTGCAAATTTTCTTTATATTAAGTTCTCATTACCATTTTCATCATACTTCTTATGCTTTCAAAACGTCCAAAAAGCATGTTGTTTTTATTGTGTCTAAGTTATTTCTATGAAATAATAAGGATGATAAAAAGTGCACACAAAACTCGACCCGTGCGCTATGACACATACTTTATAAAGTTGAATGGCGTATGTTCATTTCAAACTTGCGATTGATTTTGAAAAATGAATTGCGTGTTAAATTATGCAATAGCGAACATCTTCAGTGCCATCAGCGCTTTGATTTTATAATATAGATGCACGAAGAGTAAAGATAGAGAAAGAATACTTGTTTACGACATTTGCTTACTTTAAACAGACCGTTAAATACTAGTCCATATGATGTAATAGCATTTACACTGTTAGTAACTGATTGTGTATGGGATATACACCATCAGTTATTTCATACCATACTGATGGTGTATATCCTATACACGATCAGTTACTGTGTAACGATTACATCTCAACCGATTACTCTGGGTGTATGGAAATATTTATGAAATCATTCTAAAAAATAGGCAAGAGTTAGGTAGAAATCAACTGTAAAAACAACAAGCCGTCTTGTAATCTGTTCAAATAAAGCCTACATGAGCCATCTCACCTTTTCATTATTGACAAACCATCTGTTTCTTCCGAAATCATCGGTTTAAATGCTTATACGAATTTAAAAAAATATGTGTCGCGTTCTGAGAAAACTGGGTATAATGCATATGCATAAAGTGTCGTCCCAGATTAGCCTGTGCAATCTGCACAGGCTAATCTGGGACGACACTTTACGCACAGGTATTATGCCCAGTTTTTTTTCTAAACGCGACACATATGAGCATTGTTTTAGTATTTGAGTATGCCTTGACTTTGACACAGGGTCGTGTGGTAGGAGTGTCGTCGGGATGGTGATAGCTCTTGTGATTTTATTACGTTTCGTGCAGTGTACTGCTTAATCCAAATCAATAGTATTTAAGACCAATTACAACTACCAAGATACATGGATTTCATCGATATATAAGGGTTTGTTGGCTAAAATTATTTTGTTTATATTTTCCCTCAGCTACTGTTAGACGCTCATAAAAGGCATACTGATGTGTGATCCTCGTTTCGGGTTTAAATCCCGGCAGCAACAATATGGATGGAATCCCGGCGCAACAATTGGGATTAAATCCCGGCAGCAACAATTGGGATTGAATCCGGGTAGCAATAATTGGGATTTATGTGAATCCTGGCAGCAACTATTAGGATTGAATCCCGGTAGCAACAATTGGGATTTAGGTGACTCCCGGCAGCAACAATTGAGATTGAATCCCAGCAGCAACAATTGGGATTGAATCCCGGCAGCAATAATTGGGATTTAGGTGACTCCCGGCAGCAACAATTGGGATTGAATCCCAGCAGCAACAATTGGGATTGAATCCCGGCAGCAACAATTGAAGTTGAATCCCGGCAGCAACAATTGGGATTAAATCCCGGCAGCAACAATTGGGATTGAATCTCGGCAGCAACAATTGGGATTAAATTCCAGCAAGCACAATAGGGATTGAATCCCGGCAGCAACAATTGGGATTGAATCCCGGCAGCAACAATTGGGATTCAATCCCGGCAGAAACAATTGGGATTGAATCCAGGCAGCAACAACTGGGATTAAGGAAGTACGGCTTCGCGGTGAAATTAATCTTTACTCGCATATGATAAGGTCTGCAGATATATCGAGAACAGCCCTTAACGCATCATTTGTATCCTTATATTTTGTTGGATAGTCATCTTGAAGCATGAACCACGAATAATTATAGATTCAAAGTAATTTAAAAAAGCGTTCTTCAACTACTCGCAAACAAGGCAAAACCTAAGGACAGCTCATATTTGTTTTACATTATAGCTCTTATTATATAGTACCCCCACCCTCTTTACTAAGAAGAGGAGAGTATACTAGTTTCACAGCTGACGTCTGACCGTCTGTCTGTCGGTAGACAGTCACTAGACACACGCTTGTCCGACGGTGTATACTTTTAACGTACAACAGTCAAACGCGCAATTGAAAAGTATTATTGTCCCCTTTTTGTTTCACCGGAGGGGACTTATGGTTTGCGCTTTGTGTGTCCGTCCGTGAGTATGTGAGTTTGTCACACTTTTCTGGATCCTGCGATAACTTGAAAAGTTCTTAATATTTTTCATGAAACTTGAAACATGGATAGATAGCAATATGGACATTATGCACGTTATTTCATTTTGTTCCTACGTCAAAAATTCTGGTTGCTATGGCAACAAATAAACTAGAAATACTGTTGAAAATGGTGGTTTTCTGAATCCTGCGATTACTTTTAAAGTTCTTAATATTTTTCCATGAAACTTTCAACATGGATAGATGGCAATATGGACATTATGCACGTCATTTTATTTTGTTCTTACGTCAAAAATTGTTGTTGCTATGGCAACAAAAAACAAAATTCTGAAAATGGTGGAATTTCTGACAATGGTGGAGCCGGTAGGGGACCATATTGCTTGACCTTGTTTTTTGAAACTATTTTTATATGCATGTATATGTGATCGTATCACAAATCGACCATGATATGATATCATGATACAAGGTATCGTCCTGCTTGGGGGCCTTGTTAACACAACTGGAAACTTGAAAAAGTGTTATCTCTCCATACGGGCTACATGAAATTGCTATGCACGGTAATAGTAATATTATTGCGCGGAGTTTGGGAATGTTAGCGGTACCTCTCATGTACGGACTACATTGAAACTACAAGGACGGTAACTTTATAATAAAAAAATACAAAGCCTTTTCACCTATATTTAGATGGCTATAATCAGTGGAAAAAAAGGATCCCAATGAATATTATATTTTAAAGAATAAACAAATCAAACAGAGGGAATATCTATAAATCAACACAAGACCATCTACAATCTAGAAAAATCGCATTTTTAAACCGACTAAGTCGAAATAAGATGCGTCATTACATGGATCGTAGCCTATTCAGTTCAGTTCAAACCAGAATATTAAGTTTTTGTTTGGCAAAAAAATACGGAATACCGTTATGTCGTGGTAACACATATAAGTCCAGATAGCGACAATTCGACAGTGCGAAAGTACGATGGCGACAATAGGATAGTACGATGACGACAATGCGACAATACGATGGCGACAGTGCGATAGTACGATGGCGACAATTTGATAATACTATGACGACAGTACAAAAACGCTATAGTACGATGGCGACAATGCGATAATACGATGACGACAGTGAGACAATACGATGGCAACAGTGCGATTTAACGATGGCGACAATGCGATAGTGCGATAATACGATGGCGACAATGCGATAGTACGATGGCGACAATGCAACAATGCGACAGTACGATGGCGACAATGCGATAATACGATGACGACAGTGCGAAAATACGATTGCGAAAGTGCGATAGTACGATGGCGACAATGCGATAATACGATGACGACAGTACGATAACGCGATAGTACGATGTCGCGTGCGATAATACGATGACGACAGTGCGACAATACGATGACGACGGTGCGACAATACGATGGCGACCGTGCGATAATACAATGGCGACAATGCGAGAACGCGATAGTACGATGGCGACAATGCGAATATACGATGACGACAGTGCGACAATACGATGGCGACAATGCGATGGTACGATGGCGACAGTACGATTTGAATATCGCATTGTCGCCATCGTTCTTTCGCTCTGTCGCCATCGTATTGTCGCACTGTTGCATTACCTTCATCGTTCTATCGCGTTCTCGCTTTGTCGCCATCGTACTATCGCATTGTCGTCATCGTATTGTCGCACTGTCGTCATCGTATTATCGCATTGTCGCCAGCGTACTATCGCGTTCTCGCCCTCTGGATTTTAATGTGTAACCACGATAGCCTAACGGTATTCCGTAATTCCGTAACAGTACGATATGACTATCGCATTTTCGCCATCGTACTATCGCAATGTTGCCATCGTATTGTCGCACTGTCGGATTGTCGTCATCGTACTATCGTGTTGTCACATTGTCGCCATCGTACTATCACATTGTCGCCGTCGCACTATCGCATTGTCGCCATCGTACTATCTCATTGACGCCATCGTACTATCGCACTATCGCATTGTCGCCCTCTGGATTTGAATGTGTAACCACGATGGCACTAAAGAAAATCGACAAATTGTTATAAATATTAGAGGAGGTAACCATTGCGCTGAAAATAACTTTTTATTATGCAAGGGAGAGCACTCCTGTAACCTTGGTACTGTCGCCATCGGATTGTCGCACTGTCGTCATCGTATTTGCCATCGTGCTATCGCGTTATTTTACTGTCGTCATAGTATTATCACATTGTCGCCGTCGTACTATCGCACTATCGCCATCGTATTGTCGCATTGTCGTCATCGTACAATCCCATTGTCGCCATCGTACTTTCGCACTATCGCATTGTCGCCCTCTGGATTTTAATGTGAAGCCACGATGGAACTAACGGTATTCCGTAGAAAATCGATAAATTGATATAAATATTAGGGGAGGTAACCAATGAAAATAACTTTTCATTATGCAAGGGAGAGCACTCCTGTAACCTTGGTTTATCGATCTGTTTATAGGAAGCGTCACGTGACCAAGGATAGGTGACACATGATCGAAAGATGGGCACTGTTGTTGTTGCAACTACTCCGAACAAGATGTCGAAGGACGATATTTTGTTAGAAGGCGACTTTGAAGTGTTTCCAAGAGACAAAGTGTTGTATCACGTCGAGTGTTCGCGCACAGGAATATCGTACTATCCAAAAGGTGGCGAGAGATCGAAGAAAACATTGAAATACATCCATTTTGGCGATGTCACTGGCTGCAGATGTCGAAAATCGTTGGATCAAAAACACTCGAACAAAGCCTACCTGACAGTGTTCCATTACCCTTTGAAAAAGAAATTGTTCGGTGAGAAATGCGTACGTTCCAAACAACATATCACATTTTCCAGAAGTGCGGACGAATCGTTTGATAGCAACAGGAAAGTAAATGAGAAATGGAGACGTGTCATTTTACGTTTATGTCAAGGTCTGACAGTGCTCAAAACAGGTGTGTTACAGTTAGAGATGGAATGTTTGCTTAGCCTTATATCCCTGTTTTGAGAATATGACAGTTTCAGGTGCAATGAGAGTCAAATTATGAATTTAGGGTGTTTCATGTTTGTTACAATTGTTCATAAAATTTTCAGATAGAAGATCCTTAACATTAACAAGCCCTGTAAAGTGGATATTACAATTTCAAATTATTTCTACACTTTGACAGCTTGATTTCCAAACATGTAAAAGTCAGAACATCAATACAGAAATGGGAATACAATTTAAAAACCAACAACAACTTTTTGTCGTACGGAATATGATCAAACAACAGCTAAAAATTGTGAAAAAATGCCCTGCCTTAATATGAGGAATATTCAATAAGGCGAATAGATAACCATTGCAAAAGCTAGTTCTTGAACATTTTAAATAGTAATGTTTAATACAGGTAAAACATTTTAAAATTTAATTGAGTTAAAATAGTTAATTAATTAATAATAAACTAAATATGTGTCTTTGAAGGGATTTTGTTGTTTGTAAATGATGTATCAGCTTTGTTTGTACACACAGCTAAATGTTGTTGTATTTTCATAAGCTAGCCTATATCTAGGAAGAAGTTAGTTCTCATTGAATGCTCTGAGCTTTTATGGGTACATACATACAGCCCGGATGGTCAATAGCTTAGAGTTGGATTATTGCAACTAGGATGAAGTCAATTGAAGGGAACATAATGTACTGAAATACTAAAGTGCATTTTAATAGGACTGGTCTCTCCTTATGTTGATGGAGCAAAGTAAGATTCCCACAAATACCACTTTGTTGTATAAGCATTATCATCAAATCAGTGAAGCTCATCTAATAGCAACCATTAATTACAAAAAATAAGTATAAACAAGCACTTTTTTTTAAATTAACAAAATCATTAAATACTTAACAAAAGTTTGAAGATTAATGTTATGGGTCACCGTCTGTAATATGAAACTGAAACAAGATGTGTTTTTGAAACACAATGTCCCCCTATATGATGTTTGACCTTGAAGGATGACCTTGACCTTGACCCTTCACCACTCAAAATGTGCAGCTCCATGAGATACACATGCATTTCAAATATAAAATTGCTAGCTTCAATATTGCAGAAGTGACATTACATGAGCAATTTTGACCCATATATTTGACCTTGAAGGATGACCTTGACCTTTCACCACTCAAAATGTGCAGCTCCATGAGATACACATGCATGCCAAATATCAAGTTGCTATCTTCAATATTGCAAAAGTATTCATAAAATAAGCGATTTGGGCCACATATATTTGACCTCTGACCTTGAAGGATGACCTTGACCTTTCACCACTCAAATTGTGCAGCTCCATGAGATACACATGCATGCCAAATATCAAGTTGCTATCTTCAATATTGCAAAAGTACTCATAAAATGAGCGATTTTGGCCACATTTATTTGACATCTGACCTTGAAGGATGACCTTTAACTTTCACCACTTAAAATGTGCAGCTCCATGAGGTACACATGCATGTCAAATATCAAGTTGCTATCTTGAATATTGAAATACTGCAAAAGTGTACATTAAATGAGCGATTTTGACCCATATATTTGACCTTTGACCTTGAAGGATGACCTTGAACTTGACCTTTCACCACTCAAAATGTGCAGCTCCATGAGATACATATGCATGCCAAATATCAAGTTGTTATCTTCAATATTGCAAAAGTTATTGCAAATGTTAAAGTTGGCACAAACCAACCAACAGACCAACCAACCAACAGACAGGGCAAAAACGATATGTCCCCCACTACTATAGTGGGGGACATCAAAACAAACACACACTGAGGCATTCATTCTTCATCATCCCAAGGGTCAAGCTATGAATGTTTCAGGAAATTGTATAACTCAAAGGGTTAAACAAAAAATTGCCCATCCTGTATCCTCTAAATATCTGGCTAGTATGATATATTTAGGACTAATATCATCTAAGACATTATAGAACGTATTAAAAAGTCATGATATGATCAATCATATGTTTGTAAAAATTACTGGTACTCGCTGTTAGGGATGGAAAATACTGAGAGACATACAGTATTATACCTCTTACCATTAAACAGCTCAGTTATCAATATTTTGGGAAATTTGTTATTCATTTTGTATTTGCTTTTTTCTACTGGAAACATACATGCTGTACATACTAATTTTAAAATATTTATAAGACAAATGTGTTCATTTTGTTAAAATTAATTGTCTTAATATATAATATTGTGATCAGATCAAAAAGTGCATCACTCTTAGGTGTCTGAGGGGGCAGGGTGGGACTTGGGCGGCTTGATGCTGCACCCCACAGTGACTCTTAGTCGTCCGAGGGGACAGGGTGGGGCTATGAGCGGCTTGATGCTGCACCCCTCAGTGACTCTTAGGTGTCCGAGGGGGGCAGGGTGGGACTTTGGGCGACTTGGTGCTGCATCCCTCCGTTTAGGCTAGCTGGAGCACTGAAACATACAACTTCAACAACTTAATCTCTAAACAGACCTTTTCACATTACCGATATCTAGTTCTGTATAAGCTGAAAGTTCATTTAAAACAATTCTGACCACGTGAAAACTGGTATTATAGCTTATTCAGGCAGGATAATATCCAGATTAAAATGTTCAATAGAGTAAAAAATGTTGTCTTTTTGGCATTTAACGCTTCACAGATGTTATTTTTAAAATTCTTAATTATAATACCAAATACAATCTACATGTACATTTTAGCGATCATTACATTAATTTTGCACTTTTATTATGGAAACTAGGAATGACCTCATGATTTTGCTAATCCATCTTTATTAAAGATCATAATGGTAATTGATTATCAAAGTAAGTTTATATTCTTATTTCATATAAGTTTCCATAAGTATCACTTATTAAAAACAGGCAGTATTCATGCAGTTTTCATTGTGATGTGGATAAGAAGGGAACAAGGATACCTGTGGGTTGGATAATTTTTGAAAAGTAGCAGGACCATACCGGTAATTATATTGATGTCAGCCCACTGTCTGCCTCACTGCTTGTGCTGCTTAATCAGTGATTTCATTAGAAGCAGAATCCTATGGCGCACCAAAGGGGTCGAAACTTTAACTTCTGCTCGAGCAGAAAAAAATGCTGCTTGAGCAGCATTTAAAGGGGCCTTTTCACAGATTTTGGCGTGTTTTGAAGTTTGTCATTAAATTCTTTATATTGATAAATGTAAACATTAAATTGTAAAAGCTCCAGTAAAAAATCAAAAAAAAATTTAAAAAGGAAAAAAAGTAGCCCGCAGCAGGGCTCGAACCAGTGACCCCAGGAAACCTGAAGTAAAAAGCGCATTAGCCAACTGAGCTATCCTGCCAAGCATACATAAGACGCGTATTTTATACGTTATATAAGCAATCTTCGTAGTTTCACAAATTGAAATGACAACAACAGAACTCTCCAAATTATTCAATCGTTTCGCGTTGCAACGCTTTATATTTTTTAGGTTTTTAAATCGTCAAAAGGTGCATATAATGGCTATATAAGACCATTGCAAATGTTCAGTAATACTGTTTCCTCACAAATATCATAACTAAACCGAAAATATGCGAATCTGAAACAACTTTTTTCAATTTTGTCAATTTACCAAAGCGTGAAAAGATCCCTTTAAATGCTGCTCAAGCAGCAAAATTCCTGCTCGAGCAGCATTTTATTTTTAGAAAAGCCATTGAACCTGTCAGCCAATCAAATTTGAGCTTACAAACGGACGACATAAGCTATCTCTACGGAAACGAAATAGCTACAGGTGTAGCGTGAATTTTGTCAGATCGTGAGATCTGTCAGATTAATCAGAAATCTGACGATTTTCACAGTACCCCCGTGAGATTGCTTTGATCAGTCGCCGTGAAAAATGTCAGATTGATGAAAAATAATATTTAACGCATTGTTGTTTCAATTCAACTTAATTTCGCGTTTTAACAGATTGCACTTATATTCGGACATCTTTTTTTTCGGACGTTGAACGTAAACACGTTGTTCACAACAACGATATCAAAACAGTAGTTATAACACCATTCAAACATTTTAATTTTAAAACGTTTTTTGTTTTAAATGTTATATATATCGATGGTGTACATGCATTACGTTGTATAGAAATATGGTATTGCCTAATTTACAGTCATGAGTGTTGCAGTGTTTTAAAGGGACGGTCCCCCACGACTACGAAGAAAAGAAAAGTTGTAAAATACTGTATTTTTTAAAAATATTTAGTTTATATTGATTAAAATATCACGACTGGTGTATTAAATTACTTGAAAAAAAGTTGTTAAGTTTTCATATTTTCAGTATATTCGGTAATAAATTTTACTGGGTATGTTTACCAGGTAACTACCACTTAACTATAAATAACGCCTGTAGATTGATCATCATCCCGTGGTTAACCCAGGAATGCAAATTGTGCATGCGTAGTGAATTGTATATATTTTATATATAAAATGATTAATCTACTTGCGTTATTTATAGTGTTTATATCATTATGTCACCTATTTTCGCGATGTACTTTCGATTTCACATCGGGAAATTTTATTACCGAATATACTGAAAAAATTAACTTTTTTCAAGTAATGTGATATACAAGTCGTGATATTTTAATCAATATAAAGTAATAATTGTAACAAAATATGGTATTTTACAACTTTTTGTGTCGTTGTGGTTAACCGTCCCTTTAATACAAAGAAATAACATTGGTTTAAGAAAATATTTTCAGATTATATATATATATATATATATTATTTCAGCTTAAAAAAGTTAAAAACTGATAATGAACCAAATTCAGTTCCAGAAATGTATAATCCCAATCGGTGTTTTTATCATTATTTTAGCTAATTCACATGTACACTCAATTCAGGTAAACTATTGTATTATACATTGTATTTCACACAATCATAGTTACATGTACCACTATCATCATTTATTTAATCTGTCAATAAGCTTGATTGGTAATTGTCGGTTCGGCTTGGGTACTGCTTTAAAGTACCCCGTGAACTCTTAAGTATACTTTAATGTACCCCGGGTACGCTAAATATACTTAAACGTACCGTCCGTCTGTCTGTCAGTGCAGTCACTCACAAACTTTTCAGGGCTTTATCTCAGAAACTCAATATAAGTTTTCAACATGAAACTTTATGGGTGTATAAATATTGCTGTGGAGAGGTGCCATGCACAAGAACCATAGGGTTATCCATAGGTCCTCAGCTTTCGTGCTCATATAAACATTCTACTGTTACAAAAATTCATATATTGTTAAAAGTATGCATACTGTAACAGCGTTTTATTTGTTGCCTTTAAATTGTGATTTTTATGCCCCCCTTCGAAGAAGAGGGTGTATATTGCTTTGCTCATGTCTGTCGGTCTGTCGGTCGGTCGGTCTGTCGGTCCGTCCACCAGGTGGTTGTCAGACTATAACTCAAGAACGCTTGGGCCTAGGATCATGAAACTTCATAGGTACATTGATCATGACTCGCAGATGACCCCTATTGATTTTGAGGTCACTAGGTCAAAGGTCAAGGTCACGGTGACCCGAAATAGTAAAATGGTTTTTGAATGATAACTCAAGAACGCATACGCCTAGGATCATGAAACTTCATGGGTAGATTGATCATGACTCGCAGATGACCCCTATTGATTTTTAGGTCACTAGGTCAAAGGTCAAGGTCACAGTGACAAAAAACGTATTCACACAATGGCTGCCACTACAACGGACAGCCCATATGGGGGGCATGCATGTTTTACAAACAGCCCTTGTTTAAAAAGAAAATCAACCTAGTCTTAATTCCTTGATATCTGTGATATATTCTGTGTTAATCTGTGATGTCTTTGATTGATTGATTTTATTTGGTAAACATATGAACATTACATAGTTACTACATAATGCAGACAATATAAAATATATTATCACAGCAATATACATAGCAAACCATGTCTTATGTGTCATATATGTGTATGTTCTAATGACCTTAAATGTGAATAAATAAATAAATAAAAAATTGTCAAAGTTAAGACAGCAGATATACATGTATGGAGAGAACGAGAAACGTAAACAATGTTAACCTGAAAGGCACAATCACAGGCAATCGGCACCTGTGTCGGAAACAATAATTAAGAATCATTAAGTATGTAAATCGATAGAAACAGAGAACCTACACTTGCGCACCCATTGAGCCATTCTTATCATCGTCGTGATTTCCGCAAAAGTTTTAACAGCTGTTAGGTATTTCTGATCGATTTTCTTATTTAGCGAATGGCAACAATTATTTGATCGACTAGTTTGCAGCCAAAATATAAATCACTTACCGGGTGTCAATGTTAAACTTTCAACAGGTCGTCACATAAACTTGCAGAAGATGTAAAAAAGGCACCATCATGGCGGCAGCCATTTTTTCCAAACAAACCAGTTTCACAGCAAATGGCAAATATAACAAGAGTTCTGATTGGCTAATGCCATAATCTAAAAATAAATGCTGGTCGAGCAGGATTTTTCTGCTCGAGCAAAAGTTAAAGTTTCGACCCCTTTGGTATCCCATAGAATCCTGCTTTTGATGCAAGCATTGTGAAATCTGCCTTGCATCATTTTAATGCATTCACTGCCAAGAAGCTACATGTATCTTACATTAAGTTATACATTATTTAAGTCATACAGTATATATTGTGTTTTGTAATAGTATTTTTTCTAAATATATACCACATAAGCAGCAACATTTGCAGAACAATTTTACAAATATGCCCAAACAAAATAACCAGATGACCTCCAGTATTTTGACCACTTACATTTTTCTTTTGTTTTTGTTTATCTATTGAAATTCCTAATAATTTACATGTGTTTC
Organism: Dreissena polymorpha; assembly: GCF_020536995.1. Taxonomy (NCBI): domain Eukaryota; kingdom Metazoa; phylum Mollusca; class Bivalvia; order Myida; family Dreissenidae; genus Dreissena; species Dreissena polymorpha. Next base: position 109,743,563 of record NC_068356.1, on the reverse strand, counting down.
CTCAGAGTTTTAATATTGTAGATATGAAATATTGCATAATAAAGTTCCACATTGTATGTGATATAAAAAGAATCCTAGACATTAGATATAGTAAGTGGGAATCGTCCAATACAATTGTATTCTTAGATTATTCTATAAAAAACTGATACAGAATAATTATATTCCCTTTTTGGATTATTTGGTTTAAGATAAATTATCTTTACATGCAATGTGTATCTTAATTTAATTTTACTTTGTAAACATAATTACTTTTAATACCATTTAATTGTGAATTGAGGGAAATAACTAAATGATATTGATATTCTGTTTTTATTTTAGCGAAATTGAGAACACTTTCAGTGGTGACAATTTTTTTTTATTTGAAATCGGGAAATTTAAGCGGGGAGTCTGAGGCCGTAGGTCCCCAACAGGGATAAAGGGCAGAGCCCCAAGCACTAGCTTATTGTTCTTTTTATAGTCTTTCTTGTTGCAATTTCTGATGAGTACAATGCAAAATATTATAAACCAGACCATCTGTAACTCTGCATGTTTTAAATAACTCACTTTAATCAGTGACAATGCGTCAAATAGATTATTTTCTTAATAATAATCACAAATTATCTTAATTTATCACACAATTTTAAAGGAGTATCATCTTGGTTGATATCACACAAATTCTATTAATGGCACGAAATGAAAATAGATAAATATCTCATTATTTAATATATGAAAGATGCTGCAGCACTCAAAATTAAGGATATTATCAATACATGTCTACATGAACGTGTATTGTAAAGCACCTTTGTGTAGAAAACAGAGATGTATCACTTTACATGTACAGTGTAACAGATGTCTAGTTTTAAGCACATATAATATATAAAGTCATTCTCTCATCAAGAGCATCTGTTGAACTACATATAAATAGAATTTCATTTACTTTAAATTATCCTCATAAATATTGTTTTACTAATTATCGTGTTTAATGAAGTCTGTCTAACAGCTGTTGAGACTGTTACCATGCAGTGTATTACATCAGGTCCCTGATTAGTGATTACGTGTAGTCCACTCAATTATATAACAAGGGCAATGTTTGTTACATAACTGCCACTTGTTATCTAATAAGATTATGATGTACCCTTTGGGTCAAAAGTATATATACATGTACGCCAACAGCTAAAAATAGATATCACCGCGGTGACAAAATTGTCACTGCGGTGACAATTTTGTCACTGCGGTAATAAATGTATCACTGCTGTGATATAATTGTAACTGTGGTGATACTTTGTCTGACCCAAAGAGTTTGATAAGAGCTAAATCAAACTGACCAATGAAATAACGTCTTGCAAAACGGCAACTCTGCGAATATTTATAATGAATAATTCAATTATTATTATCTTTAAAAAATATCCGTAGAACTTAAAAAATACAGATTATTATGGTATAATTAGTAGGACAATCGCCAATGAATTTATGAATTGTCGGCTTCTTTTTTATTGCAGTCGGGGGTTCGAGTCTTATCAGGACGCTTTGTAGTTTTATTACAATTTAAAAACAAAACAAACAAAAAACTTGTTATTTGGTGACATGTGGCTTCAAAACAAACTATTGTTTAATATTTAATTATTTTCTTGAAAAAATCTAGGTTTGTTATACAGGGAAAATGAGTGGTTGAAAACTGACCCAAACAAATAAATGTAACAGCAGGCACAAAAATATACCAACAGTCATAATTTGTCACCGCTGTGACAAAATTGTTACCACAGTGACAAAATACATATAACCGCGGTGACAAAATTGTTACTGCAGTGACAAATTGTAACCGCGGTAACAGTTTTGTCACCGCGTTGATATCTATTTTTAGCTGTTGGTGTTTTTGTACTTTTGACCCAAATTGTACGGCATATAAGATGATTACCAAACTATACAAATTGTGGTTTCAACTGACCATGTCTTAAATTCAAGACAATGAAGTTATGGCCTAAAGCAAAATAAGCGTGACATTTTGTAAAAAAATAATGTTTTTATATGTGGAAATAATATAGATGTTTCTATTCGCCGAAACTTCAAATTTTATGAAATAGTCAATGTTTCAAGGAAATCTTTTCATTCAGTATGAAAAAAATAACCATGACTGACAGAAAATTTGCTAAAAATGTAAAAAATGTACAAAAAATTATAACAAAATATAGGAATAAAAGAGACATGTATATTATTATCTATCCATTTTATGAGTTAGTTGGGATATAGAGAATGAAACATAGAACTACTTTGTGAATGATAAACATCCTTATATGAAAATAATTAATAAAATAAAGGTCAAAAGGTAGTGTAAAAAGAGTCTTGAACATGGTCAGTTTTATTTAAAGAAGAATCAAGGACTATTCTGTACACATACATGTTTTCATTTAATACCATGGCAATAAAATCAATGTTCAAAATTTGACCAACTTATCTTGCGTAGTTTTTGAGATATGATTTCACGAATTAAAGGCTCTATAAAGGTGAAGATACGTAATTATTTACAGATTTTTAATTATTTTTTTCATAATTCAGTATTTAATCAAATGTACCTAGTAGATCTATATTTTTAATTATTTTATGCAAGATGAAAACCAAAGCAGTAAGAAAAATAATTTCTGTTGAAATATTTAACAGGTTAGTGTTAATATTTTTAAGAATTAATTAAATATATAAATGTGACTGTTGGGACATATGTTCCGTTGCATGAAGATCATTATTTTGTGTGTATTTATGCATATTTTACACTGCAGTGTAACAAAATTATATTAACAGAGGTTTGGGAATCATGTGGACCGCAGAGTACTACATTAGGGGTCCATAAAATTTTGTGATCTGTGTATAGTAAATCAGCCGTGACTTTTGGGACAAAAAGTTTTTATAGTTAGTATGATGAATTGATAAACCTGAAAGGTCAAAGACCAGCCTTATTCTTTCAATGGCTGTTCAATGAAGTCAATGACATGCATGTTTATATTTAGGGTGATGTTAAAGCAGAAATAGAGGCACTTTAAACCAGGGTTGGCATATCGACCGGTCAATTGAGTATTGACCAGGCTGGCGGTCAATACCCGGTTAAAACTGGTCAATACTGGTCATTACTGGTCAATACTGGCCAATACTGGTCGATTGAAAATTATAGCATTTAAACATTACAAAGGAAGACTTTAAGCTATTCTATATTAAATCAATCATAATTCTGTAATTGATAAAAAAAATGAGTTATTTATTGTAAAAAAAAATCTTTAAAGCTGTAAAAATAACTTCTTTATTAATTAAATTAAAATGTACATTACAAATTTCTGAAACAGAAGCGACTTCTTATTTCAAATGCATTTAAAGAAACCAGTAATAAGAACATCCATGTTATTTATTTTAAGTTAGAGAAGCTTTAATTTAGGTTGAAAATATGATGTTGCTTTCTGTGCTTTTTATCTGTCTAGCCACTAAATGATGTTAAAAAAATGACTTAAGTGTCATGCAACATAAACATTTATTTTCAACAAGCTGTGAATACTTTCTTTATAAATAGTTGTATGATGCGGTATATAAGTTGTTATATATGTATTATTTATTTATTTGTTAATTTATTTACTTTTTCTTTATTTATTGAAATCCTGATGAAAACCGAAAAACACTGGTTTTTGAGTTTTGACTTGCAGACCGGACTGGAAAATATTGTTTAACCCATTAGAGCCCTAAATCACCACCATTGTAAATTATTAGTATGCCAGTTTTGATGTTAAATTAAAAAAGCAAATTCGTTGATTATATATCAACTGCCAAATTGCCTATGTTTATGGAATGGTGCACTCACATTAGAATCATTAAGTGTAGGTAATAATTAATAGGAAATAATTAAGTGTAGGTTGTTTTTATGAAATGCAATTCTCCTCATTGACATCCACACACCCATGAACTTTCATGTTGAAATCGTGTAGCATATCTGAGATATAGCCTTGAAAAGTTACATCATGCAAAAACAAGAAAGGGCAATAACTCTTAGTTTAGAAAATGTAAGATTATGGTTTTTGTGCATTGCACTTCTTCCCATTGATTTCTACACACCTGTTTCATGTTGAAATGTTGAATCACATCTGAGATATAGCCCTGAAAAGTTCCATCATACAAAAACAACAAAGGGCAATAACTTTATTTAAGAAAGTGAAGGGTTATCTTTCTTATGCATGGAACTTTTCCTCCTTACCGATAATATCAATACACCCATGAACTTGATGAAGTTTCATGTTGAAATCTTGCATGGTATCTGAGATATAGCCCTGAAAAAATTCCTAAAAACAATGGGCAATAACTCTGATTAACGAAAGTGTAGGGTTATGGTTCTTGAGCATGGCGCTTCCCCTCATTGATATCTATACACCTTTGAAGTTTCATGTTGATATCTTATATAGTTTCTGAGATATAGCCCTAACAAGTTCTGTGACAGACTGACGGACAGACAAACAGGCCCAATTCTATATCCCTCCGCCTTTAACTTTTTTTTAGCAGCATTATTTCAGTTTGACATATTATTTAGTTTTTTAATTGAGTTGAAAATATGGTGGTATTGTTGCTGTAAATGATCACATGTTTTATCAACTATAGGTATATGGTAAACATGTAAGCTGAGTCCACTGTACAAGGTAAATTTACCTTGGGTGACAAATGTCAATTGAAATCATACCTGAATGCTATTATCAGTTAAAATGACCTTGGGGTTTTATTGGATGAAACTTTACAATGTCATTTCGCAATGTTTGGATGAGTAATTGTTTAAGACTGAAGTAAACAGATTAAATTTTGTACAAGTTCCCTTACATCCCTCCTTTGCCTATATAGCAAACAAACAAAAACTCAGTTTTTTGGTACTAGCCGTTGGGACTCGCATACCGGCTGAACTAGCCATTGGGTCTCGCAATACTGAAACTGATATTTAAAAGTCAACAAGTATGGCTTTACCTCATATGTCAGCCTCTATGATGGTTTTACACAAAGTCAATGTTTAAACTATTTAACTGGCTGTAAGATGGCTTATTGCCATTAAAAATGGGGACATTTTTTATTTGCAAAAATGGCTTTTAAAGAGAGCTCAGAGTAAACTATTTCTTTTCAATACAATACAATTAGGAAAAATAGTAGTAAAATCTGTATAAGTGAAGCATGTGAGCCTTGTCATACTTAAAGAACCTTAAAACATTAAGATCTGAACAAATGTGTTATGTCATACTTAAGCAGAGCTCCAGATAATTTTTTCAGCAGAGGGGTATTTCACTCATGAAATTTTTAATTGATGAGTAAAAATCAAAATCCGATAATATTAAGGACTATTTATGTTCAAAGGATCACAATTAATAATAAATTGTACATCATCATGTTGTTAACTCGCTTTAACAAGTATTATTGTACAGAATAGAGCAATCACTTTTGTTTTACACAATGTATTTAACAGTTGTTCTGTTTTTTGCCCTTGGCTTATAAGCAGTCATTGATCTCTTTTTCCGTCTTGAATTGGCAAGCCACTGTTTAGCACACAATGTACAGCCACGATCAAATCTTCTAAGCTTGGTCCCCACAACTTGTTTATTATATGTGTATTTTGGCTGCCATTTAAAAAGTGCTTGAAGGAAAAAGGTTTTCACAATAGATGAACTGATAGCAGTTATTAAATGCTTGAAGGTGGGCGATTCGGGTTTTATCGAATGTGATGTCAAATGTTTTCATCATAAGCGTGAATGCAGCGGGGAGCCCGTTGTGTCAACATCGGCCTTTATCGTGGACCAAAATGAAATGATACCATTCTGACTTAGGAGTAAATTAGGTCGGGAACCACATAGATGGTCATGTCACTTTTACCCGTGTGGACACAATGACGGGAACCAATCATGTTTACATGAATTTATATGCATGTATAAATGGCTAATACGCATTGAAATTGCACTTGATGCCTAATCCGAATTTAGCCGGGAGTTTTTTTACTCAAGAAAAGTTTAAGCCATGCGTATTTTCTGTTTTTTCATGCGTATTTTACGCAAATACGCATCTTATCTGGCCCTCTGTACTTAAGGAACCTTAAAACATTAAGATCTGAACAAATGTGTTATGTCATACTTAATGAACCTTAACACATTAAGATCTGAACAAATGTGTTATGTCATACTTTATGAACCTTAAAACATTAAGATCTGAACAAATGTGTTATGTCATACTTTATGAACCTTAACACATTAAGATCTAAACAAATGTGTTATGTCATACGTTATGAACCTTAACACATCAAAATCTGAACAAATGTGTCATGTCATACTTTATGACCATGAACAAATTAAGATCTGAACAAATGTGTTATGTCATACTTTAGAACCCTAAACAAATGAAGATCTGAACAAATCTGTTATGTCATACTTTAGAACCCTAAACAAATGAAGATCTGAACAAATCTGTTATGTCATACTTAACATCTTTATTACCCTGAACAAACTAAGATCTGAAAAAAAGTTTCATGTCAGACTGTGTTACCCTAAACAAATTAAGATCAGATTAAATGAATGTTATGTCATACTTTATTACCCTGAACAAATTAAGATCCAAACAAATGTTTTGTATCCTTCTTTAAGATCTGTGTACTTTGGCTCTTTCAGATGTAGACAAATGTTCAGTGCCAGAAAAGAAGAGACTGCTGGTCTTGGTCAACCCCCACAGCGGTCCTGGCAGGGCTATGCAGATATACAAGGGGCAGGTAGCCCCCATGCTAGACGAGGCCGATATCATAACCACTGTCATCGAGACTGGTACGCTTGTTCTCATCAAGGATTGATTGTTGAAATAAGAACATATCATAATTATGAGTCGCATTTTGATATTTACTGGTAATGCATGATGCAAACATTAAAGTTTCAAAGATCAATGCATGATGAAAATGTAAATTTAATAATGAAAATATGAGCCTTGTTCTGAGAAAACTGGGCATAATGCATGTGCGTAAAGTGTCGTCCCAGATTAGCCTGTGCAGTTCGCAAGAAAAATCAAGTTAAGCCGAAAGTGTTGTCCCTGATTAGCAGACTGCACAGGCTAATCTAGGACGACACTTTACGCACATGCATTATGCCCAGTTTTCTCAGAACAAGGCTCATATTTTCATTATTAAATTTACATTTTCATCATGCATTGATCTTTGAAACTTTAATGTTTGCATCATGCATTACCAGTAAATATCAAAAGGTGTGCATTAATTATTGAAACCAGTATGTCTTTATGATGCATTTATCATTTTTAACACTAATAAACTATTTGTTTTTGTGTAAAATGAATCATTTTAACTAAAATCTTGTCATCATGCATTTACCATTAAACTAGTTGGTTTCTATCATGCATTAATTCTTTAATCTATTTCATGTTCACCATGCATTAATTCTTAAACAAGTATGTTGTCATAATGGTTTAATATTGGAAACAATTAAATTTTTGTCATCTATTGAAGCCAAACATTTCGTAATGAGGCCAATTAAATACACATCAAAACCAGTATGTGTTATCAATAATTCATTTGAATTTTGTTACCAAGGATCATTGAAATTAGTACAATGTAATCATGCATTAACAGTTAATGTTGAAGCAAAATTAGTTTACCTGTAAATTTAACTAGGCTAACCATGGCTGCATCCTCAAGTTGTGACTAAAATATCATACTCGGTATTGAAGATATTTGTTAGTTGGCAAATTTAACACAAGTTAACTTATTTTAGATGCAATGCTTCTCTAAGCCAAATACATTTATATTGTAGTTTTCTTGCATCAAAGAATAGATGAACGTTAACGGCATCTATTGAAATTCTACGTATACATGTATGCAGGCATGATTTTTAGCTCACCTGAGTACAACGTGCTCATGGTGAGCTTTTGTGATCGCCTTTTGTCCGTCGTCTGTTGTGCGTTGTGCGGCGTCAACATTTGCCTTGTTAACTCTCTAGAGGCCACATTTATTGTCCAATCTTCATGAAATTTGGTCAGAAGATTGGTCTCAATGATATCTTGGATGAGTTCAAAAATGGTTACGTTTGCTTGAAAAACATGGCTGCCAAGGGGCAGGGCATTTTTCCTTATAAGGCTTTATATGGCTATAGTAAAATCTCTAGAGGCCACATTTATTGTCAGATCTTCATGAAACTTGGGTAGAAGATTCATCCCAATAATATCTTGGACGATTTTGAAAATGATGCCGGTTGGTTGAAAAACATGGCCCCCAGCTAGGGGCGGGGCTTTTTTCCTTTTATGGCTTTAGTAAAACCTTGTTAACACTCTAGAGGCCACATTTATTTTCCGATCTTCATGAAACATGCTCAAAAGATTTGTCCCAATGATATCTTGGATGAGTTCAAAAATGGTAACCTTTGCTTAAAAAACATGGCTGCCAAGGGGCGGAGCATTTTTCCTGATATGGCTATATATGGCTATAGTAAAATCTTGTTAACACTCTAGAGGCCACATTTATTGTCCAATCTTCATGAAACTTGGTCAAAAGATTCATCCCATTAATATCTTGTATGAGTTTGAAAATGATGCCGGTTGGTTGAAAAACATGGCCACCAGGGTGGGGGGCATTTTTCCTTATATGGCTAGAGTAAAACCTTGTTAACACTCTAGAGGCCACCTTTATTGTCCAATCTTCATGAAATATGGTCAGAAGATTTGTCTTATTGATATCTTGAATGAGTTTGAAAATAATTTATGTTTGCTTGAAAAACATGGCTTTCAAGGTGCGGGGCATTTTTCCTTATATGGCTATAGTAAAATCTTGTTAACACTCTAGAGGCCACATTTACTGTCCCATCTTCATGAAACTTGGTCAGAAGATTCATCCCCATAATATCTTGAACGAGTTCAAAAATAAAATGATTCTGGTTGGTTGAAAAACATGGCTGCCAGGGGGCGGGGCATTTTTCCTTATTTGGCAATAGTAAAACCTTGTTAACACTCTAGAGGCCACATTTATTTTCCGATCTTTATGAAACTTGGTCAGAAGGTTTGTCCCAATAATATCTTATTATCTGAGTTGAGCGACTTAGGGCCTTTCAGGCCCTCTTGTTTTAATTATATGTTGTTGTTTTTAAAGCATTATAACTTTGTTAATTTGAGGCCAGTTTGAAATTTTTAGTTCATTGGCATTAGCCGATTTACTTTATTACCACAAATCAGAAAGACGTCTTGCAATTGGTTGTGTGTTTAGCAAGCGGTAAACATGCCCAGATGTAAAAGGAAGTTGGCAGACAAAATAGATAAGAGATTTAACATACAATTTTCTAATTTTTACAATTTTTCACATAGAAACTTTTTTCGAAGATTTTTTTCTGAGAGAATTTTTCTAAGACCATTTTTAGTAAAAAACATCTTAGACAATAAAACTAATTTCGTTTGTAAAACAATTCTGTTATTGTCAAAAGCTAGATAATGTTTACAATAAGTAAAATGTTTCGCAACTGGTCATGAAAGTTAGGGTGTCGCAGTGGTAGCGCAATTCTGCTTACATAACCTGACGACACTGGTTCAAATATCGGCTACATCATTTTTTGTTCAACTTTTTAATGCCCCCAAGGGAAGGCATATAGTGATTGCACTGTCCGTCCGTCTGTCCCTCACACTTTTGCGTTTAGGTTTCGAAAAATGCTCATAACTTCTATGTCGCTTCAGATGTAACCTTCATATTTGGTATTCATGTGGGTATGGACAAGGCCTTTCCATACGCACAAAACTGTTGACCCCTTTGACCTTGACCTTGAACTTAGGGTCCTCGTTTAGGTTTCGAAACCTGCGTTTAGGCTTCAAAAAAGCGTTTTTCAGGGGCATATGTCTTCCGATGGAGACAGCTCTTGTCTCTTACTAAAAACATTAGTTAAATCTATTAAAATCATTTAAGATTTTTAGGCTATCATACATGTATCTAATCACCAAGTTTTATAGACAATAAGCGTCTTTGCGTTATTACGCAATTAAAATAACTAAAAACGTAAATAAATTCAAAATAAAGCCTACAAAAATGCAGATTCAAATTTAATAACGTAATTCCCGTAAAAAACCTTGCGTCACGAAACGCAATTCCTACGAACACCGGGCATATTTTTTACACTGGTTATTTGCCGTACACAAATGTATCGGATAGTTTATATGCCATCCTATGCAGAAAAGAAGGCAGTCTTTTCAGCGGTTATCAATCATTGGGGGTATTATTATACCCCCACAAACGAAGTTTAGGGGGGTATATAGGAGTAAACTTGTCGGTCGGTCGGTCAGTCGGTCGGTCTGTCTGTAGGTCCGTATTATGTGTCCGCTCTCTAATTTAAGTAGTTTTCATACGATCTTCACCAAACTTGGTCAGAAGTTGTATCTACATGATGTCTAGGTCAAGTTGGAACATGGGCCTTGCGGGGTCAAAAACTAGGTCACGGTGTCACTTAGTGTGTTTTAAACATTCAGCATGTTGTCCGCTCTCTAATTCAAGTAGTTTTCATCAAATCTTCACCAAACTTGGTAAGAAGTTGTATCTAGATGATCTTAAGGCCAAGTTCGAACATGGGCCTTGCCGGATCAAAAACTAGGTCACAGGGTCACTTAGTGCGTTTTAAACATTCAGCATGTTGTCTGCTCTCTAATTCAAGTAGTTTTCATCCGATATTCACCAAAATTGGTCAGAAGTTGTATCTAGATGATCTTTAGGCCAAGCTTGAACATGGACCATTCCGGGTCAAAAACTAGGTCACACGGTCACTTAGTGCGTTTTTTAACATTCAGCATGGTGTCCTCTCTCTTATTCAAGTAGGTTTCATCCGATCTTCACCAAACTTTGTCAGAAGTTTTATCAAGATGATCTGAAGGCCAAGTTCGAACATGGGCAATGCCAGATCAAAAACTAGGTCACAGGGTCTCTTAGTGGGTTTTACACATTGAGCATGGTGTCCGCTCTCTATTTCAAGTAGTTTAAATCCGATCTTCACCACACTTGGTCAGAGGTTGTAACTAGATGATGTGTAGGTCAAGTTTGAACATGGGCCATGCAGGGTCAAAAACTAGGTCACGGGGTCACTTATTGTGTTTTAAACCTCACCATGTTGTCTGCTCTCTAATTCAAGTAGTTTTTATACAATCATCACCAAAATTGGTCAGAAGTTGTATCTTGATCATGTCTAGGGCAAGTTTGAATATGGGTCATGCCGGGTAAAAAAACAAGGTCACGGGGTCACTTAGTGCGTTTTAAACATCACCATGTTGTCCGCTCTCTAATTCAAGTAGTTTTAATCCAATCCTTACCAAACTTGGTCAGAAGTTGTATCTAGATGATGATTAGGTCAAGTTTGAATATGGGTCATGCCGGGTCAAAAACTAGGTCACAGGGTATCTAAGTGCATTTTAAGCCTCACCATGTTGGCCGCTCTCTAATTCAAGTAGTTTTCATCCAATCCTCACCAAACTTGGTCACAAGTTTTATCTAAATGATCTCTAGGACAAGTTTGAACATGGGCCATTCCGGGCCTAAAACTAGGTCACGGGGTCACTTAGTGCGTTTTTTAACATTCAGCATGATGTCCGCTCTCTAATTCAAGTAGTTTACATCCGATCTTCACCAAACTTGGTCAGAAGTTTTATGGAGATGATCTTAAGGCCAAGTTAGAACATGGGCCTTTCTGGGTCAAAAACTAGGTCAAGGGGTCACTTAGTGCGTTTTAAAAATTGAGCATGGTCTCTGCTGTTTTTTGTGAAGACGACATGCAAAATATTATGTGTCAATGCGGCATGTGGGGGTATTCTTCACGTCTGTGACAAAGCTCTAGTTGTAATTATTATAGACCCGTCCGATTTCTACTTTCATTTTCAAGGTATTCAACTCAAATGACCAGAAGACATTAATGAACTTTGATCAGAAATTCATTAATTGTTTGTTGTTATGTACAGGTACCTTTTGGAATTCCATTTGTATAAATAATATAGTAACTTTAGTAGATTTTTATTATATTATATGTCATTCCCTTAATTACCCAATTGAATTAAAAAAACTTGGTTGAACAACCCGATTAAGCTCAAAAGTAGGTGGTGAACAATTGAATTTACAAAAACCCTATAATTAATGTCAAAAACATGGGGTGAATTACCCAATATACCCCAAAAGTTATCTATAGCCCAGTAATCACATTTGAAAATATGCCAAAACGGGTTAATAATTCCCATAAAAATGTGGATGGGAAAGAGATTGTGATTAAATTATCGTTGTTCCACTTGTTTCATATATGCCATAATTCCAATAAATATATTTTGCTATTTTTTTTTCATGCTCAGTTATGTGTTTTTATGCCCCCAACGGGAGGCATATAGTTTTCGTACTGTCTGTCGGTCGGTTGGTCTGTCTGTCTGTCTGTCCATCCGTCACACTTTTCGTGTCTGCTCTCTAATTCATCCTAGTTCTCATCCTATCTTCACCAAACTTGGTCAGAAGTTGTATCTAGATAATGTCTATGCCAAGTTTGAACATGGGTCATGCCGGGCCAAAAATAAGGTCATGGGGTCAAAAACTAGGTCAGTGGGTCACTTAGTGCATTTTAAACATTCAACATGGTGTTCTCTGAGATTATGCATTCAGCTGCAACACATAACAATACACCAGTGTCCACCTGCTTAAATGTGCTGCGTGTCATGAAAAAGACTGAACAAGTACAATGTATTCAACGCTTAATTTGCTTTAGTAAGTATAAGAAAAAAAAATAATCTACAGTTGACAAGAAGATACGTGCATTCCTGTTATTTGCAAGCAAAGCATTGGCAGATAAAAAACATCTACAAACTGCAGCAGATGACATATGTAACAAACAACAAAATTTAAATATTGAAAACCTGTTATGCAGCAAACTTATAGTTTAATAAAATAAAGGTGATGTATATCTCAAAAACATTTACACAGTTATGCTTTTATGTAGTGACAAAGTTACAGTTCGGGGCATCCGTGTCGTGTGGACACTGTTTCCTGTTTTACAAAGTGAATCTCATTGTATTTGATTTTGAGATAACATACTTTTTCAATGTTTTTATTAATGGGGTACGTTATTTTAAATAGTTGTAACGGATAAATAATTGGCTTGTTTTTTGCAGAAGACTGTTGATTTTTTTTAAGGGCTGTAATATCATTTAACTTTTTGACAGCAAACATTTACCTTGCAATTTTGGGTGGAAAGAGAGGGAGTCAAATTATAGTATTTTGATAATAATCTGCAAATTATTTTGCATATTATTTGAAATTATTTGAATAATTTGAAAAAGGATTAAAAGCGTCAGAGCGTGTGCTCCAAAATATAGCGTGCATTTAATATTTTGCGTATGTAACACAGTTGGTAAATATAACAAAACAACCACACAACAACAACAAAGAATTGTTCCTTTCTGCTTAATTGAAAATGAAGGGATCGTAACAGTGTAATTGAATATTAACAAAACCAGAATAATAACAAAAAATGAGCATACATAAATGTCTAGCCAATCACAAAGAACATTAACATCTGGGCATTTACTTGCTCGCAAAATAGCAAGCTCCCTTGATATATGATTTTCCAATTGATATAGGATGGTTTGCAATATTTCACCACTTCTTAATTCATGTACGTGTACTTATAGTAATCAAAGCGCTGAAGGCACTGAAGATGTTCGCTATTGCATAATTTAACACGCAATTCATTTTTCAAAATCAATCGCAAGTTTGAAATGAACACACGCCATTCAACTTTCTAAAGTGTGTGTCATAGCGCACAGGTCGAGTTTTGTGTGCACTTTTTATCATTCTTATTATTTCATAGAAATAACTTAGACAAAATAAAAACAACATGCTTTTTGGACGTTCTGAAAGCATAGAAAGTATGATGAAAACGGTAATGAGAACTTAATATAAAGAAAATTTGCAGTCACCATCATATTAAAGGAATATTTTTTCTAATATCAAATAACTATCTCACCAAGAATATAAATTCATAATGAAAGTTCCGTGTACAAAACTTTTGATTTTTGACACCATATACAAATTCAAAATATACAATAATCTTCGTTTCTTGTATATGGAGGAATAAAAGTATATAAACATTGCTGTTTATGCTTTACTTGTTACCCGAGCAGTTCACACGGTGTCAACACCGCTGACATAAACATAGGTATAGAGCACTAATGCACTTTTAGGCGTAGCTGTTTTACTCAGTTTTCTTCTTAGTGACTTTTACATAACGCCAACAGACACGCATGAATATTTTCGAATATTTAATAAGCTGATTCGAGATACAATCTCTGAATTTCTGCTACATCACTGCGTATGTGCTCAATTCAAAGGATGTAGCACTGTTCAGTGTAAAGAATTCCGGACTACTCTCTGTATGCTCAAACAACACAAATTGTGGCCCTGTTACAATTACGCGTTACAATCCATCTCGCAGAATTTCACTTTCGCCTCCAAGATGAGAAAACAATCATTAACAAAATGTATAGTGTCACGATAAGAGAAAATCGTTAAGTTATCATACCACAATGTTTGCCGTACTTGGTCAGCACGTCTGGAAATCATTCCTTAATGTGTGGATAGGCTGCCATTATTAACAAGTTTGCTATTATGTCCCCCACTATAGTAGTGGGGGACATATTGTTTTTGCCCTGTCTGTCTGTTGGTCTGTTGGTCTGTCTGTCTGTTTGCGCCAACTTTAACATTTTGCAATAACTTTTGCTATATTGAAGATAGCAACTTGATATTTGGCATGCATGTGCATCTCATGGAGCTGCACATTTTGAGTGGTGAAAGGTCAAGGTCAAGGTCATCCTTCAAGGTCAGAGGTCAATTATATGTGGCCAAAATCGCTCATTTTATGAATACTTTTGCAATATTGAAGATAGCAACTTGATATTTGGCATGCATGTGCATCTCATGGAGCTGCTCATTTTGAGTGGTGAAAGGTCAAGGTCAAGGTCATCCTTCAAGGTCAGAGGTCAAATATATGTGTCCCAAATCGCTTATTTTATGAATACTTTTGCAATATTGAAGATAGCAACTTGATATTTGGCATGCATGTGTATCTCATGGAGCTGCACATTTTGAGTGGTGAAAGGTCAAGGTCAAGGTCATCCTTCACAAGGTCAAGGTCATCCTACAATGTCAAACATCATATAGGGGGACATTATGTTTCACAAACACATCT
Organism: Dreissena polymorpha; assembly: GCF_020536995.1. Taxonomy (NCBI): domain Eukaryota; kingdom Metazoa; phylum Mollusca; class Bivalvia; order Myida; family Dreissenidae; genus Dreissena; species Dreissena polymorpha. The sequence goes on along the minus strand of NC_068356.1, from coordinate 109,728,363 downwards.
TGTTAAATGTGGCATTTTCAATTCGCAATGAGATTTGTAATGACCCTCGTCATGCGAAAATGGGTCTTGTTCCATATGCCCCCATCATATAAATAGCCCACTCAGCTATCTCTCCTTCTGGTTAGGAGAAACATAACATATTGAGTGATTTTATAGCGAACAGCATCGCCTATGGCCTGACTGCGCAAAAGCACATGCTGGGTTTAACAAACGCTTGCCGAAACGCATAAGACCCATTTTCGCATGACGGCGCTATTGACGTGTGATTTAAATGTGTCAAAAGAAAACTGCGTTTTAATCAAATATCAACATACGATATATTTCGATAGTGAAGAAAGATGCTCATAACAAGGCATATGAGGACACATATGAAGTGCTCTCCCATAATATATTTTTTATCTACTCACACTAATGTGTGGTTTGACAATGCTAACACACATTTTATGCGGTGAATATGCAACTTACAAGTGAAAAACACAACACAATAGTTTAACTTTTGTTTAATTGTATTTATTTATTTAGAAAAGTAAATTGCAAACTTTATTTCAAAGTCAGCGTATACGCCAACTACATTTTTAAAAGATATTTATATATATATATATATATTTATATATATTTAGTTGTTTTCGGTTTTAGCGATTATAAAGCATTTTCGAGGTAGCCTATAGTACATGTATGCCTGTAGTAATTGATGAACTCATATCCAACTGTCTATGTATTGAGGACTGTGAATATAAACAAGCTAAACCTTCTACTAACCTTCTACTATTGCGCTGCTAGCACCCGTAAATACAAAAGATCGCCGCTATCTGTTGAGAACCTAAGAACGTTTCCCAGAAATACCCGCTGTAGTAGCATGAACGAGGTTACGAAACAGGTCATTCGTATTATTATTATAAATTGTTATATTTGGGTTTAGCGATTATGAAACATTTTTTTGTTTTTATCGCTGAAGTTATTGTTGAACGTTTTATAAATTGAGAATATAAATAAGCGTTAACTTTTTCCCGAATCTATCAATAGCATCAATTTACGACCTATACTACGTCATTGAGGTGTATGTGAGAGCGTAACCTATTGCGTTGTTATCGGCCGTGGACTTTCCTTTGTATATCGACAGGCGCATCTTTTAATAGCCTCATATTATGAATGGCAAAAAACTACGTCATGAAGACGCTGCAAAAAGTGGACTATTTTATTCATTCATAAACAATCTCCTCCGTGACACGTACAATACGATCATTGTTTATTGATTCTTTTCTATAAAAGCACTGTTCGAAACTATTGCATTTAACACGATATTAATATCATGTTTCCATTTGTGAAAGAATATAATTGGAGAACTCAAACCTCTTGCATAAATTATACAACTCTTTTTCGCGCAGATACGCGTAGTAAGCGGGTATTGGGCTTCTAGTAGCTAAGGCGTATCAACCTGAATTTTAAACTAACCACCTTAGACGGTTGCTAAGCGACCATCTAAAAAAAAAACTTTTTTTTTTTATAGCTTTTTAGATTTTCATTCGGTCAACTGTTTATTTAACATTTACTTCAGCAGGAACTTCCCTGTATCTTCCAATTGGATTTTCAATGCCGTCCCCGCTCTTGTTAACATCTGCATTTAAAAGGCTACCATATTTTCAAATGTTGCAATGTCTTTTTTTGTTTATTTCCATCTCATGTTTCAAACAGATCTAAAAATGCACTAAAGTGCAGTTCATTTTTGTTTTGCTGATGCAACAGAATCATATCAAACAAATATAAAATCTCACTCTGGGATAATGGGGTTTAATGCATGTGCAGGAGGTTTCATCCCAGATTAGCTATGCAGTCCACATTTCTCCGTTTTCTCTGAGCAAGGGGTAAGTATAGAAATAGGAAAAAATATATTTGGCTTGGCTGGAGCAAAGTAACCAATTGAAATGTTTACATGTCTGGTGTATTTCCTGCTAAACATTTGTTCAACATTTTGATGTTGCCATGGTTTGAAAAGAATGCACTGAAAGAAGGGATGTAATCGCTTAAATTGTAATGAAAACTCATTACCTCGGGGATTGTAAAACCATTGTGGCTAAGTTTTTAAATTGTTTCTCAAGCATTTTGTTATTATTTTTCATAGGCATTGAATCATTAAACAGTGCCTAGTTTTGCAGATGGGAAGGTGGGAATTTTGTAATGGCGTAAGCTGCAGTATATTGTTGCAGCATTTAAATTCTTAATATGATGTGCTGGTGATTTTCACAAATTGCCACACAGGCGCTGGGAGGTGTATGGCTGGTTGTGTGGAGAGTGCATTGTTTGTGTGGAGAGTGCATGGTTTGTGTGAAATGTGCATTGTTTGTGTGGATAGTGCTTTGTTTGTGTGGAGAGTGCATTGTTTGTGTGGAGAGTGCTATGTTTGTGTGGAATGTACATTGTGTGGAGAGTGCATTGTGTGGAGAGTGCATGGTTTGTGTGGAGAGTGCATTGTTTGTGTGAAATGTGCATTGTTTGTGTGGATAGTGCTTTGTTTGTGTGGAGAGTGCATTGTTTGTGTGGAGAGTGCTATGTTTGTGTGGAATGTACATTGTGTGGAGAGTGCATTGTTTGTGTGGAGAGTGCATTGTTTGTGTGGAATGTGCATTGTTTGTGTGGAATGTGCATTGTATGTGTGGGGAATGCATTGTTTGTGTGGAATGTACATTGTTTGTGTGGAGAGTGCATTGTTTGTGTGGAGAGTGCATTGTTTGTGTGGAGAGTGCATTGTTTGTGTGGAGAGTGCATTGTTTTTGTTGAGAGTGCATTTATTGTTTGTGAGGAGAGTGCATTGTTTGTGTGGAGAGTGCATTGTTTGTGAGGAATATGCATTGTTTGTGTGGAGAATGCATTGTTTGTGTGGAGAGTGCATTGTTTGTGAGTAGAATGCATTGTTTGTGTGGAGAGTGCATTGTTTGTGTGGATAGTGCATTGTCTGTGAGAAGAATGCATTGTTTGAGAAGAATTTATTGTTTGTGTGGAGAGTGCATTGTTTGTGAGTAGAATGCATTGTTTGTGAGAAGAATGCATTGTTTGTGTGGAGAGTGCATTGTTTGTGTGCAGAGTTCATTTTATTGGCCCAGTTCTAATCTGGGTCATTTGCATCCAAAACAAGGTCTTCAGGTCAAATCTGAGTAAATCCTTGTTATCTTGTTTTTACTGTAGAGGCCTCATTTATGATTCAATCTTGATGAAACTTTGTCTGAATATTTATCTTGCTTATATCTAGGCCATAATGTATTCATATTATTTGCTTAGTCTCTTTTTATGATATCAACAATATATGTCAAAAATGTATTATTAAATTATGTTAAATACTTTATGTAATGTACTTAATATAATTTAAGATACACTTACTGTTTTTCTCTTAACTATAACTTATTAATAATTTTTTATCCCTATTTATACTAGAATTAATTCATTGTCGGTTTTGATGCTGATTATTGATTGTTTATTCAGAATATGCAGGTCATGGCACAAAGCTTATGAAGTCATTTAAGCGTGAAGACTACAATGGCGTTGTTATCGTGTCCGGTGATGGGCTGATATATGAGGTAATGGTCAGCATATGCTTCTTGTCACTCGTGGCCCTCCGTGGGCTGTATCAATTGTGTCTTGTTCTGACAAAACTGGGCATAATGCATGTGTGTAAAGTGCCGTCCCAGATTAGCCTGTGCAGTCTGCACAGGCTTATCAGGGACGACACTTTCCGCTTAAACTTGATTTTCGGTAAGAAGGGACTTCCTTCAAACTAAAAATACCATAAAAGCGGAAAGTGTTGTCCCTGATTAGCCTGTGCAGACTGCACAGGCTAATCTGGGATGGCACTTTACGCACATGTGTTAAGCCCAGTTTTAATAGAACAAGACACAATTGTATATCCCCTTAAGCTCTGCTCAATAAACTTAACAGCCTTTTAGTTGCTTGTATATGTATTTGCTCTTATTTTAAATTCCCCTGAAGTACATTTGTACCTTAAAGTCTAAAAATCTTAATACTTGATTTTTATTAGGGTTATACACTGCAACGCCCATATATCGGGGACCGGTATATCGCGCTGTTCAATATATCACGCTTTGGCTATAGCTCCCCAAAATCCGAGGCCCCCAAAAATCCGACGAGCATGATCACTAAATGACATGTTATAATCTTCATACTTAAGCAAAAAAACGGTTCTACCTAGTATATCACCCTATATTTCGCGGCTTACTATGGCATGCAGTGAAGCGTGAAAAACAGTTGATAAGTGACAGTGTTGTTTGCAAGCGGTCGGGGTTGTTTTTAACACTTAAGAAATGATAATTCGTGTGACTGCATAGGTAATAATGGTAGTTTACTGGTATATAAATCTTTAAATTTCGCAACTGGTCATTCTGTCTCTGTACATGAAATAAATTGCAAAAATGTATTTGATGAACATCAATTTCTCATGTAATGTTAAGTACAACTACAAGTAAACATCAAAACAAACAGTTAATAGAGTTGGTATCCAATCTAATGACATCAAAGCCTAGATAAACAGGTATTTGATGTTTAGTGGTGTCAGATGTTCAAGATTGTGTTTGTATTTTCAAATTAATGAATTCGTTTTTTTGCTTGCAAAAGATCCATTATATGGGGACCTGGAGTGTGGCTGAGCACTTTGACATTATTAAATTACAAGAGATTCACACAGATTGTGAACCAGAACAATTTCAGCTATTTTATTGTCCCATACCGGAGGGGACTTATGGTTTGCGCTCTGTGTGTCCATCAGTCAGACTGTCACACTTTTCTGGATCCTGCAATAACTGTACAAGTTCTTCATATTTTTTCATGAAACTTGAAACATGGAAAATGGTAATATGGAGATTATGCACACCATTTCATTTTGTTCCTACGTCAAAAATTCTGGTTGCTATGGCAAAAAAAAAAATAATAGACAATGGTGGAGTTTCACCGGTAGGGGACCATTTTGCTTGACAATAGTCTTGTTTAAAGAACATTATGAAAAGTTGATGTTATCTTGTACTTACATGTAGGTGGGAAACCGAATTATCTGTAGGAGAGCCTCTCTGTGTGCTAGGGTTAACACCAATCAAACTCACATGTTTAAGTTTGTTGAATGTTAAAGGTGAACTCTGAGCTTAAGATAAATATAATATTCCATTAAAGATAACCGGTATATTGGTAGTCCAATTTAAAACCAGAATTGAGACATAGAATATGCTCAGATATATATTAAAAAAATATCCAGTGTATATCAGCTAAAAATCAATAACCCTTTAGACAATAATTGAGCGTCTCTGTGGGAAAACTGGGCTTATGCAGCATAAAGTGTCGCGCCAGATCACCCTGTGCACATGACATTATCACATGTGCGTAAAGTGTCGCGCCAGATCACCCTGTGCACATGACATTATCACATGTGCATAAAGTGTCGCGCCAGATCACCCTGTGCACATGACATTATCACATGTGCATAAAGTGTCGCGCCAGATCACCCTGTGCACATGACATTATCACATGTGCATAAAGTGTCGCGCCAGATCACCCTGTGCACATGACATTATCACATGTGCATAAAGTGTCGCGCCAGATCACCCTGTGCACATGACATTATCACATGTGCATAATGTGTCGTGCCAGATCACCCTGTGCACATGACATTATCACATGTGCATAAAGTGTTGCGCCAGATCACCCTGTGCACATGACATTATCACATGTGCATAAAGTGTCGCGCAAGATCACCCTGTGCACATGACATTATCACATTTGCATAAAGTGTCGCGCCAGATCACCCTGTGCACATGACATTATCACATGTGCATAAAGTGTCGCGCCAGATCACCCTGTGCACATGACATTATCAAATGTGCATAAAGTGTCGCACCAGATCACCCTGGGCTTATGCATGTGCATAAAGTGTCGCGCCAGATCCTACTGGGCTTATGCATGTGCATAAAGTGTCGCGCCAGATCACCGTGTGCACATGACATTATCAACTTTAATGGTGTTTTTCTGTGGAAGGAGCATCTTCTAAGTGTTTTAGCAGAAAGTGTCGTCCCTTATTAGTCTGTGAGGACTGCATAGACTTATCTTGGATGACATTTTACGTACATGCATTAAACCCCATTTTCCCAGAGCAAGGCTCAATTGTCAATTATATTACAGGTTGTGAATGGATTGATGGGTCGCAGTGACTGGGAGGACGCAATGAAGATTCCCATTGGCTGTGTCCCAGGCGGCTCTGGTAACGCCCTGGCCTGTGCCATCAACTATTCTGCTGGGTGAGTAGGCTTGTTTGTTTTTACCCGCCCACAAAATGGCGCGCATCAGATGAGTGTAAACCTTGTTAATTGTTAGCTCCATTGAATTAAAAACCAATGTCTTATTTAATCACCATTTTGTTTTCTGGGCAGAACCAGTAAATGTTGTATTGTGACATTGTGTTTCACAAACACATCTTGTTTTTGTCATGATGCATTTGGCCATGCAAAACTTAGGTAAAAAAACAACAACATTAGTTATATGAAAACATGCAAAAGTTTTGACGTTATACTTAACTGCATACACTTCATTTCATTCTGACGGGATACATTTCAATGGGTATCAAGCAATCTTAGCAAATACAATAAATTCAAGTGTTGAACTTACCAGGTACTTAAAACTTTAACACACCATTTCCTGTGATACTTTAAATTGAAAAAAAATGATTCCCCTTTTTATGCCCCCCTTCAAAGAAGAGGGGGTATATTGCTTTGCTCATGTCGGTCTGTCGGTCCGTCCACCAGGTGGTTGTCAGACGATAACTCAAGAACGCTTGGGCCTAGGATCATGAAACTTCATAGGTACATTGATCATGACTCGCAGATGACCCCTATTGATTTTGAGGTCACTAGGTCAAAGGTCAAGGTCACGGTGACCCGAAATAGTAAAATGGTTTTTGGATGATAACTCAAGAACGCTTATGCCTAGGATCATGAAACTTAATAGGTAGATTGATCATGACTAGCAGATGACCTCTATTGATTTTCAGGTCACTAGGTCAAAGGTCAATGTCACAGTGACCCGAAATAGTACAATGGTTTCCGGATGATAATTCAAGAACGCTTATGCCTAGGATCATGAAACTTAATAGGTAGATAGATCATGACTAGCAGATGACCTCTATAGATTTTCAGGTCACTAGGTCAAAGGTAAAGGTCACGGTGACCCGAAATAGTAAAATGGTTTCCGGATGATAACTCAAGAAGGCTTATGCCTAGGATCATGAAACTTGATAGGTACATTGATCATGACTCGCAGATGACCCCTATTGATTTTGAGGTCACTAGATCAAAGGTCAAGGTCACTTTGACCCGAAATAGTAAAATGGTTTCCGGATGATAACTCAAGAACGCTTATGCCTAGGATCATGAAACTTGATAAGTACATTGATCACGACTGGCAGATGACCCCCATTGATTTTCAGGTCACTAGGTCAAAGGTCAAGGTCAAAGTGACCCGAAATAGTCAAATGGTTTCCTGATGATAACTCAAGAAAGCTTATGGCTAGGATCATGAAACTTCATAGGTACATTGATCATGACTCGCAGATGACCCCTATTGATTTTCAGGTCACTAGGTCAAAGGTCAAGGTCACAGTGACAAAAAACATATTTACAAAATGGCTGTCACTACAACTGAGAGCCCATATGGGGGGCATGCATGTTTTACAAACAGCCCTTGTTATACTTTAAGTCATTTCATTTTAGCTCCACTGGCCAGAGGCCAGCCGGGCTTTTGTCATGGTCCTGTGTTTGTCGTGCGTGTGTGCTTGCGTGCGTGCGTTAACTTTTCCTTAAAAAAAATCTTCTCCTAAACTTCTGGTCCAATTCTGATGAAATTTCTCAGGAATGTTCTTGGGGTGAACCTCTTTCAAATTTGTTCAAATTATGCCCCTGGGGTCAAATTTAACCCTGCCCCGGGGGTCACAAAATTGAACATATGCTTATATAAAGCCTATTTTGTGAAAACGTTCAAAATCTTTTTGTCCATAACCATTGGGCCTAGGTCTATCAAATTTGGTATGTAGAGACAACTTATAGTCCTCTACCAAATTTCTTCAAATTATGCCCCTAGGGTCAAATTTGACCCTGCCCCGAGGGTCACAAAATTGAACATATGCTTATATAAGGCCTATATTGTGAAAACTTTCAAAATTTTCTCGTCCATAACCATTGGGCCTATTGCTATCAAATTTGGTATGTAGAGACATCTAATAGTCCTCTACCAAATTTCTTCAAATTATGCCCCTGGGGTCAAATTTGACCCTGCCCCGGGGGTCACAAAATTGAACATATGCTTATATAAAGCCTATTTTGTGAAAACTTTCAAAATCTTTTTGTCCATAACCATTGGGCCTAGGTCTATCAAATTTGGTATGTAGAGACAATTATAGTCCTCTACCAAATTTCTTCAAATTATGCCCCTAGGGTCAAATTTGACCCTGCCCCGAGGTTCACAAAAGTGAACATATGCATATATAAGGCCTATATTGTGAAAACTTTCAAAATTTTCTCACCCATAACCATTAGGCCTAGGGCTTTCAAATTTGGTATGTAGAGACATCTAATAGTCCTCTACCAAATTTCTTCAAATTATGCCCCTGGGGTCAAGTTTGACCCTGCCCCAGGGGTCACAAAATTGAACATATGCTTATATAAGGCCTATTTTGTGAAAACTTTCAAAATTTTCTCAACCATAACCATAAGGCCTAGTGCTATCAAATTTGGCATGCAGAGACATCTAATAGTCCTCTACCAAATTTCTTCAAATTATGCCCCTGGGGTCAAATTTGACCCTGCCCCGGGGGTCACAAAATTGAACATAAGCTTATATAAGGCCTATTTTGTGAAAACTTTCAAAATTTTCTCATCCATAACCATCCAGACGAGGGCTAATAAATTTGGTATGTAGAGATATCTAATAGTCCTCTACCAAATTTCTTCAAATTATGCCCCTGGGGTCAAATTTGACCCTGCCCTGGGGGTCACAAAATTGAACATATGCTTTTATTAGGACTATTATGTGAAAGGGCTACCAACTTTGGTATGTAGTGAAATCTTATAGTTCTCTACCAAGTTTGTTCAAATTATGCCCCTGGGGTCAAATTTGACCCTGCCCCGGGGGATCACAAAATTGAACATATGCTTATATAAGGCCTATTTTGTTAAAACTTCAAAAATCTTCTGTCCATAACCATCCAGCCGAGGGCTATCAAATTTGGTATGTAGTGACATCTTATAGTCCTCTACCAAATGTGTTCAAATTTTATCCCTGGGGTCAAATTTGAACCTGCCCCGGGGGTCACAAAATTGAACATATGCTTATATAAAGCCTATTTTGTGTAAACTTTCAAAAATTTCTTGTCCATAACCATTAGGCCTAGGGCTACACAATTTGGTATGTAGTGACATTGTATAGTCCTCCACTTAGTTTGTTCAAATTATGCCCCAGTAGTCAAATTTGACCCTGCCCTGAAGGCCACAAAATCGATTATATGCTTATATAGTGCCTATTTTGTGAAAACTTTCAAAATCTTTTTGTCCTTAACCATAAGGCATAGGGCTCCCAAATTTGGTATGTAGTGACGGCTAATAGTTCTCTACCAAGTTTGTTCAAATTATGCCCCTGGGGTCAAATTTGACCCTGCCCGGGGGGTCACAAAACTGAACATACGCTTATATGGGGCCTTTTTTGTGAAAACTTTAAAAATCTTTCTGTCCATAACCATTGGGCCTAGGGCTACCAAATTTGGAATGTAGTGACATCTAATAAACCTCTACCAAATTTGTTCAAATAATGCCTCTGGGGTCACATTTGACCTTGCCCTGGGGGGTCACAAAATTGAATAAACGCTTGTAAAGCGCCTATTTTGTGAAATCTTAAAAAATCTTATTGTCGAAAACCATTCAGACTATGGCTACCAAATTTGGTATGCAGTAACATCTTATAGTCCTCTACCAAGTTTGTTCAAATGATGCCCTTTGGGTCAAATTTGACCTTGACCCGCGGGTCACAAAATTGAACATTATATACGCTTATATCTTGCTTATTTTGTGAAAACTTTTAAAATATTCTTGTCCTTAACTCTAGGACCAAGGGCTACCATATTTTATGTACATGTAGTGAGATATAGTAGTCCTCTACAAAGTTTGCTCAAATTATGCCCCTGGGGTTTAATTTGACCAAGCCCAGGGGGTCACAAAAGTGTACATGTTCTTAAATAGGGCCTATATTTAAGTATTTGAATGTGCAGAGAATATTTGTTTCAGCCTTTTTTCAGTGGAGCGATAAAGGGCCATCATGGCCCTCTTGTTTATTCTTCCTTAAACAGTGTTTATTTCTCCATATTGGAGTCACTAGGTCAGTTGTGCGGTTGGTTGGCCATTTAGTGTGTTGGTTAATGTGCATGTTATGTAACAAATTTGTGGATCAAACTACTTCCTTTTTCTCAAGGTATTTAAATTTCAGGGTTCGCACAGACCTTGAAAAGTGCTTAGAAATCAAGGTTTATCTCGAAAAGTGCTTAAAAACGATCTGGAGTGCTTAAAAGTGCTTATTTACAACCATAGCCTTGAAAAGTGCTTAGAAAGTGCTTGAATTTGGCTGGAAAAGTGCTTGAAAAACGGATAAAAATATTTAATTTCCGTGAGTCGGAAGTCGTAGTTTATTTCACGATTTATGACGGTTCCGATCTATTCATACTGGCAGGTACTGGATTAGTTTGGGTTTTAGAACGTACGGGAGGCAACTACTACTTATCTTCCGCCAATTGGTCTACTTCGGTTTTTGTTGTACAAATTATGCCATTACGGTGCTGACAAGTTGAAATATGCCAGCAAATAAGTGCATTTTTCAGAAAGGGTGGCTTTTGAAGTACACTAAGGTTGTTGACAATGCCGATTTTAAAGTCAACGCATATTGTAAAGAACGCAGAACAGGTATAGAGATCGACAGAATGGGGGAATCGGCGTTAAAAAGCCACCTAAAATGCAGTTTGTCTGTGAAGCAAATTCATTTGGTTAACCCAGTTCATTCAGACGTACTATCAACTTGCCAATAGAGAATCACATGCCAAAAAACGTTAAATATTTCCGTTAGAATTGTGGTCTTTTTGCTTTTGTATATATATGACAAGATGTAAAAATAAATACTATTATATCATTTTTCTGTATTATTATTTTGCCGCAGTACACTTCTGATTTTTTGCAAAAATGACCAATGAAAGTACGACATTGAAAAAATATCATATGATCACAAAAAATAAAAAATAAACAGTTTATAACGCTGTCATTTAACCATATTTCAGTTTAAAAAAAGTTTCATTGAAAATAAATAAACATTACCTATAATGAAATGATGTACACAAAATCACTCACTATCGCCAATAAAGGATCACTGTTTACAGCATTATCTCCCCTGTCAAATCAACAGTTTGAGCATCTTTTCACAAATTTGTAAAATTGTACATTTATCCAAGGGATCACACTATGCAACAATTGTTTTTGTTTTTATTATACTTTTTCATGATAGTGACCCCTTATTGGTGTGACCCCCTATTGGCGAGTTGACTGTTCTGCAAGACAAAAAAGTTGCACTTGACTTATTGTCAAATAAATTAGATGATACTGTGAAGAAACTGCAATCTGTTTAAATGAGTGCAGACTTTTAGTCTGAACATATACAGTACACTATTGCATCTTTAACAGATTTCACATGTACATGTGTACCTGCTGTAGAAAATTACTTAATAAGTATAATTTTAACAAGCCTCAATTAATACATGGCATTTTATATTGCCGTTGCGAGATTCTGTACATTTGTAGTTTTCTATTTTTACTTCAGAATTAATTTTTATCAGATGCATAATTGTCTTTAACATTTTGTAGCAGCTATATTATACCACTGGAATATCTGTTATGAACATTTAGAATACATAATGATATTCAATACAAATAACAGTTTTTTTTTGGTATGTACAGTCAAACCTGAATTCAGCGGTCAGTCAAGGGAAATGATCAAAGTGACCGTTGTCCACAGGTGACCGTTGAATTCGGATCACAATTTTAAGAAGGTTGGTCAGTTGGTAGTATTACTACGTCGTTACCCCACCCAATCGTTTGCATACAGTGTAAAGCAAATGCTCATTGCATTAACAAAGCATAATAATAGCGTTAATAGCATTAACTTACGCGTGTACATTGAATAACAGAGAATGATATATTTTAGACTGATTTAATTTCATAATGTTAAATTAAACAATGACTTTATCAACGCTGGTATAATTGTTTTCTCGTGCATCTCATTAATTCAGTAAATAAAGCTTGTCACGTTCCGTTGACGTCACGTCCGTAAAAGTCGAAAAGGCGGATTCGGTGTCATAAACCGATAGTACGGTGTAATTGTACCGTTCTAATTCAAAGAAATAGCGGTCATTTAATTTAGCGATAATTACTTTCAACAAGTCATAAACTCTGATAAATTTTCTTTAGAAGATACACCCACAATTATCCCCGGAAAAGAAACCTTCTCAACACCTTATAATTTGTTTACTCGCAGCGGGCCGCTTTTATAATATCATAGACAATTACCGCTTTCAGATGCTTTAAATGTTGCAAATCAGTCCATGTTTTGCCATTAAAGCTGATCACTAATCCTCTTATCGCTTTCTTATCAAAACACTCGCCAGCTTAATGTTGTTTTAACACTTAATCAGCGATACAGATCAATTGACTTTGTCACGCGCTAATGCGTTATGCATGCAGACGATAATTGCTATTAATACACATTGTTATTGTTAATGTCACCTGTTTAAAGTGATATTATGGGCATCTAACAGTTTATAGCTGCCTATCGCAACCGTTGTTTATTTTTGGTATTTTCACTACATATACAATGTACACTTATATTTGTTAATTCAGCATCAACATACTAAAACACCATCCCGGAGAGAGAAAAAAATGCATTTGAATATCAACCGTCTTTTCGTTAAACAACTGATCATGCATGTACGATGTGAACCTAAATTTAGTTTTAGTGCAGATTCGTTCATACGACACAAAGGCACAATTTTGTTTTACGGATCATTTCGGCTTAGAGGAGTGGGTTAGTCATGTAAAAAAACGAATATAAAATATATTTTTAATAAACAACTGGTAGCAAAATGAGTTGCAGACAATTAGTCTTTTAAAGCAATCAAAATGAAAATTCAATAATTAATGGTGAAACAATTGTACATACCGGTCATGGATGCACAAATTGTTTGTTTACTCGCAGCGGGCCGCTTTTATAATATCAAAGACAACTACCGCTATCAGACGCTTTTACCGCAAAAAAACGGACACATGATGTGCTGTGTTTTTAATTTTCGCGACTCGAGACGACTGACGCGTGACCGTTGATTTCAGGTCAAACATGAATTTCGGAGTGGAATGTAGTGGCCGTTGGCCGTTATGGACAGGTGGCCGTTGAATTCAAGTGTAATATAGAGTGTTTTTCGTCGGGGGGATTCCAGACTGACCGTTGTCTGCAGGTGACCGGTAAATTCAGGTGGCCGTTAGGTCAGTTTCGACTGTATAATGCCTTGGTCAATGACTATATCATAATGAAATATCTTACTTTTGATTAAACAGTTGTTACTGTAGCAGGGTAGTGCAGACTGTTGAAATTCACATAGAATGTTAGGCAAGAAGAGACCAATTTAGCGAAAATATTGTCAGTATTGGCCACAGAATAATATACAGTTTTCAGTAGGTCAGACTAAAAAAGTGCTTGAATTTGGGTTTTTTTCCCTTGAAAAGTGCTTGAATTTCATTGGAGAAAATCTGTATGAACCCTGTTAATTGACACTTGAAAATATGTCATCAACATGAAGTGTAAATGTGCAAGATACAATTTTGAAATGCAATGATCCACTTGTTTCTATGTTATGTGCCCTTGAACGTAGCCATATGCATGGTTGCCATATGAAAGTGTAGAATTTTGTTAACAGCTCTAAAACTGTTCTGTAATTGCTATGCAGTGAAGCTCAACAGCTTCCGTCGCTGTTTTATTGGCAATTAAAACAGTCAGTGTGAGGGAAAGGGAAGATAATATAACCCTACGGTTAGAGGGATAGGGTAATGGTTAGAGGGAAAGGGTTAGAGTTACGGCTAGGGATAGGGTTAGATGGTTAGGGTGAGCATAAGAGTGATAGGATTAGGGTTAGGGAAGATAATAAGCAGTCATAAATGGAGGCCTATCCAGTGTTAACCCTTTACCCCTTATAAAAGCACATTGATGCATTTGTAGTCCCTTAGAAAATCTTATTAAATTAAACACTTTCTTTACTAGAATCAAGTTTGAAAGGCTTCATTTTCAACCTAAAGATACTGATGAGCAGCAACCAGCATAAAACCTGAACAGGTTTCTTTTGTCCATTAAGTTAAATCACACGAGTTTTAAAGACAAATAACTTTTTAAGTTTGCAGTTTGTGTTCGTTTCATGCATTTTAATTTGCTTTATTCCACCAAAACAATTGTCATAATATGAAACCTTTTTGTCAATGTTTAATAGCCAGTGGATTTGGCTGCTGAATTTTCAAAAATATAAGAAACCAACTGAATTCAAGCTACTAAAAGAACAAAGACATTTTTTGTTCAAGTTAAGAAATTACCTCAAAGCATTTCGTATAATTTTCTTACACAATTTTGTTTATATTGTTATAATAATTTAAAAGTTGTTTCCATGTATATTTTTAAACAAAGTTAACAATTAATTATATTATTTATGGAGTGCATAACACATATATTTACATGTACATTTACTACAAAAGCGATCATTATAGGCCATGGATGTTTGACTTTTATGTGAATAATAAACACTTTGCTCAAGTAAGCAGTATTTATTTTGTGGAGTGAATGTACTAAATGTGATGGTACATTTAGACCGAGATTTCAATTGAATGTTCTCATAAATGATGTAGAGTTATCAAATAAGAATGAGGACTTTGAATTGTATCTGTTATATCAAGTGACCTCATTTATGTATTTGTTGATTAGAATGTAGAACATATGGTTAGGAAACTTTCTTTTTATTACACTGATTGATTGTCAAGGTAACTTTTAACTGCACAATTGTTACCGGGCATTGCCATACTGTTTGACCCATATACAGATTACAAGTCTATCCGCCACAAACACATTTGTCTTTAAGGGACCTTAAGTGTAAAATGTTTTCAAGATTATTACTTTGTATTTTTCCAGTTTTATTGCATGGCTTATGATTAACCCTTTACCATTTAGTTACGTATTTTGACACACTTATAGTCTCTCAGAAAGTTACATTTAATTTAAAACCTTTCTTACAAGATTCAAATTTTAAAGGCCTTATTTCCTACCCTTAGATACTGATGAGCAGCAAACAAAATACTACCTGAACAGACTGCGAGTTACTGGCAGGCTGTTCTGGTTTTATGCTGTTTGCACATAGACATTTTCACTTAGCTTCTGACTGGGAAAGGGTTAATTTTTGGTTAGTATTCAGTGGGCTGTTTAAGATGTGTTTTTTTTAGCTCACCTGGGAACATAATTTCTCATAGGAAGATTTTAGGAAACAATAATGTGGTATGTCAGTGTGGGCTTGAGGTGTATTAATATTTTCTTCAAAAAAATTCTCCTCCTAAAACTGTTTACCCATTTTTACAAAACATCATAGGAATGATCATCGGTTGAACTTCTTTCAAAGTTGTTATAATCATTCGGTTCAATGGATATGTAGGACGATCAAGCTAAACATTTTTATGCCCCCCTTGGAAGAAGAGGGGGTATATTGTTTTGCACATGTCGGTAGGTCCGTCAGTCCGCCGGTCGGTCGGTCTGTCCACCAGATGGTTTCCGGATGATAACTCAAGAACGCTTAGGCCTAGGATCATGAAACTTCATAGCTACATTGATCATGACTGGCAAATGACCCCTATTGATTTTCAGGTCACTAGGTCAAAGGTCAAGGTCACAGTGACACGAAACAGTAAAATGGTTTCCTGATGAAAAATCAAGAATAATTAGGCCTAGGATCATGAAACTTCATAGGTACATTCATCATGACTAGCAGATGACCCCTATTGATTTTCAGATCACTACGTCAAAGGTCAAGGTCACAGTGACAAAAAAGTATTCACTCAATGGCTGCCACTACAACTGACAGCCCATATGGGGGGCATGTATGTTTTACAAACAGCCCTTGTTCTTTAATGAAAACTTTAAAAAAAATCTCTAAACCACAAAGGTCAGTACATTAATATTTGGAATGTAACATAGTGGTCCTCTAATAAATTTGTCCAGATCATGCTTTTGGGGTCAAACCTTGCCACACTTGTCACATGATGTATATAGACTTATATTGTAAAAAACTTTAAAAAAAACTTTTTTTTGGAAACTGTATGGGTGATGGGTTGATTATTTGGTGTGTAACACTGTTAAGTTATCCTCTACTTCAAATGATGTCCCTAGGATCAAAACTTACCATGCCCTAGGGGTCACATGATTTTTATAGAATTATTTAGTTAATGACCTTTTTCTCTTAAACAGCAATAAAGTTGTTCAAAAAAATGTGTCCAGTGTGCAACATGTTATGGTGGTGCACTACTTAGTTGCTTTAAACTAGTTTATTAACATTTTTATATAATTATAATTTAAAAAAGTTACACGGTAAATAAATATCAAATTAAGTGAGTGATAAATCTTGATCATTACCAGAGTAATGAATGTACACAAGCATCCCCAAATCTGCACATTACAGTTAACCCTTTGCATGCTGGGAAATTTGTCGCCTGCTAAAATGTCGTCTGCAGAATTTCTAAAATTAGCATTTTCTTCTATTTTTTTCAAAGAATACTATCAGAATAGCAAACAGTTTGGATCCTGATGAGACGCCATGTTCTGTAGCGTCTCATCTGGATCCAAACTGTTTGCAAAGGCCTTTAAAATTCGGTTCCCGCACTGAAAGGGTTAAGTTTCACTATGTATCAGGGGAGCGACATTGGGCCTTTAGGCCTTCTTAGTTTGGAGGTGGGTGGGTGTGGGGTTGGATGTGTTGGGGGGGGGGGTCCTATCATAAACAATAGGCATAGCTGACTTTGGTTCCAGTTGTTCAGACCTTATTGGTAACATACGTCCATATGAAGCAGTGGAACATTCAAAATGAAATGTTTGTAAATTGAAAGGCTGCATATTTCTACCAGCGACTTTCAGATCATATTCAATGGCTCTCTGGTCCATAATTGTACAATTATACAATGATTGCTATCACATGATATAATTTATGCCAAGTTTTACTTTAACAGAGAATCCATCGAGACCGACCCAGTTTTACATTCCACGTTCATTCTCGTCAAACACAAAGTCATTCCCATGGACTTGGTGATGATCGAGCAGCCGAAGACCAAGATTTTCAGCTTCCTGTCCGTCTGTTGGGGCCTGTTGGCGGACATTGATTTCGAGAGCGAGAAATTCCGAGCTATCGGAGAGGCGAGGTTCACCCTACAGGCCATACTGCGTATTATGTGTAAGTGATTTGATACATTTTCAGGGGTTGAGCATGTTAATGTTTATTGGAACATGAAGTAAGTTAAAAAACACCCACTCATCTTTGGATTTTTTCTTACATCTGGGGAATTTGATTGTAATCTTTCCAGGGGATAAATTCTGAAGCCTTTTATACAATTTTTGTTTAATTTTATGCATGCACATTACAGGTTATGCATTTCTTCTGTTATTATGGGGGATATGATATTTTAATGCCCCCTTTCAAAGAAAAGGGGGTACACTGCAACTCCAATATATCACACTCCGTTATATCGCGTCGTCCAATATATCGCGAATCAGCTATGGCTCCCAAAAATCTGACAAGCATAATCCCTAAATAACATGTTTTAAAATCTGAGAATTTGCTGAGATAAAATCCGTTTCAAAGTTGTATTTTACCCTTTTTTTCACCCACTTTAATTTCTGTTTAATCCGACATTCATAATCCAGTTTTAACCAGATTGTTTGATCTCATTGAACACCACTATAGCACCGATGTACTGCGTAAACAATAAACCAAGTTGTCAAACATCACAGGTCATTTTGAGTGTTACCATTCTCTATTGTATTTGCTTTGAACTGCCGAAATGCATCATTAAACACATGAAGGTGTATACAATTATAACTGTAAATGTCACAAGTCAATACTGACCTATCTCTACAATCTGCGCGTTAGATACAGTGTAAATTTCTTGCTTTTAAATGAGAGGTTAATCATGTCCCTCAGTTTGTCAAACTGCACTACTATTCCAAGTCCATGCTTTCCATGAGGTGAATGACGTCATTTTGTACATGGGTCTAATTTGTGCATGCTTTCTTGAACAATAATACTTGGCAATGGTTTTCGGATTAAAAATTAAATTATACCCATTTGAAAATAATTTGAAATAATTTTGTGTGTTATACCAATGAATAACATATGGATATAACACATAATTCAATATGGTAAGTAAAAAGTGTGTTTTGAGATTGCCAAACTATGCTGATGCATACATATACATGCATGAATAACCTGACAATTTACATCGCGCGCCAGATATATCACGGTCGCGATCTTTGGATCCCTTCAACCGCGATATATTGGAGTTGCAGTGTATATAGTTTTCGCACTGTCCGTCAGTCTGTCTGTCAGTCTGTCTGTCACACTTTTCGTGTCTGCTCTCTAATTCAAATAGTTTTCATCTGATCTTTACCAAACTTGGTCAGAAGTTGTATCTAGACAATATCTAGGTCAAGTTCGAATATGGGTTATGCCGGGTCAAAAACTAGGTCACAGTGTCACTTAGTGCATTTCAAGGATTTAGTATTTAGGTTTCAAAAAATGCTCATAACTTCTATTAAAACGTTTATAGGGGGCATATGTCATCCTATGGTGACCGCTCTTGTTATTGATATTTTTATTAATTTAGCTTTTAAGTTTGGGTATTGAATTCAAATTGTTTGAGTTTAAGTTAAATGAGTATCTTTCTCACTCTGAAACCTGATGGTTGTTGGTTGTAATGTGAATATTGTTTGCTGTGAATTCAGTCCCAATTCATAATTGTGTAGAATTATATTTCTGTGTGATTTGGGTCTTCAAATTTGAATATTAAAATTTGTATTAAATTGCCTTGGTGTCAGTTTTATTTATTTTTTAATGATTTTGTTCTAGCCAACTTGTGGAAAGATTGATATTAAAGTCCCAATGGCCAAGTGTGTTTTAGTGAGTGTTTGTGTACATGCATGCATCAATCTTATTTGGAGGTCAAACTTACAGGTCTAATGTAATGTTTGATGATAAAACAGCTTGTTTGGACTCGTCATTCATCAGGCAAGTTTAAAATAACTTACACAAATATGAGGATACAGCATGCGGTGAGTGAAACCAGTTTCCGTGCCGTAAGGTCAAAATCACATGTAGAGGTCAAATGTCTAATTTGTTGATAAAGTAGCTTGACTGGTCTGTTCTTTATCGTTTATCATACAACTTTAAAATAGTTTGCCACACCTGTTCACCATATGGAGACTTTTTGTCATTTGTAATAATCTTTTCGCTACCTGTAAGGTCAAGGTCATAATTGAAGGTCAATTTCAAGTCAAAACAGCAAATTACAAGTCAAATGTCAAATGTTGGCTAAAGTCTGGACTGGAACTTAATTTTATAAATAATTTGCAAAAATAAATTGACCTTGTGGAGCGGGTGTGTAACCCATTTGAGGGAAGTTCAAGGCCACGCTAAAAGCCAAAGGTCAAACACCTGTTTGGTGCACCTTGTTAAATAATTGAAGTGAAATTTTAAAAAAGTCCATCATACAGAGAAATATATTGTGTTTGCTTAACCCTTAACCACTTAGATACGTATTTTGACATGTTTGAAGTCCCTTAGAAAGTTACATTTTAATTAAAGACCTTTCTTACTAGATTCAAGTTTTAACAGCTTCATTTCCAACCCTTAGAAACGGATGAGCAGAAACAGCATAAAACCTGAACAGACTGCCAGTTACTCGCAGGCTGTTCTGGTTTTATGCTGTTTGCACATAGCCGTTTTTATTTTTCCTATGAGTGGGAAAGGGTGAACAGCAAAATTGTTATCTATACTTTTGATATTTTGTGATGGAAGAATAAAAGACTGTCTTCTTTTTCAGCTTTAAGGAAATACAAGGGTCGCCTTTCCTTTCTCCCTCTTACAGAATACATTCCAAAATCTTCCAACAACAACATCGCAAAGTCTGCTCAAACTCCTCAGAAAAATCGCCGAGTGTCTCTGGATGACTTCGGAAACTCCAACGGTAGTGGTGAAGAAAACAGGCTCCGATCAAAATCTGTCCCATCTAAGCTATATCGTGGTAAACTCGTTAGTTCTCCTGAAATCGACGAAGAAGACTGTGAGGAGAAATTGGCAGACTTTCGTGAATCATTTGTTTCCGGTGATTTTGAACCACAAATTTTGGGTCCAATGGTTGTGAATGGGGGACCACATGCTGATGTGGATGTTAAGTTTTCACTAGAAAGCAATGAGGTGTTCACATCAGGAGACGGGGATGCAAATGACACTTCGAGCATCAGTAGTTTACAAGAGATTTTACGAGTATCCAAATCAAAAGACGGCAAGTTTCCGTCATTTCTGCCGGCTTTGGGCGAGCCTTTGCCGTCAGACTGGGTCACTTTAGACGAGGAATTTGTGACAGTTTGTGCATCATATCAAACACATCTGGGTAGCGACCTTATTATGGCCCCTGATGCACGATTTAACGATGGCATCATTCACTTGACTTTCATAAAAGCAGGAATTCAGAAGGGCGAACTAATTCAGTTGATGGGTATGCTAGAGAAAGGAACACAGATCGACCACCCGTCACCAAATTTTGAGTTTGTGAAATGCCTGGCTTTCCGGCTTCAACCCGAGGGTGAACATGGCGTGATAATGGTTGATGGGGAAAGAGTTGATTATGGGCCATTGCAGGGTCAAATTCTGCCTGGTATGGCAAATCTAATGGCGATACAATAGGTGCTATGGTCTTAATTTTGATTTAAACAATGCTTTGTTGAGAGGTAGTTAACCCTTATAATTGTCAGCGCTGGTGAATCAGAATATAAAAGGTTTATGTTTGAAAATTCAATAAGTTATTATTCTTTAATCCAATAAAGACACAACACTTTGATATATTAATAATAAAATAAAAATGTCAATAGACAATCTTATATTAGCAATAGTTATTGATTTTCGTATTAAAAAGTGAAAAATAATGCTGTTAATTTATTGATTTATAATCATACATTTCTGTTCCAGCTTATCTTATGTATTTCTTTTTAAAATAAGTAATAACATATCATTTTTGTTCTTTACTTATCTAACTTTGCATTGGCATTATAATTGCTAATATTCAGACTGTTTCTATTTAAGAACCTCATATATACATGTGTTATATAAAATTGTTTTCAGATCTATTTGGGCTAGCTAAGATATATCATAAACAATATGTATGCATTTGAGCGAGAAAAAAGTGTGTTTTTCTCATTAAATATCCGTCACATATAATTTCTTACTTGACTAAGGATAACAAATGTGATATTTAAGTCTAGGTCATGTAAACTGAAAAAATAACAACTTTTGATGTAAATGTTAGTATTTTTAACTAGTTTTGTTTATACTAAATATGTTAATAATTGTGTTGGCATGTTTGGTTTATACAGTTTTTAATTTGAAATAAAAATATATTGTTTGAATAAATTTAACAAATACCTAACAATGATCTTTAAAGGGTGACTTGTTTGGAGTAGAATTAAAGCAAAATATTTTTTTTTTAATCCTTGCAAATGTGCTTCTGAAATTTGTGTTAAAGCGGCTCAGCAATCTAGTTTATTAATCTATGTTCTATTATATATGGTTGTATCACATTCAGTTTGTTTAATTTGGGCTTGTTGTGCATATTAATTAACAACATTGCTTGGGTAATGTTTCAATGAAACGTTTATGAAGGTCTGAAGCATTAATGTGGTGTATGGACCATCATTACTTGATAAGCAAATTTTAAAACAACCCTGTAAAAAAAACTTTTATGTAAAGGTATATTATCAGTCTCAATTCAATTTCATACAGGTAATGGTGATATGTGACACATGGTGTACATGACAGTAATTGCAGGCCAATAATGATGATAAACATCTACATCATTGTAATTCTACAGTTGACAAACCATAAAAATTAATCCTGGTGTAATTACAACATCTGTAAATAAAATTGACAATTATTTATTATAAGCATTATTATTAAAATGTTAATTTACGTATGGCGTTGCATTTATGTATTTGCAAACAGAAAAACGATAAATTAAAAATGTTATCTTATAAAGAATAATAAACTGAAACAAGTATTAAAAGTGTTAAGATTTTACATGGTTTATTTGTGTCAGGTCGGCTTAACCAACTGTCAAGTCAACATATGTACACATGTTGGAGTACTCATGCAAACAAAACTGTTTGTTGATTTATAGATAGATAAATTTATTTCGGTATCATGGTGCAAACACAATTAACAAACATGTTGCATTCATAAAATAATACATAACAATACAAACATGAGTTTTAACCATGTCATGCAACCCAGTACCAAGGATAGCACAAAAAAGAGAGTGGTCTCTTATCAAGAGAGTTCTGATTAATGTACTTTTAAAAAGCAATGTTAATTTTCACTACTAAGTCATTAAAAAAAATCAGCTATGTGAATAAATTTGAGTTGGTAAATTGAATTGATGTCATTAAATTTGTTGAAAGATCTAAGTAAACACATAAACAAATTGTTATGTGGGTTGATAAAGGACATTCCTTGAACCCAACCTTATTGAAAATTATATGACAAATATAATCAACCATCCTCAATGCTTACTTAATTTGAAGTACCTGTAATTCTTATCAATTTGTTTCAATCTTTCACTTGCCTCTTATTGTAGGACCATACTTGATCATATATGTTTATATGTTTTGAGCTACAAATTTTGTCACAGCTTAAATTTGTCATAAAACATGACAGGGGCCCAGTTAACATAACCTTTTCCCACTTAGAAGCAAAGTTAAGATGGAAATGAAGCCTAACAAACTTGAAACAAGTAAGAAAGGTCTTAAATAAAATGTAACTTTCTGAGAGACTTTAAAAGCGTCAAAATACATATCTAAGAGGTTAAGGGTTAACATTCTCAGGCAATCATGGGAAGCAACTCTATTACAGGGTCAGAAAGGCAACAACTCTGCAACAGTGTTGGTAGAACTTATTACTCAAATGGGAATAATTCTAAAACAGGGTCTTTGCTCTAAAGCCTCAAGGTGAGCAACTGTGAAACAGGGTATTTGATTTTCTTAACATATGCATATGTTTTTTTCATTCCATCTTCTTCATTCCTTATGTAATATATGGCTTAATTTGTTTAAGACTTAATTTCATTTTCTCAGAATTGACAGCTCAAATTCAGTTTCAAACTTGGTCACTGTGTTGTTGTTTTATTGTGTGTGTTTTTTATGCTCCCTTCTTCGCAGAAGGCACCATTTAACAGTTGCTTCATCTGTCTGTGCATCTGTCTGTCTTCCAGTTTCTTGTCACAAAATTGCCATGTGTAAATGGATTTTGAAATAATTTGGCACAAAAAAACAACCATAGTGAGTAAAACGATGTGTTGTGTGTAACAAATGGCTCCCTACCTCAAAGGTTGAATTTGGCCATAAATTGGCTTGTCTTGCCTTTAATTTTGTCATTAATCTTAAACTGATTTTAAAAATACCTTAACATAAATGTCCAAAATCAGGAGATGGCGTGTTGTGTGTACCACATGTCTCCTTACCTCAAAGGTCAAGGTCACACTTAGAGGTGACACTCTTAAAAGCCATAAAACATCCTGTCTCACTCAAAACTGCCATTTATTGATCCATTTGAAGCAACATGACAAAGTTGTTAACCATCTGAATCCTATGTGTCGCATGCCTTTGTACCCCAATGGTCAAGGTCGTACTTAGAGGTCAAAAGTCTAATTTGAGCATGAAACAGCTTGTTTTTTACACAAGTGGAGCTTTGAGTATGGGGCATCCAAGCCTTATGGGCACATGGCGTATTAAATAAAAAAAGGCATGAAATAACTTGATGATGCATTTAATTAATAGTTTTTATTTTGGTTGCATAATTTGCATAAGAAGGTTGTGTCTGAATAATTAAATGATGGTTAACTGGTATCCTGCCCTTAATACAAAAAAACCACTAGCTAAAGGTTTATTAAACAGAACTGAAAGTTTATTGATCCGTGCTGGGAGTTGATAAATCAGAACTGATAAAAAAAAAAGATTGTCAAATCAGATTTTGTATTTTAATTCCGGTGTTTACACTCGTCAGTATAAAAGCAAAGTATCAGATTCAGATAAATCTGAACACTTGTTTGCTACGCTGTGCAAAGGGTAGGGAACTTCTCTTTGTCTTCTTAAGTGCTAGTTTGACTGCACTTTTATTTATTTTATAAAGGAAGATACCCAAGTTTCAGGTTAGCATATGTTTTGCTTGTAATATAAGGCTTTATAATTAAGCCAGCATGACATTGTACTAGATGCTCAGGATGTTAAAGACAAATTAGGGTGATGACTTCATTACTTTATTTTTTTGTCATAATTTGTTTATTTACTTTTTATTGGTTGCAATTTTACATGACTGTGTACAAATCATGTACCTCTTGTTTGCACTGGCCTTTAGGCTACTTACTGTTGTATTAACATCTAAGACATATTTATGACACTTTTATTTTGTCAATTAACTTTGAATTCTTGTATATGTATTCTATCCTATAATATTGCAGTCAGTTACATGTAATTGTACCAATTATTTATTTACTATAGTAAAAGAAATGTATTGTTCTATTGTTGTTTGTAATCCATGGATTTACCGGTTGCAGAATGTATACTGTAATTATTGTAAATTTTCGGGCACTATGTTTGGAACACTTTTTTAGCTACAATAATTACTTTTGTGCTTCTCATTTTAAGGACAACCCGATATTCCCCTATTATTAATGACTCTAAAGTTTTGGACAGTTTCAACGTACCAAAGTTTGTCCAATTTGGGTTAATCCGTTAACATATCACATCTGTGAATCCTTAACTAGATGACGGTTGGAAAACCTGGCAGGTGATAGTAAGAAGTCAGTTTGCCATTACATTTTTTTTTTTTGGTTTAATAGGCATGTATGCCTATTCAGTTAAAATGATTCTTGTAAGGGACCAATAAGTTTCACAGAATGCAGTCACAGTTTGTTTGTTTTTTATCATTTTAAGAACAACTGTTTGACAACTTTTGCTAATCAATATGCTGACTTATTGGAATATTTTTGTCATCTACATGAAATAAATTGTATATTTTCAAGTGTCAGAAAAGCGAAGTTATTACATTAGTTTTGCAGTTTTCTTTTTCTCAAAGGTTGTTTGTCAAAGGATTTCAAGTAAACCAATTGTATTATGAATCCATCTTCTTTTATTTATCATGAAAATGTATAACTGAAATGTGAATTTTGAAACAATTATTTTTGCATGTTATATATTGTTTTTATTATATTTATAAAATATGTTCAATTTTAGCCATTCAGTTTTGATTTAATGATAAAGAGAAAGAAAATTCACTACAAAACTAATGTTGGTAAATATTGGTGTAATTTTAACAATCTTGTTTCCATTATTAAGCACTTTGCTTTTCATTTTTATATTTGTAAAATATTACTGTTGAGTTCTGTGTGAGTAAAATGTTATTCTGTTGTACTGTTATAATTGTTTATTTTCTTGCACATAAATGCTGTGTTTCCTTGTTAAGTGTCTTGATGCATATATATTTAATTGTTTATAAGTACAAATTCAGATCCTATTTCTCTGTCTTTATTGAATATGTTCTGTTTTTGTTTTATTCCTTTTTGTTTCTGTATGTGTTGTTCACACTTTTTGTTTCTGTATGTGTTGTTCACACTTTTTGTTTCTGTATGTGTTGTTCACACTTTTTGTTTCTGTATGTGTTGTTCACACTTTTTGTTTCTGTATGTGTTGTTCACACTTTTTACAGAGTATCATCAGTTATATGTTTTATGTTTTGTTTTAAGAGTGCCATCAATAATTAATTATCCCCCGCTGATATTGTTTTGGCGTTGTCCGTCCGTCTTTCCGTCCGTCTTTCCCTCCGTCCGGAGCCATATGTTGGAAGTGCTTTGACCGATTTCATTGAAACTTGGTATGAGTATATATATGGATACTAGGATGATGCACGCCAAATGGCATTGTACACTATCCGTAAATAACAGAGTTATGGCCCTTTGTATCTTGAAAAAATATGTTTTATATGCCCCCGGTAGGGTGGCATATAGCAGTTGAACTGTCCGTCAGTCAGTATGTCATTGTGTATGTCAGTCTGTCCGTCCGTCCGAGAAAAAAAACTTTAACATTGGCCATGACTTTTGTATTATTGAAGATAGAAACTAGATATTTGGCATGCATGTGTATCTCATGAAGCTGCACATTTTGAGTTGTGGAAGTTCAAGGTCAAGGTCATCCTTCATGGTAAAAGGTAAAAAAAAAAAATTAAAATCAAAGCGGCGTTCTCATGAAGCTGCACATTTTGAGTGGTGGAAGTTCAAGGTCAAGGTCATCCTTCAAGGTCAAAGGTAAAAAAAAAAAAAAAAAAAAATTCAAAGCGGCGCACTAGGGGGCATTGTGTTTCTGATGAACACATCTCTTGTTTGAGTGCCAAATATAACACTTTTGTGTCCAGAAGCATATTGGCGGGGGATATCAATTCAACGAATTTGCTTGTTATACCCCGCCATCGGCAGATGGATATTGTTTTGGCGTTGTCCGTCCGTCTTTCCGTCTGTCTTTCCATCTGTCCGGAGCCATTTCTTGGAAGTGCTTTGACTGATTTCATTGAAACTTGGTATGAGTATATATGGATACTAGGATGATGAATGCCAAATGGCATTGTACACCATCTGTAAATAACGGAGTAATGGCCCTTTGTATCTTGAAAAAATGCTTTTTTGAGTGTCAAATATAACACTTTTGTGTCCAGAAGCATATTGGCGGGGGATATCAAATCAACGAATTTGCTTGTTCAACATTAAATCATCCCATGATATTTTCTAAACTTACCAACCAGGCAAATAAAAAAAACGAGTCAGTTTAAACAACTTGTTTCTTCAGCCATTGTTTAATGGCAGATGAACATTCGTAATTAAATGCAAAACTGGTATACCCGGTATACACCATGGACATTTTGGGAACCAAGTGCGACACAGTAATTAAACTGCATAACTTTACTAAATGCTCATTATTATTGTCCAAATATTATACAAAATACTGTCAAGTCATTTTTTACTTTCTCTTTTTTTGGGTTGTTGTTGTTCCCTATTTAACACTATATTTTAGCGTTTCAAAAATGTTTTTATTATGATCATCCAATCTCCTGTGGTCGGTGTTGTGTGCCTTTAGGCTTCAATTTTTAATTTGTTAACACACTACAAGCCATATTTTTCATTCGATTTTAATTAAAATTGATCAGAATGTTTATCTGGTTACATTCTTCCAAAAAGTAGGTCACCTGATCAAGTTTTAGAAAAATCTGAATACCGCTATAGACAACATTTTAACATTCAATCTTGATGAAACTTAATTAGAATGTTAATCATGACAATATCTATGCCAAGCTTGAATCTGGGTCACATGCAATTCAACAACAAGCTTAAATCCTTCAAAACTATTCTTACCACTCCAGAGGCCACTTTTATGACTGATTGCTAATGAAATTTGATTTCTTGACAATACCTTTGCGAAGTTTTATTTTGGGTCACATTTGTCCAAAACCTAGGTCACCCTGTAAGAACTTAGAAAAACCTTGTAACTGCTAGAGAAGCCACATTTATGGCTTGATCTTGATTAAACTTGGTCAGAATGGAAATCTTAACAAAATCTAGGTCATGTTTGAGTCTGGTTCACATGCGTCCTTAAACTAGGTAACCGGATCAAATCTTTAAAAATCTTAATGACTACCAAGGAGTCAGCATTTAAACTCATTTTTGATGAAATGTGGTCAGAATGTTATATATTTGAAAATACCTGCACAAAGTCGTGTTTCCTGATGCTTGGTGATCAGCTTAAGTGTGGACCATTGTTTTACCTACACCTCAGGTGAGCAATTCAGGGTCATCATGGTCCTCTTGTTTTTTCAATCCTGAGGTTGCTAAACATACAATAAATTAAGTATATCCTTTTAAATAAAATTGTGTACATAAATTGTTTGCTGATTATCTGGAAATACACATAGATGAACGATTATATGGTATATATTTTTGTAGAATATTTGTACATTTTAACTTTCTTTGTTTATTTAAATTTATAGTGATTGCACAGTATGTATTCTAAACTAGATGTGCCAGATAAACTTGTTTTGATCATTTTTGTTTATCATGCTTGCTCAACTACTTGATCATGCTCTTCTTAATGTTCTTGCATGCTCATATCATTTTCTGATTTTTAACTTGTGAGACCGGTTAAAAGCATAATGTTAATGCAATCTAATATGATTTGTATTTTGCCATTGTGTTATCATATGATTTGTATTAACCATTTTGTAATGGATATTGTGTCCAATTTGGAACCTTGACACCGTGGGTACTAATCCCACTCTTATAGCGTTCTCAAGATCTCTTCAAAGTAACCAAGTACTGGTTCTTCCCGGGAAACAGACTTGAGTGTCTCAATAAGCCCAAGCTAGGCTATTTATGCAATCAAGCGGAAGTTGTAAGGTTTAAACTAATAAACATATGATGAATGCTTTTTACCCCTTACTAGGCAACTGAATAGGTAAATATTGGAGGAATCCTTAAAAGTATTTGACATTTTAGAGGTGACTTCATTAAAACAGAAAATGCTATAAATACTATACTATAAAATATTGCAAATTTTGGTTGACACTTTAGGCAGATGCATGAAGTTAGTTTTTTCCATTACATACTTCATAAATATCTTTTTAAATACATATCATTAATCCAAGAATTTTGTTTCTACATTTCCTTAGCTAGAATAGGTTGGGTTAAAATGTGCGATAAAAGAGTAGTTTACCGATACTTGTATAATGTTTATGCATTTTGTAAATTAAAACATGTTAAAAATATATGTTTCTTCCATATAGGCAAGTTTGACACTTTCTACATTTGTTGAGCAAAACACAAAATAAACATTTCATTATCTATTTAGAATGGATATTATCTTATTATATATCTTGATGCTAGTTATGGTTGTTAAAATACAATATGTGCATATGGCACAAACATGTTTCTTCCATATAGGCACGTTTGACACTATTTACATTTGTTGAGCAAAACACAAAATAAACATTTCATTACCTGTTTAGAATGAATAGTATCTGATTATATAATGGTTTTTAACATACAATATGTGCATATGGAACAAACATCTTTACTACACTTCATCAGTTAAGAAGATTTATAAGGAAAATAGCAAAGTGCGTAATAAAAACAGAACAAGATGATTTTTGTTAAGTACACAATATTCAAAACCTTTAACTAGACACTTATTATTGAAATGCAATAATGTTGATACTATATACAGGGCCGTACCCAGGATTTTTTGACTGGGGGGGCCCAACCAGGAAGGGTTTGGGAGGGGCTCCCCTCCCTATATATATATACTTTTTTTAATTTGGCACTTTGCAAGGTGAATTTTAATGCTTATAAAAATGGTGTTTTGTGATATGAATTGATGGAATATAACAAGTAAATCAGCACATTTCGGAGTCTTAAGCTTTAAACATTGGTGTGAATTCACAACAATATTAAAAGCTTTAGATTTCCGAAACTTACAGGTTTAAACTGACGATTATCCACATCAACTCTCGTATTGCTTCCACTATTTTTTTTCAAAAATCAATAACGTCACAGGTTTTTTTCTCTGATTTTTTGGGAAAGACCTTGCCTTGTTTTAAGGAAAAAAAATGCGCGAAACGCCGAATTTTTGGGGGAAATAATGAAAGTCTTAAATAATCAATTTAACATATTTTACTGTTTTCAAACAAATTCAAGGCAACAGATAATTTAATTATACAATATTTTTCTACACTGGATCAGGTTAACTTATATAATGAGATCGATTTGTTGTTTCAATTTTCTTATTTTTAACAATGAGCCATTAATAGGTTGACATTACTCAATTCTCGGTACTCAATTATCAATGCGGGGAATCACGTGGTCAGATTTGATAAAAAATGGCCGCCGATGCCTCGATTCAATGGGAAATTGAGTCTTCAAACAGGTACATCTACCTTATTACTTACTTGTTTTTAATCGGATAACGCCTATCATAGGGCCAACCGGAACCGTTTTCCGCTGGTTGGTCTGAGTGTGGATGTAACTCATGGAATATTTCGCGATTTCCCGACGGAAAACTTTTAAAGACTCAATTTCTCCATCGAATCGAGGCATCGGCGGCCATTTTTTTTATCAAATCTGACCACGTGATTCCCCGCATTGAATTATTTTAAATACTGAATTCTGCCAATTTTTTATCTGTTGCTCGGCAAATTTATGAATCTGTTTTTCTTTTCAACAGACATGTTAACTATCTCATCGTAGTCTTTTTCAGTGATTTCCTTGCAAAAATGATAAATACTAAGTTTAAATACCTTTGTCAGTGTTTTGTTCCGGTTCAAATTCAGGGCCCTATCTCAATGTAAAAAGTATATATTGGGACCTAAAAATTCCCAAATAAAAGGTGTCCAAAAAAAAAAGTTAACTTTTATAGAGGAAAAATACGTCTAGGGGAAAGTGCCTTCTCAAAGAAGGAAAAAAAACCTGCGTCAGCAATTATCAGACCATATTCTACAACCTCCTGTAGCAGTTGCTTCCATTTGCTGCACTAATCAAAATACATGTTACATCAACCATCGATAGATGAAGCATTCATGATCACGATGGGGGACTGATCGGGGATGTGTGTACAAGGCGATAAGAAAACATTGCCTAGGGGCTTATCTCGATTAGCGAGCGCTAATCCCCTTGTTTATCAGGGACAATAAAACATAGCTGCTCTTTTGTTTTGATGGAAAAGTGTACTGTGGGCCCTTGCACGAGAGAAAAAAATGCAGTGGGCCGATCATTTAAAAAAATCATAGTTCGACAGCCAGCTGGGGGGGCCCGGGCCCCTGGGCCCATGGCCTGGGTACGGGCCTGATATAATAATATAATTGATTACTCTCATTGTAATATATTAGCGCATTAACATACATGCAATAGAAAAGTGCTAATTATGTCATACTAAATTCGCTTTCTACTTAGTGTATCTGAAGTTACAATTACTTTGTGGTTCATATATTGTAAACACATCAAATTCAACAAGTGAGACTGTCAGACTACCAGTTAAAAGAATATCAGATAAATGAAAAAAGCATTCCATTTAATCTGAATCGTTTTGTAAAATATGATAAGTTGAAAATGTTTTTTGTGAAAGTCAGACTGGTCTCTTTTTTTATCTTTCTGTAAACTTAAAATGCAGGATAGAGACCAAAACCAGACATTAATAATTGTTTACAATGATTTAAAAAATACCCTTGTAATAAGCAGTCTTGACGCTAACCCCTAGCCCGACAGCCCGGGGCTAGTGATATGTAATTTGGGCTATTAAAATTTCCAGATTCATATAGTCGGGCTAGTTGGTTTTATAATCTGTTTTATTAATGCATAAAGATGCGGGCTAGTTCTTCAAAAATGCTAAAGTGAAGACTGGTAATAAGAGATATATTGATGATGTAATTTATGTTATGTTATACCAGTATTTGAAGAACAGAAATCCATATCTCTATACATACACCATTTGTAACTTCACTTTTATGTACAGTTCCAAATATTAAAGAACTAACATGAAATGAATGTTATTGTTTATGATTCTTGTATGCAAGTTTTTGGAACAATTTTTTTTTCAGTAACACATTGCATATTATTAATTAATAATTTATTATTTATTTATGTTTTATGCCCCCGGATCAAATGATCGGGTGTATATTGTTTTTGGCCTGTCTGTCTGTCATTGTACATGTGCGTGTTTGTGTGTCTGTCTCAAAACTGTAACCTTGGTCATAACTTTTGCAATGTTGAAGATAGGAACTTGATATTTGGCATGTATGTGTATCTCATGGAGCTGCACATTTTGAGAGGTGAAAGGTCAAGGTCATCCTTCAAGGTCAAAGGTAAAAGAAAGCGGTGCAATAGGGGGCATTGTGTTTCTGACTAACACATCTCTTGTTTTATTATGATATGTGTTAATATGTGTTAAACATACCTCTTAGCGTGTGTCACATTCATTCTTTACAAAGGCAATTGTTAAACATGTTAATATGGGTGAGCTTCGGATAGCTATTTTCAAAATATATTTTGTTTCTCGTTAGTTTTGAAGTGGTTATACTACTTTTTTGTATCAGAAATAAGTATTGCATAAATGTACAGATTGAATGTGTTGGACTCATTTTGCACTGCTCATGTTAAGTATTTGCGACGTCAACGCTATTTGCCGCAATTATGTATGTTTTACGTTGACGTCATCATCTTTATTGTTGTTGACTTTTTATCAGACGTTATTAAAGGATCGAACCAAACAGACGTGTTGTCTAGTTCATAAGCGAAGTACCACTTCCATATTAACAGCTCATATTTGATTATGTTTAACTCACCTGAGTGAAATGTGCTCATAGTTAGCTTTTGTGATGTTAAACATGTTAATATTATTTCCCCACCTACAAAAAAAGGGGAGTATTCTGGAAACACAATGGATATCAATCTGTCGAACTCTCCATAGACACAAATTTGTCCCCAAGTGCTCTCCTTCACTTTCCACCCTTCACAATTTAAACTTGAAGGCATTTTTATGTCCCCCACCACTATAGTGGGGTACATATTGTTTTTGCTCTGTCTGTTGGTTTGTTTGTTTGCCCCAACTTTAACATTTGCCATAACTTTTGCCATATTGAAGATAGCAACTTCATATATGGCATGCATGTGCATCTCATGGAGCTGCACATTTTGAGTGGTGAAAGGTCAAGGTCATCCTTCAAGGTCAAAGGTCATATATATGGGGACATATTGTTTCACAAACACATCGCTTGTTCTTTTTGATATCAAGTTGTACTTGTGTGAATTTCAAAACAATACGAAATTTATGGGCCTTTTTCAAATTAAACTTTCCACAACATCATGGTATATATTAGGGCATGCAGTATCTTGTGGTTTTCTTTATCTGTTGGTGACAAATTCTAGTTTTTATCAGAACAACTCAATTTGCATCATCAGGACATTTTGGGTGAGGTCCATACATTATTTAATGAGTCATGTTCTGAGAAAACTGGGCTTAATGCATGTGCGTAGTGTCGTCCCAGATTAGGGACAACACTTTCCGTCCATACTTGATTTTCGGTAAGCAGGGACTTCATTGAAACTAAAAATACCATAAAAGCAGAAAGTGTCGTCCCTGATTAGCCTGTGTGGACTGCACAGGCTAATCTGGGATGACACTTTGCGCACATGCATTAAGCCCAGTTTTCGCAGAACAAGGCTCTAATAGTTGCATTTTATTATTATAATAATAATACAAAGAGTATCAGTTCAATACATGCATTACCTTTCAATGTAACCTTTTGCATTTACTTGAAATTAACAGGCTCTAGCTTAGTTGCTCATAGAAGTTGGGAAACTTTCAAGCATATCTGCTGCATGGTGATATAGCGGTATAATGATACTCTTATGTATTATGGTAAAAAAACAAACATATGTACATGTATTTTGATGGCAAGGCCACATTTGACATAAAAAATGCACCATGTAAACTATGTAGATTCTGTAATGCCAGTTGAAACACCAGTTTGCAAAGGGATGATGTTTGTATAACCTTTACTTTTGTCTTGTACTGAATAAATGTTTACATGTTTTCAGGAGATGTGACCTAAAATTCCAAGATATCAATACAATGTGATGGCATTCTAAGAATGACATTAAGCTTTCGCACTGTTTGTCCTTTGCCAGTTTGAATCCAGGGTTGAGCAGGTGACATATGTATGTTTAGCTTATACCACATATTTCTTCATAATTCTGCTGTTAAGGGGCAAACATTTGTGTACAGAATTTGAATTATATTAAAAATATGTCCTGCATACATGTGTGAAATATGCTACTGTCAATGTAATATGCTAATGGACTCAAAATAGATGGATATATTGCTTTTTATAAAACATCAAAATATTTTTTATTGAGACTCAAACATGTTCCATGAAGAATTAAAAATGTCGTGTTTGGCAGAGGAAATTAATGTAGGAGCCATATTATTCCTAATGTTTCATGTTACCAGCATTGTCTTAAGTCAAACTTAATTGAGTTGAAAGGGTTGGACACTTTATTTATTGAATAAAATTTCATTAACATATGTTGTTCTTCAATTTTCTTTTCCCCGCTTGCTTTTTGTGTTGCAACCCGTGTTGAAAAAAACAGCAAAATCGAAGTCTACATGGAACAGAGCATTAGCATTGGATACCTGTAACTGCAGTGTAAACGACCAATCTTAAGTAAGGTCAATTGAAGTCTACATGGAGCAGAGCATTAGCATTGGATACCTGTAACTGCAGTGTAAAAGACCAATCTTAAGTAAGATTGTGAACAATCGAAACAACAGGGAAACATTATATATTTTATTCATAAATCAAAATTACATACATTGTGAGAATTTTCAAAGATTTGTAAAAAATACTTTGAAGTCCCAACAAGTAAATCATTTTGCCTAAGGCTATAAAATCTCCCTACAAAATATCACAGCTATGCAGAAATCTACATTTTAATATTAGTATTACCGGGTAATATATATATATATATATATATATATATATATATATATATATATATATATACATCAATATGAAAACGACTGAAAACATACCAAACTTATTTGATATTCATGTCACTTGGACTATGATATATTTTCACAATAATACCTGTACTGGTATTTTCATGATGTAAAACTCCATGAAAGTTCTCCAAGAAAAGAGTGCAAGATCAATAAAAGTATTTCACTGCACTGTTAATTTTTACTTTTCATAATAAGCATGACTTAGAACTCAAATTTCCATCAAACAAATTCCCCTAGAGAAAGAGTAAATTTGTGCGGCTGCGCATTAAACAATAAACAACATAGACAACATTTGAATTTCAAGTTTGAGAAATTTCCCTATGGTATAATGCACAATTCAACAATTAAATAAAACATCTATTATTCCATGGTACTGTATGACAATACAGTTTTATAATTGTTTAATAATAATAAAAAATTGTTCCTAATAATTTTGTTATGAAA
This sequence comes from Dreissena polymorpha, assembly GCF_020536995.1. Classification (NCBI taxonomy): domain Eukaryota; kingdom Metazoa; phylum Mollusca; class Bivalvia; order Myida; family Dreissenidae; genus Dreissena; species Dreissena polymorpha. Next base: position 109,692,873 of record NC_068356.1, on the reverse strand, counting down.
TGTTTCAATGTTTACCTATTATTCATATTACGGAATTCTTAAAAACAGAACAATTAATTTGCTTCTGACCGGTTTAAGTTTCCTTCACTCAACACTCATTTAAGGTACAAAATTTATAAAGAATTATTATTATTTTCTACCTACTGCATGATGGTATTTGTTTACATACCTCCCCATACATGTAATATTAATTAATCTATCAAAACAATGGCATTTGTTTCACGATTTCATGTAAGTTGCTTCCTGAGATGCTTTTCATATAATACATTTAAGAAAGGAGAAAGATGTAAAAACATAGACACATTGGAAATTATTTAAAGCAAAATATGAAAGCAATTGATAAAACATATAGACAGTACTGAAAAAGTAATTTTTCATAAACACTATTTAAACTGTCCTATTCTTATAACTGTTCACTATAAAAAAAGAACTCAAACTTTTCTAAAATGTTATATGTGCGTTTAGTAAGTGTTCACCAAACCATAACGATGGGTCTTCCAATGGCACGCTGGCTCCTTTCCAAAACATAACACAACACAACAAAATTGAATATATTTAAATTAAAAAAAATTACTGCTAGAAATTTGAGCTACCATCAAAAATAAATTCTAATTGTGTGAGCCTGGTAAGTTATGAAGGTAGGTGCATGGTCACACACCCCAAGTCCTCACTTAATGCAGTGTCAAGATGAGAAAGGATCTCATTAACTTGGAAACATTCTCTTAAATTAACATACTGGCTTACAAGTAATCTTGGTCTACTTCCATTTTACTCTCAAAGACTGGGCAACATGCTCAAATCACAATGACCTTCAAATATTTTGTTCATCATTTATCCTTCACCATTCTTTATTGTTAAGGATTTATTATCATATTTTATATTTGTCTATCCTTTACCAGTGATAGTCAGTCATGATTTATCCTTCACCAGTTATAATCAGTTATGATTGATCCTTTACCAGTTACAGTCAGTCATGATTGATCCTTTACCAGGTACAGTCAGTCTTGATTTATCCTTTACCAGGTACAGTCAGTCTTGATTTATCCTTTACCAATTATAGTCAGTCATGATTTATCCTTTATCAGTGATAGTCAGTTATAATTCATCCGTAATCAAAGACTGTCAGTGATCAGCTCATCGTGCTCAGCTTTTTGGAGATGAATATGGCATATACTTGAGAGTTTGAAGGTACAGACTCTGCTCTTCCAGATACTGTTGGTCCTGCAAAATCAATGATAACATTACAGATTATAATTGGCATTTAATTAACTTGTAATTTTTGCAATTCATACGTATATGAAATAGTGATGAAATATTTATAATCAGCTATCAACTACATGTACACGTTTTAATTTTTCGTTCAGTATTTGTAAACTGTGATAATATTGGGCAAATATTGTTAATGTCTTCAGTAAACCAATTTAATCCTTGCAAAAAATTATGCTAATTTTTCAATCATTTCATAATTAATTCTCACACATCAGACCAACTAAACAATTGTCTTCATATATAAAAACACAACCATAATGGTTTCATATATAGCATTGAAATTAATTCAATCATGCAAATGAACAAACATTCCTTTAGTTATGATTTTCCAGCTTTTGTAAGACATAATATGTCACGTTAATTTTTCATGTCACATTGTCGTTTTATGGTATTTTTGTGTACAGGAAGTCATTTCAAAACGACAATCCAGTCTAGGTGGAATTGTGTAGTCCCTGATTACCCTGTGCGGACTGCAAAGTGTAGTCCCTGATTACCCTGTGCGGACTGCAAAGTGTAGTCCCTGATTACCCTGTGCGGACTGCAGAGTGTAGTCCCTGATTACCCTGTGGGGACTGCAAAGTGTAGTCCCTGATTACCCTGTGCGGACTGCAAAGTGTAGTCCCTGATTACCCTGTGGGGACTGCAGAGTGTAGTCCCTGATTACCCTGTGGGGACTGCAAAGTGTAGTCCCTGATTACCCTGTGGGGACTGCAAAGTGTAGTCCCTGATTACCCTGTGCGGACTGCAAAGTGTAGTCCCTGATTACCCTGTGGGGACTGCAGAGTGTAGTCCCTGATTACCCTGTGGGGACTGCAGAGTGTAGTCCCTGATTACGCTGTGCGGACTGCAAAGTGTAGTCCCTGATTACCCTGTGCAGACTGCAAAGTGTTGTCCCTGATTACCCTGTGGGGACTGCAAAGTGTAGTCCCTGATTACCCTGTGCGGACTGCAGAGTGTAGTCCCTGATTACCCTGTGGGGACTGCAAAGTATAATCTGGGACGACACTTGAAGCACATGCATTAAAGCCTGATTTCCGAGACCAAAACTCACACATACTTTGAGAGCCTCCATCTTCCAATGGCGGACAGCCCTGTCTGACTTGATGGACTCTGTCACAGCGTCCAGCGTGTTCACAGAGAGCTGCAGTGCGGGATTGAATGCTGGATGAACTGAACCATTGGGGATATTTGGAAACGCCTGGTTATACGTCTGCATTAGAAGGCCGATTGGAGGCGCTTCTGTATAAGTAGAATAAAAGGGTTGTATGCACAACTTTTATGTCTGCTTGACATATATCAGATAACAATAGTATTGCACTAATTCGACCTTCCCACTAGCATGATTGTTACACGATTGAAATTGTAGTGTTAATTGCGAACTAATTGTGATTACCCTTATAGATCTTATCAAGTTTAATCAGATCTTTTAGTTAATGGTTTCAAGACTGTTATCATGTAACATTTTTAAACTTTAAAAACAAAAATGATTAACACAATCAACTCCAATAAAGTATTAATTGGGAACATTTTATTAAATGGTATCATATTGAATTGTATCATTAAAAAGTGCAAAGATTCTAATTATTGAATCATAGTGGTCACAGGCAATCATATGTGAGGGAAACATGACACTATGCTACGATCTGTCAAAATCTCAAAAATACATTTTAAAAATATTTCACTCAAATAGACTTAAGTTAAGACCACCCTTTGAAGCTTTGAGAAAACTGGCCACGGTATATGGCCCCAGAACGCTACCTTGTTGAGCATTGTTGATGGCATTGGTGCGGGCCGGATGTCTGCAATTGGGACAAAGGAGAGCGTTCCGGAACTTCTCATGCTCCCTCTTCTCCTTGGAGAGTCTCAAACGTTCCTAGGGAATAAAGTTTGAAAGGCTTCATTTCCAATCCTAAGATACTGATGAGCAGCAAACAACATAAAACCTTAACAGCCTGGGAGTTACTTGCAGGCTGTTCTGGTTTTATGCTAGTTGCATATAGGCATTTTTACATTGCTTCCCATGAGGATTTTACCTTTTATCACTGAGATACGCACTTTGACGCATTTGAAGTCTCTTAAAAAATCAAATTTAATTTAAGACCTTTCTGTTTTTATGCTGGTTGCATATTTCCACTTTCACTTTGCTCCTAATAAATAAACCAGTCTTAAACATTAAACAAAAGGGCTCTGTTGGCCATAGGTCTCTTACCTTAGTTTCTCCTACCACAATGACATATTTTGTATGACAGATATGTCATTATCTGACATATCATTGGGACAAATGTTGGGCAAAATAGGTGATATGAAGCCTGTAGTGTTAAAATGTAATTTTTGAAGACACATGATGAGCAAAAGGCACAAGGTGACCATTGACTAACAATTCTACAAGGTCTAAATTTAGCTAAGCCACTGCCCCAACCAGTTTTCTAAAAACTAAAACACTACAACTCCTACTTAGTCTGCCAATTACTTCTCCTTTATATTAGTGAGAACAGCGTATGGTAAATGGAGTAAATACGCTTCTCCTCCTAATGATCACAAGCAAGACCCCCAACCCATTACTTCAACACTCTACCACTACAACTCATACTAATATCTGCTATTTCCTGTTGAGGGTTGTTGGTCATTATTTCATTACTACCCTTGCTTTACTTAGCCATGAACTATTAATCCCAAGTAAGACACCTTACCCTCCAACTTTCATCTGCCATTTTTTTCTCCTTCATATTGAGCAGGTTCATCTGGTAACTAATGGTGTCAATACCCTTACCCTCTAAATCCCTCCCTAGACCCCTGTCAATGCCCTCCTAGCCCCCTGCCCTTCACTACTTACGTCTGCCATTTCTTTTTTCTTCATCTTGAGAAGGTTCAGCTGGTGGTTGAAGGTCTTGATACGCTTCCCTTTTCAGCCCCTCTCCTAGCCCCCTACTCTACACTTCACTACTTATGTCTGCCAATTCTTTCTCTTTCATGTTTAGCAGGTTCAGCTTATGGTTGATGGAGTTGATAACTTCCTCTCTCATTCCCTCCACACCCCTACCCTACCCTACACTACACTACTTACGTCTGCCATTTCTTTTTCCTTCATTTTGAGCAGGTTCAGCTGGTGGTTGATGGTGTCGATACGCTTCCCCTCCTCATTCTCCAGTCTCTGGGCCTCTGCCAGGGCCATCATGCCTTCCTCATACTTCTTGCTCGCCTCCTGAACAAGCATTTGTTTGTATATTTGAATTTAAGTTTTATATTAAGAAAATCTTATCTATTTTGCAGGTAGACCAATCCACGGATTTCAGATTCAAATAACATGTAGACAATTCTTCAGAATTTTTGTAATGTGTTCATTTTAGACCGAAATACCATTGGCACGAAAGACATAAATATCCTACTTTATCCACACAGACATCCTGTGTTTGTTTCGCAATCCAGATAACTCAGATACAACAAAAAGGGCAGTACATTACAATGAATACTTAGTTCACCCTTAAACCTGTTTACAGCCAGAAGTGACATTTCTAATCAATTACTGTACTTAAAATCATAAAATATTTACAATGCAAAGTGCTTAAAGCTTTATTTAAAACTAAGCAAAGTAATTTGCTAACATTAAATATAATTTTCACACCTTCTCTGGTCATTAAGTCATGCTATTCTGCTTACTGTCACTTAACAAAAAGTAAATAGGCAATGACAGACAGAAATTCAGAATTGTGATTTTTTGGCACAACATGAAATTTGATGTACCTGAATAAATTATTTTGCAGTAACGTTGAGGTAGAATTCAAAGATTGTTTGTCCCAAATTGAATATTAAAATTAAAGAGAGTTAACACTGCTTGAATTGCCAGTTTAAAATGACATTTCAATGACATAATTATGTTAAAGGTCATAAGACATTCTCCAAATAATAGCATATACATGTAAAAAAGATGGTAGTACACGTAGGAAAAAGCCCTCTACTTAGTCTTGCTATTCACTTTTCCTTAATCATGTGAGTAAAACCAGTTGGAGATACATTTCCAGACTTCCCATCAACCATATGACTACAACCAGTTGGGACCAGTTGGGACTACTTTCCAATTCCAAGACAGCTACATAGGTGATAAGGGAGTAACTCCCATTAACCCTTTAACAACTTAGTTATTTTGACATTTGTAGGCCCTTAGGAAGTTAAATTTAATTAAAGACCTTTCTTACTAGATTCAGTTTTTAAAGGCTTCATTTCCAACCCATAAATACTGATGAGCAGCAAACAGCATAAAACCTTAACAGACTGCCAGTTACTCGCAGGCTGTTCTGGTTTTATGCTGTTTGATAAATAACCATTTTCACTTTGCTTCTGAGTGGGAAAGGGTTAAATCCCAGCAGCACTCACAGCGTAAGTCTCCTCAATTTCCTGAGACTTTTCCTTGATCATGTGTGCCGACTCCATGAGCTCGGATTCCTTCTTCTCCATTTTGGCACGCTCCTTTTCCATCCGTCTCCGCTCTTCCTGGATGCGATCCTCCTCCCTATGGTACTCTACCTTCAAACTGTCATATCTAGAGGAGGGAAAATTATTTCATGAATGTTTTTTATCTTAAAAATTTGAGCCTCGCTCTGGTAAAATGGGGCTTAATGCATGTGTGTAAAGTGTCATCCCAGATTAGTATGTGAAGTATGCACAGGCTTTATGCATGTGTGTAAAGTGTCTTCACAGATTTGCATGTGAAGTATGCACAGGCTTAATGCATGTGTGTAAAGTGTCATCACAGATTAGCATGTGAAGTATGCACAGGCTTAATGCATGTGTGTAAAGTGTCATCACAGATTAGCATGTGAAGTATGCACAGGCTTAATGCATGTGTGTAAAGTGTCATCACAGATTTGCATGTGAAGTATGCACAGGCTTATGCATGTGTGTAAAGTGTCATCACAGATTAGCATGTGAAGTATGCACAGGCTTAATGCATGTGTGTAAAGTGTCATCACAGATTAGCATGTGAAGTATGCACAGGCTAATCAGGGACGTAACTTTTCGCCTAAATTGGATTTTTGTTTAGATGAGACATTCTCAAAAATAAAACAATCCATAAAAGCAGTAAGTGCCTCCCTAATTAGCCTGTACGAACTGCACAGGCTTATCTGGATTAACACTTTACGCACTTGCATTAAGCCCCCTTTTCCCAGAGCGACACTCTTTTTATTTACAATAAACAAAAAAGGTGAAGACCCATGTGGACAAATATTTAGAACAAACATTCAAAGCAAAATAGATATGATTTTTGCAAACGTACTAATAGTCAGTATAACAACTCGCTGAAAAGAAATGAGTTATTTATAAGTTAATGACGGATTTATTTGAATCTCAAAAAATGTAACATAGCCAACCATTCAGTGTCAAATATCTAATTATGCCATTTGTCATCAAAGCATTGCGCCAGGTATGAATGAGCAGAAATTCAGAACTATTTCCATCTAAAAAGACTACAATTCTAACAAATGTTAAAATGGGTTTATGCCAAATAAAACTTGCCATTCAGTGGGAAAAAATTCTTCATTCTCATTTTTTTTTAAACATAAAGATGAAGCAATTAAGAATGTCGCCAGCAAATATTGGTCAATATGTAACTAGCATTATTGGTCAATGTGTAGCAATAAGTTAATTTTGCAAACGGCGCTACCTGTCTTTCGCTTCCGTTATTGCCCGTGACAAAGCCTCGTATTCCGCCTTTGCCTGTGTAACCTTGCTGGTGTACTGTGAGCTTTCCTCTCGACTCATCTTCTGCTTCATGTTGAACTGTACCTGCTCCTCCGCCAGACTCTGGCGCTCCTTGTGCAGCTGGCTTAATGTGGATTTCTGCTCCTCGAGAAGTGCCTCCTGAAATAGTATAAGTGACGTTCTGGAAAAACTGGGCTTAATGCATTCGCCTAAAGTGTAGTCCCAGGTTCGTCTGTGCAGTCCACATAAGGCTTTTATGGAGTTTTCTTTAAAGGAAGAATCTTTTAAATGAATGTCCAGTCTGGGTGGCAGTGTTGTCCCTGCTAAGCCTGTACAAACTAAGCAGACTTATCTGGTATGACACTCAACCAAAATGCATTAAGAACAGTTTTTAAGAACAACGCTCAATTTAATTTCAAATTAAAAATTTAACTTACTGAAGCTGGTGTTGCAACTGATCAATGCAAGTTTCACTTCTCAAAAATATGTCACAATTTTGTTATTCTGAAGCTGCGATCAGTTGATGTCACTATTTCTACCCTCATACCCGTGACTTCTCCATGTTCAAGCGCTCCCTGGCCTGGTGATCCGCCCAGGACCTGCGCTCCTCTTCTAGGGCTGACTGTAGGCCCTGGAGTCGAGACTGCTCTTGCTTCACCTTCCAACGCTCCTGAAAACATACGGTACATGGGAGCCTCTGTCTGTGAGAACTGGGCATACTGCAAGTGCATAACGTGTTGTCCCGGATTAGCCAGTGCTATCACCACAAGCTAATTCGGGATGATAATCTCCGCTTTTAAGGAATTTTTTTTGTTTGGAGGTATCTTCAAACTTATAATCCAAATTTAGATGAAAAATGTTGTCACTGATTAGCCTGTGCAGACTGCATATGCTTCTCTGGGACGACACTTTGCAACATGCAGACTGCATAGGCTACTCTGGGACGACACTTTGCAACATGCAGACTGCATAGGCTACTCTGGGACGACACTTTGCAACATGCAGACTGCATAGGCTACTCTGGGATGACACTTTGCAACATGCAGACTGCATAGGCTACTCTGGGACGACACTTTGCAACATGCAGACTGCATAGGCTACTCTGGGACAACACTTTGCAACATGCAGACTGCATAGGCTACTCTGGGACGACACTTTGCAACATGCAGTTTTCCCAGAATGAGCCTCATATAGTAAACCTATAACAGTAATGGAAACTAACTTTTAATGGTTGCCCAGACTGGCCACCTTCTTTCGTACATCAGCTGATTTGGGAGCCCAAAAGCAAGTAAATATCATGTGCATGTTATGTTTACTCAAAATCGAGATGCTGCATTCAATAAACAACATAATGCTAAATTCAATAAATCTATGTTCCCCCAGTCGAAGTCTGAATGATACATTTAAAACAAATTAGTAATAATATTTCTATGGTGTAACCTCTTCCAGCATGCGTGTCTGCTCCCTGATCTGGGTCTCGAGACGCGCTACAAGCTCCTGCAGACGGTGGCGCTCCTGCTCCGTGTCCTCCTGCTGCTTGTTTAGACGGTCCTGGAGCACTGAAATAGGATAGGAAAATTTGTATTGAATATTGATTTAACCCTTTTCCACTCAGATACATATTCTGACACGTTTGCTGTCCTTAAGAAAATCAAATTAAATTTTAGACCTTTCTTACTAAATAAAAGTATTGAAGGCTTCATTTCCAACCCTAAGATACTGCGAGTTGCAGGCTTTTTGTTTTAATGCTGTTGGCATCTAGCCATCTCCACCTTGCTTCTGAGCTAGGAAAGAGTGAGTTACATGAAGGTCAAGGGGCGTGATTTGGGAAAACACCTCAGAAGAGAAAAATACCCTTACCTCGTGTCTGTGTTTAACAGACATCATCATTAGTTAAAACATCCATTCAAGAAAATACCTATTCATTAAGCAATCTATTCACTAAAACAAGGATATCAGCTAAAAAACAAGGATATCAGCTAAAAGGTAAAGACATCACACCTTCTTTATAGCGAGACTAAGGAAATATGAACCAATGACATTGGCTTGAGCTCTAAAACTCTCTTGTCTTTATCCCTAACCTCCCTAAACAATTATGGAGAATTATACTCTTCACTCCTGGCATGCTATCTCCACATGGTGAATATTGATTATTTTAAAATTACAATTGACTATGATAAAGAAATTAATACACACACATGAACATAGAATAAGATGTCACAACATGCCAGCATCGCTCTGGGAAGACAGTGTTAAATGCATGTGTGTTAAGTGTCGTCCCAGATTAGCCTGCGCAGTCCCTACAGGCTACTCAGGGACCACACTTTCCCATTTCATGGTATTTTTCATTTAACTGAAGTCTCTTCTTTTCAAACATCTGTTGAGGCAGAAAGTGTCGTCCCTAACAAGCCTGTGCGGACTGCACAGGCTAACTGGGATTAACACTTTATACATGCTCATTACTTTTAAGCTGTTCATCCTTGGCGCGCAGGCTGATCTCCCTGTCATCCAGTCCCTGTGCATGCCAGTGGTCAACCTTGCGCTGGAGATCACCAAGATCCTTGGCGTTGTTGTGGATAAGCTCCACTGCTGCCACCAAAGACCTGAAAATAATGATAAAATGACGAAACCTCTATCACAAACAAAACATGACTTGTTTTAATTGGACAATTACGCTTAACCTTGTTTTTGTTGTAAATCAGCTATAAAGCTGCCATCAAAGACCTGAAAACAATGATGATGATGTAAATCATATTTTAACACAAGACATGGCTAGTTTCCCTCAAGCAAAAAACATTATAAATAAAATATATTGTCTAGGTTGCAATACAATTACACAGGTCCTTGACGTTGTTGTGATCATGAGACAGCTTCAGTGAACCCTTGTAAGTAAGTTACTATTACTTAACAAGTTACTATGAATTGTTTAACCCTTTACCACTAACATACGCATTTTGACTCATTTTAATTATTTGTTTTATGTTAGAAAATCAAATTAATTTAATGACTTTTCTTAAAAGATTCAAATTTTAAAGGCTTTATTTTCAACCTTAGTGTACTGATGAGCAGAAAACAGCATAAAACCTGACCATCCTGCTAGTTACTTGCAGCTAGTTACTTGTTTTATGCTGTTTGCTTCTGGCTTGCAAGTAGTAATTCTTGACTAATTCTTGACAAAGAGAGCTTTTTGAAATGGTCTCCAGCTTAAAAGCTGACACGACACTAACTAGGACATGATAAAGATAGTCGAATATGTTTCTCAACAAGAACAAGAATGTAGGTTCAACTTGAAGAAGTATTGCTGGGTACTTAAACCTGTGAATCAATCTGCAGTTTTAAAGAACCCTTACACTCTGGTAATGGTACAGTTCTGTACAATGTGGTTTTATTGTTAATGATAAATTGAAATTAATTTAATTTCTAAGTTGGGGTTCAACTTAATTTAACAGTTAAGGTTGGATTGAACTTAGTTTAAGAGCTAAGCATGAGTTGAACTTAATTTAAAAACTGAGTGTGGATTAAAGCTGAGTGTGGGTTGATTTTAATTTAACAGCTTAGTTCCGGGTTGAACTTAATTAAACAGCTTCGAGTACCTAAGGTCAAACTTAATCTGAAAAAAAAAAGACAAAACTCACCCACTTTTAGCTCTGCCATTTCTTGGAGGATAGAAAGAAAATTTCTCAAGATATGCATAAATAATAACTACCAATGTATGACACACACCTGGAGGTATCATGACTGGCTGCAGCAGCGTCAATCTGTTGATCCTTGGATCGTCGCAGCCGAATTAGAGTCTCTTCATGATCCTTTTTAATATTCTCCAGCGCTTGTCTGTAAATGTACAACAAGTTTTGTAACTTCCAAATTCTACAGGATTCATTTCTAAAACATTCTTTAGTCATGTAGAACCCTTCATTCTACATTCTATTTCTCAAAAATCCACTTCTATTGAACAAAATATGGAAGTGTAGCACTCACGTGCTGCTAAATATGTTTGCAAAATTTGTTTTCCAAGTTTCAACACCTCTTGACTGATCTAAACTGGAAATTATTTAAATGATCAAAACCATGAAAAAACTTTTTTACTTTCAGTAGAATCTCGTACCTATTTTCAGCGTTGTCGTCCTCAAGGTGTCTGTACAAGTGGTAGTAATTTAAATGAGCCAAGCTCACAGAAAATGAGGCTTACTTCTTGAGCATAAGCTTATCTGGGATTACACTTTACTATCACACATTAAGCCCTGTTTTCTTAGAGTGAGTCTCAAATAGATCCTTACCTTTGGACCTCTTTGAGTCGCTCTATTTCCTGTGCCTTCTCTACCTCGGCGTCCTCGAGGCGTCTGTACATGTTGGTGGTGAGCTCCGCCTTCTCCTCCTCCATCTTGCGCACCTTGGCCACCTGCTGGGTGAGCAGCTGCTCATTCTCTTCCCTCCATCTGTAGCAGCAGAGTGATCCATTTGAGTCGCGTTCTAGGAAAACGGGGCTAAATGCATGTGCGTAGTGTCGTCCCAGTGCAGTCCGCACAGGCTAATCAGGGACGACACTTTCTGTTTTATTGGAGTTTTTGGTTTAAAGGAAGTCTCTTCTAAACAAATATCGAGTTGTGGCGGAAAGTGTGATACCTAATCAGCCTGTGCAGGCTAATTTGAGACGACACTTCAGACACATTCATTAAGCCCAGTTTTACCAGAACATTGATCATTTCATCCTATTATCAGTCATGCATTTTTATAAAAAATTTGTTTCATGTCAGCATGGCAGTGTCACAACTATCATACTGATACAGTCTATCTCTGTGCATGATGTCATTTGATATTTTGATGCAAGACCCAAGAAAACATTCAAGTTTGTTTGACACTAATAGCTCATTGTCAAGTGAATGGTTAACAACAAGCCTGAATTAAAACATTATAATCTTAGTAGTATGAACAGCTGTTAACAAACAGTTATTTTAAACCTATTTATTTTAGCTCGATTGCATCTAGAGCCTAAGGCTTATTTAAAACGCTCTTGAATCCATTTCTTTGGACTAGAACCAGTACTTGGTGGCTTTGGGGGAGATCTAAAGCCTTTACGGTGGGGATCGAACCCATGGCCTCCCAATTGTTAGGCAGACACCATATCCACTAGAATGCCACAGCGAACTTAACAAACAGTTGAACAGTATAGCCCTAATTGAGCCATTTATTGTGTGTACATTTGTGTTTTGTTTGTTTATACATGTAAGCAGTGCTTTGGGAAAACCAGACTTGCTTTATTGTTTATGCTGTTTTCAAAAATGACTTTAGTACGAAATAAATGTTTAAATAAAATACTAAATACATATGTAATGTTTATTTATTAAAACTATTAAATCAACAAAAACATGCTAAATATGTTTCAAGACGCCTGAGTAGTAACATTACAGCATGTCCTAATGAGAGTTGCCATACTACAAAAGATGCATAATACCAATTCTGTATCTACCTTACTATTCCTTGTATCATGTTTCTACTGTACATGTAATTGGAACATTTAGTAGCCTTAACTGCATTCTCCATATTAAAACTTAGCATGATTGCTTACATAAAATATATAACACATTTTAAACTCATTTAAAAATCTTGTTAACGTTCTTGATCGTCTTGCAAGGTCGCAAAAATATAAGGCAAATTCAAAACTTCATATATTGTAAACAAATTATTACCAAATAATAGCGTGTCATATTCAATAGATTGATTTCAACTTAGTATGTTTGTCCCTAACATGGCAAAAAATAATGTTGTGACAATAAAGATAATCAGACCATGTCACTCTCATCTGCAAGTGTGCTTATTGGCAAAAATTTTATGAAAATGCTGATTACATACAACCGGTGACCGAATGAAAACAGGCATTAAATAGAATAATTTTGTGTACAAAGCTTAATTGATCTTATCTGGAACATGGCATTTTGAGTTAACCTCATACTGCCAAACAGATGGGACAATCGCTATATGCCTCACAAAACAGTTGATTCCAGGGGACATAAAAAACAAAAATAAAGGCTAAAACAATGATTTTATTTAATACAGATGTGTTTTTTGCTCAGCACAAAAACCTGAAATATTCACGGGATCTCAAGGTTCAGGTATTCTTACAATTGCTGGATTAAGTAAACCAAGTATTCTCCCTTACCTTGTTTCTCGTTTGCTGTTTGTCTCTTCCATAAGATTGATCCTGTTCCTGAAAAACAATCATTCAGTGGGAAGGTCTAACTATGTCTTTTGTTCCATTCATATTTCATACTTTAATGTTTGTGTTATCTCATGTATGAAAGTGTGTTTTTCCCATTATGCCAGTAGAATACGTAATTTTCCAAACCTCAGATCAATTGAAAAGGTCATACACACAGACTGATGAAACTAAAAAGGAAATTAAATTAAACCGAAAATTACAAAAACATATTATCTTGATTCTTAAAAAAAATAATACTTAAAAAGTTATGAGTTGGATATGAATCCACAGTCATAAACTGCAATGTCAAAACATAACAAAACACAGTTTTTTAAAATATTTATATCATTTGCATATCAACAAAGAATTAAATATACAACTCCAATGCATGCTCTAGTTTACATATATTTATTTAACTTTGTTGATATATTTCCCAGCTTGTTTTCAATGGTACATGTAGCACAAATACCATGTCCCTTCAGAAATATCATACAAATGCTCACCTAGTTGGGATTGCTACCAGTATTGCAAGGCCAACTGTAAACTTAAGTTAAACCGCAGTTTCTTAGGATGTTTTATTGAGCCGAGCTCTATTAAAATGGGGCTTTATGCATGTAGGTAATGTCCTACATTAGGCTGTGCAGTCTGCACAGGCTAAACTGTGATGACACTCAGTTCTAATGGTATTTTATATTTGAAGGAAGTCTCTTCTTAGTTAAAATCTAATTTTAGCATAAAATGCTGTCTTTGATTAGCCTGTGCATATTGCAAATGCTAATATGGGACAACACTTCACAAACACCAATAAGCCACGCCTTCCCAGAGTGAAGATGAATGGTAAGACCCAGCCTCTATGAACAGTGGTAAGACCCAGCCTCTATGAACAGTTATTCTCTGTATTCTGTTCATTTTGTTGAAATATTTTGCATTGCCTTTTTAAGCAATAAATTGATCATAAAAGTCCACATTTTGTGAGCTTACAAATTGAGTTGTAACTTCAATGTGTAGTAAGATTCTTAACAAGAAAGGACCAAGATCATGTGGTTGTCGGTTTCAGTCCCAAAGGTTGTTTTTTTACACATATCTTAAGGGTCTTATAAAATATCAGGCCCTGTCTAATCAAAATTCTTACTAAAAATATTAATTATGACAGAATTATCCAATCACAACAAATAATCATGTATGACCAACAAATTTCCTTAAATACCGGTAATTGAAACAATAATGAATCACATAAAATAAATAGAATTACTAAAATCAACTGATAATATCGGTTGACGTATAATATTTTACCTCTTCAAAAATTGGATTGTAACTTAAGTTTGTCCTACAATATTTACTAAGCACGGGCCCAGGTGCAAACCTACTTGTATGAGTGCTCAATGGCGTTGATTTCCTCCTCATATCTCGTCTTTGTGCTCGTCAAGATGTCCCTGGCATACTGCAGCTCCACTTCCAGTCTGCGTATCTACATAGACAACAGTTATCGCATTTCAGCCTATCTCTGGGAAAAAGGGGCTTAATGCATGAGCTTAAAGTTAAGTCCCAAATTAGCCTGTGCAGGCGACATTTTGGGCTTAAATAGTATTTTGTGTTCAAAGGAAAACTCTACTTTGCAAATATCCAGTTTTAGTTAAAAGCGTCAACCTTGATAAGCCTTTGCATATTGCACAGGCTAATGTGGGATGACACTTTATGCACATGCATTAAGCCTCTTTTTTTTGCTGTTCAAAATGTGAAAATCAAATTAAATTATAACTGTTTCGCACTAGGTCTTGAATTTGGACAGTCAATTAAATAGATGACGATACCAGATATAATTATTTGAAATGATTTCTTTATTAATTTCTACTTTAAGCAATATTTTAATAATACCAATCTAGCATAGAAGCACACAAAATGCTATAATTTCTATGAATTAAAGTGCTGAAATGAAAGCAACAAATATTAACTGTTTCATCTATGAGTATTACAGAAATGTCTTCTTTGAGCTGCCAGAATGGAACAAAATTTTGGAGTTGAGCCAGAAACAGTTGTATTATTTCAAGGCTAGATACACAAGTGATATGCTCAACCTCCGATATCCAGTTCAGTTTTATATATAATCCATACACTGGACCTTACAAATGCAAGTTTCTCCTTGTTTGTTACTTTTTTTATTTGCAACTATACTTTTTATCATAACAACGGTTGATAAACACATTCATACAATTTACATTTCTACAGTAAATTTTTTTTTAAATGTTTTCCAAAAAAATTATTAATGTCTGATTATAAAGACAATTATTTGTAAGTTAAAATACAATAGCTTTATCTGTCAATTAAGGCCAGAACTGACCTTTGACTGAGCATCCATGTCAACTTGACCTGCCAGACCAAAACTCATGTCATCCATGAATAGCGAGTTTCCAACGCCGAAAAGCTAAAAATTGGGAAATACAAATAAATTAATTATGAACAAACCACATTCAACAACTTCCTTGCTTTAAATAATATCATAAACTGGTCACACACAATTTGGCATTCAAAAATTAAAATATAGGTTTTAGTGAATGTGAATAGAGTGAATTTGTTGAATAGTTAGCTTAACTTCAATTCCTTAACCCTTTTCCGTTACGATAATCAAACAAGCATTTTTGTGGTAAGGTGATATGCTTTAAGAAGCCAAGAAGGTTGAAAAAACTAATGCCAAACTTTCAAATGTTGCATTGTATGAGAAAGTAAGCCCTTCAATATCAAAATCTAATGCCCGTTGGTTTTTACCTGTGCCTCTGGCATGATGGGCTGCATGAGTTGCTGTTGTAGCTGTTGCAGTTGTTGCTGCTGCTGCCTCTGAAACTGCTGCTGCTGGCGCTGAATCTGTTTCATCACCTGCTGCTGTCGAAGCTGCTGTTGGCGCTGCAGCATCTGCTGTTGCTGCTGAAGTTGCTGACCAGAGGACATCAACAAACCAGTCGACATGTCTGGGAAACTCTGCAAACCAGTCTGAATGTTCTGGTTCCCAACTTGACTCATAAATGGAAGTGTAGTCTGCTGTTGTTGCTGCTGCAGGGAACCAAATATAGATAAAGGCTGCAAAACATTCTGGGCTTCAGGCGGGAAACCATTCTGATATGCATTTGCAGAAGGTGAACCGATAGTAGCATTATAGGCACTAGAACTTGGTGGTTCCGGGTCCTTTTTCTTAAAACTGAAAAAATCTGTTGAAGAATTCAGTTCATCTTCTGCAGCAGTGGTTGGGGGGAAAGTGTCCAGGCTATTCTGATTGTAGAACTGTAGTCCAGCTTTTGATGCATCGAAAGGTTGATTTTGGTTGGTCGAAACAGGAACCTGCTTGTCGGAAACCTGAGCAAGTTGTTCTGCCAAAGATTTTGTTCTGGGACTTGTATCTTGTGCTGTAAGAAATAAAAGAAATTTTCTTTAAATAGTTTTAAATAACTTCCAATTAGAGATAACAGAGCTGCCATGGTAATGGTGTCCACCTTGCTAGTAAACAAATTAGTTTGATCTCTATTCACAGAAAGTTCCAAGACTCTTTCTAATTAGAAACCAAGAACAGGTACTTTCCTACCCGGAAATCCCGATAAAAAATAAATCAATAAAGCATTCAACATTTCGTGAAATATAATTCACTAATTAATACATATAACATTTCAAGAACATGTTAAAATTGATTTTGAGATTTTTTAGGATATAAAACATGATTTTGAAAATATGAAGTATGATTTTGAAAATATCATCAAATACTCTTTTAAAAAGCATATCAAATAATCTTTAAACAAGGCTATTGTCAAGCAATATGGTCCCCTACCGGCTCCACCATTGTCAGAAATTCCACCATTTTCAGATATTTTATTTTTTTGGTTGCCATAGCAACCACAATTTTTGACGTAGGAACAAAATGAAATGACGTGCATATTGTCATCTATCCATGTTGCAAGTTTCATGAAAAAATATTAAGAACTGTTAAAGTTATTGCAGGATCCAGAAAAGTGTGACGGACTGACAGACAGACAGACTGACAGATGGAGTGCAAACCTTAAGTCCCCTCCGGTGAAACTGGTAGGGGACAAAAAATCAAATCTAGAATCATACCTTTCCTCTCAGGACTTCTGCGCGGACTTTCCTTTTTAAAGCGTGGAGACATGTTCATCTGGTTACGACGCGCTGCAGACTCAAACATGGGCTTCCTGCCACTGGAATTACATGGAAAGTAACTCTGGTAAATGACACCTTCTAAACAATCCTTTCTAGAGCTTATCACAGTGTTGACAAAAACTTTTCAACATAGTCATTAATATGTAGCAAGCTGTAATAATCATAATAAGAAATTCTAAGTTAAAAAGGGGAATAATATCAGTAATATATAGTGCAGATACATAAAAAAAAAATGCAAAGCCAAAACTACATATTATTTGGAACAATGCATGCACTTTTGATTGTCATAAAGATGAAATGTGTAGGAGTACTTTTTCGGACTACAGACAGACAGAGAGATAGACAGAAAGTCATCCATGCTTTCAGTATATCTCTCTACTTGGTTGACAGTATACCAGTAATAATGATGACCGCCTAAAGAAATAAAATTACGATCTTTGTAACACTTTACCGCTATACAAGTTAAGTAAGCACCCAAATCATCAAAACATACTGTCAATCATGGTCTTCAAATAAGACAGTCATTCATGGACATGAGTTTCTTTGAATTCCATTGACAAAAAATCACAGTCAAGGGGGAAATATTTCAGATATTGTTATGGAACTCCTTTCTATTGGAAAAGCCAACATAACTCGTACCAAAAACTATAACATGAATATAAACAATAGTATGCAGCATTTAGAAAACTAATAATAGCATTAAATAATGTTATTTAAATCACTTAGTGGAACTTTTGAAAGCAACAAAAATGCCTTAAAGATAAATTATGTTTATATTTAATATTCATATTTATTATCGCCTGTTGCATAATATGAATTATTGCATTACAAAAATTATAGCGAATAGTAAATCATAATGAAATATTAGAATCTTTAATAACATATTCAGTTTATATAATTCTTAGATAAAAAGCAAAGAGCCCAACTTGAGATTATGTTAGAGCATCAAGTCATCTACAGAGCAGAAGTTAACAAGGGACAAAATTGTCACAAAACCAGGTTTTCATTGTGAAAAAAAAATCTGATAAAGGGAGAAAACTCAAACTGAACTTTTGAAATGACCAAAAAAAAATTAACCCCCTTTGTAAGTTTTTTTTTTTTTTTTAATCTATTTTTTGTCGTGGCGACCTTGACATTGGAGATATTGACGTGATTCTTTCGTGGGACACACCGTCCCATGATGGTGAACAAATGTGCCAAATGATTTTAAAATCTCACAATGAATGACATAGTTATGGCCAGGACAAGCTCATTTATGGCCATTTTTGACCTTTGAACTCAAAGTGTGACCTTGACCTTGGAGATATCGACGTAATTATTTCGCGCGACACACCGTCCAATGATGGTGAACAAATGTGCCAAATGATTTTAAAATCTGACGATGAACGACATAGTTATGGCTCGGACAAGCTCATTTATGGCCATTTTTGACCTTTGAACTCAAAGTGTGACCTTGACCTTGGAGATATCGACGTAATTATTTCGCGCGACACACCGTCCAATGATGGTGAACAAATGTGCCAAATGATTTTAAAATCTGACAATGAACGACATAGTTATGGCCCGGACAAGCTTATTCCGCCAGCCCGCCAGCCCGCCAGCCAGCCAGCCCGCCCGCATTCGCCAATCTAATAACCAGTTTTTTCCTTCGGAAAACCTGGTTAAAAAGTGATATTTAGTCACATAAATTGAACACAGAAATGAGTAGTATATCAATCAATAAGAAAGTCCAAACAAAAGTATTTTCCCAAGCCTAAATGTTTACAGATTATACCTGAATTAGCAAGAAAACAACTGAACAGAAATGTCATCTTTACAAGCAAGACTATTTTATGGCACACATCTGGGAAAAGAAATACAAGTTTAGTGCAGTTGAACAATGTGAACACAAACCACTGAGCAGAAAATCGCTGTGCACCAACGCTGTGTAGACAAGTACATTGTGAAAGCACTGTGAACACAAATATATGTACTCAAATAATGCACACCCGTAAACAATGCAAACAAATACAGTGAACACAATCACTGCTAGCACAATGCGCTGTGCATGAAAGCACTAACAACACAAATGATATGAACACAAATATTCTGAACACAAAAAAATATGAACAACAGCTTTAAACACAAAAACATAAAATATAATTGATGTCAGCAAAATCACTTTGCACAAAACCTCTGATCAAAAAGAAAAAAAGCACTGTGAACACAATTTATATGAGTATAAATACTGCGCACAGAAGCACTGATAACAAAAGTGCTTTATACAAATGTCCTGCAAACACAAGCATGTTATATGCATGCATTGTGAACAAAAGCACTTTATACAAATGAACTGTGAACACAACCGTTTCATATAAATGCACTGTGAACACAACCATTTTATATAAATTCACTGTGAACACAACCATTTTAAACAAGAGCTTGTCACAGTTGTGCCAAATCCGCGCCGATATATGTTTGCTTGTATGACAACATTTGTTTAAGAGAGTAGAATAATATATGTAAAACATGGCACCTGTGTCATCTATTTATATTTCAAGGATTTATTAGTTATAAAGTGTTGGAGTTATGCTGTAGACTCTACAGTGTAGAGAGTAAAATATATGGAAATAAAAGAATTGGAGGTAATTAAAAAAGAAGACTATAAACAGTTACTGTTTTTGATCCATGTATTTTTCCTTACACTCATCTTTTCATTTTACGGTAAATACTTCGGTGTTCAAATAAAAATGTTATTGTAAAATAAGATAAAGAGGGATATTAAAAATTGAAAAGCTAAAATATTTACTAGGAAACTAAAAAAAATATAATTTAAAATTATAAATATTTAAAATATAAATATTTTTTTTAAATAAAGGGAGATAATTAAAAAACTATGGCCGAAAGAGTTATGGTTCATGTTTACTGCACTTCTCCTAGTTGCCATCAGTTTATATTTCTAGTTTTAAGTAAATCTCTTCAGTAGATTAAGAGTTATGCTCCTGACAAAAATTTACTTAACTAAATTTACTTAAAATTAAATAAAGGGAGATAATTCAAAAACTAAGGTAGATAGAGTTATGGTTCTTAGTCACTGCACTTCTCCTACTTGCCATCTCTTTATTAAAAGTTTCAAGTAAATCCCTTCAGTAGATTAAGCGTTATGCTCCGGACAAAAATTTACTATGAAATTATATAAAGGGAGATAATTCAAAAACTAAGGTAGATAGAGGTATGGTTCTTGGTCACTGCACTTCTCCTAGTTGCCATCTTTTTATTTTCTAAGTTTAAAGTAAATCCGTTGAATAGATTTGGAGTTATGCTTTGGACACAGTTTGGGACGGAAAGACAGACGGACGGACGAGACCAATTACTATATCCCCTCCAAAAAAATTTGGCGGGATAATAAATTCACTGTGAACACAAGCATTTTATATACATGCACTGTGAACACAAGCATTTTATATACATGCACTGTGAACACAACCATTTAAAATAATTGCACTGTGAACACAACCATGTTATATAAATGCACCGTGAACACAAGCATTTTATACACATGCAATGTGAACACAAGTCATCAATACACATGAACTGTAAACAAAAAAAACTTTTTATAAAAATGTTCTGTGAACACAATATTTTTTACACAACAATTGTGAACACCAGCCATTTATACACATGTACAAGAACAAAAACACATTATACAAATGCACTGTGAACACAAGCAATGTATACACATGCCCTGTGGACAAAAGCAAAAGAAAAATGTAGTTATAACTAGCTGTAAAACAAAGAGTAAAGGCCTCCATTTTACATTCGCTGACAACACTTAACACAGAATATTTTCAGAGCTTTCACAACAAGGGAATTAATTTTGTAAAGAAGATATTTAGAAAGTCTAAAAGATTGTGTGAAAACTCTTAAAATCACAGAGGATAATACCTGCTGTCATGGTCATGATCATTGTCTGCTGTTTGATCAATGCTGGGCAAGCACAAACAAAAATACACATGAAACAAATTCTAAGCAAACTGTTAGGGAACGATACTGGTAAAGCCTAAAGCAGATCTTATGTGTTCTGTCCATCAAAATCACTCATTTTCTTTGTTTTTCTCCAATTTGAAGAATGAGACATTTTAGGCGGATCGAGCAAACGGGAAGATTTTGACGTTGTTTTGAAACTTATACCAATATGAAAATATGTTTAAGGTGAAAGCAAAACGAAAATATTGCCTATTATTTCAATTGTATTCACATTTTATTATTGGTTTTAAAAATCCTCAAACTGTTTTCAAGGAAACAAATAACCATCACAAAATGAATGGCTGATATTTTGGCCAGATTTCTAATATTTCGATTAAACTAACCAAGCAAACATCAAAGAGAGTGCAAATTATTTTTCAAAAATATTCCATTTATAGAAATCAATAACGTAAATTTGAGGAAAAATGAGGAAAAAAACTATCACAAATTTGAAATAGGTCCATATTGTCTTCAAATCTTGATAGTATTCCTCTTGATGGGTTAGAAACAAAAGAATCTCAACAAAATGTTGGGCACAACATGTTTGTTTTACACAACTTGTGCACAATACACCTGAGTGAAGTGCAACCGATAACCGACAAAATAATTTTCCCTGACACATTTACAGAACCAATGATTTTTACCCCATAAATCACATTTTTGATATCCGCCAATTTTGATTGAGATATGATTTACCAGGAAAACAAATGGAAAATAAAAATTAACATCCCTCCCAGTATATATTACAAAGCTCTGACCAAAAATAAATAACATTTATTGAAGTCAAACATCCAATGAAATGAGTTTTACTAAAATATCATAAAGCCTGATTGTCACACTCATATAATTTCCCCCACATAACTAGCTGGCATATTATTGATTTAACTTCTGAAAACAAGACACAGTCACAAACAGCAAATAGTTCTCACAAGAAAAAACTACAGTCACGGAAACACGCCAAAGTATTCTGTGTACACACAACAATCTACACAAACTTACGACTGCTCTGAACTATCTCCCCTTGCTAATGGTGCTCGGGGAGTTTGGAAAATATCGTCCTCTTGTAAAACATCGTCAAGGTCAGCCCCAACTTTTGGGGGATCTGACTTATTTCTGAAATTTAACATACTGATAAACATTTCTATGTTTTGCATGTTTTTGTCCAAGTACTTTGGTCTTTACTATTGACAAAGCTTTCTAAATGAATTTTAGGCTACATTTAGGCTTAGTTAAGAGTGCACTGGTCTACTTTGGACAGGGCTTACATGTGTCAAAAGAACCTTCGGCAACATATTAGCCAATATTTGCTACAGAAATTGGCATTTGGCCAAACCTTTTTGATGATTTGATCCCTTAAATATGAAAAATGACGAGCAAAAAAAAAACAAAAAAACAAAGGGTGCATGTTTTCTATTCTTTTTCTCATCCAAACCATCTAAAAACAAGAGCCGTGTTTGTGAAACACAATGCCCCCTACTGTGCCGCTTTGAAGCCATATATTTGACCTTTGACCTTGAAGGATGACCTTGACCTTTCATCAGTCAAAATGTGCAGTTCCATGAGATACACATGCATGCCAAATATCAAGTTGCTATCTTCAATATTGCAAAAGTTATGAGCAAGGTTAAAGTTTTGGTACAATGACAGACAGGCCCAAAACAATATACCCCCAATCATTCGATCCGGGGGCATAAAAATAAGTTTGCAATTTTCTTTTTAACGCCAAATGTATCATATTATGTCAGATTTCTTATTCTTGGTTTTGTCTTTTTCTCAAGTCAACGGTATTTTCAGTAATGAGCTCTTTCATCAAATGTATATCTATAAGGTTCAGAGTGCCGTTTATGAGTACCAGCTTCAACTAGAAGAAGGTATAAAACAGAAACCAGTACAAACCCCTAAATAAAAAATTTACAAAACTTAGTCAACTGATAGTCTAAGCCAAAACCTGAAATTATAGCAAATGAAGATGCCTTTTATGTAGCAAGACATCAAGAATAAGGCATAAATTTGGCTACAAGAGTGATTCAAACTGAGCCTAAAAATTGTATACATCAACAATTGTAGAGATAAACAAGATCGATCAAAACAAGGGCTGTTTGTAAAACATGCATGCCCCCCATATGGGCTGCCCGTTGTAGTGGCAGCCATTGTGTGAATATGATTTTTGTCACTGTGACCTTGACCTTTGACCTAGTGACCTGAAAATCAATAGGGGTCATCTGCGGGTCACGATAATGTACCTATGAAGTGTCATGATCCTAGGCAAAAGCGTTCTTGAGTTATCATCCGAAAATTATTTTACTATTTTGGGTCACCGTGACCTTGACCTTTGACCTTGTGACCTCAAAATCAATAAGGGTCATCTGCAAGTCATGATCAATCTACCTATGAAGTTTTATGATCCTAGGCGTATGCGTTCTTGAGCTATCATCCGAAAACCATTTTACTATTTCGGGTCACCGTGACCTTGACCTTTGACCTAGTGACTTCAAAATCAATAGGGGTCATCTGCAAGTCATGATCAATCTACCCATGAAGTTTCATGATCATAGGCGTATGCGTTCTTGAGTTATCATTCAAAAACCATTTTACTATTTCTGGTCACCGTGACCTTGACCTTTGACCTAGTGACCTCAAAATCAATAGGGGTCATCTGCGAGTCATGATCAATGTACCTATGAAGTTTCATGATCCTAGGCCCAAGCGTTCTTGAGTTATCATCTGACAACCACCTGGTGGACGGACCGACCGACATGAGCAAAGCAATATACCCCCTCTTCTTCGAAGGGGGGCATAATAAAATTTGCAAGGTAGCCTCTAGAGTGGAAAGAGGCTTAAGGTTGAAGAGAACGACATACAAATGCCAAGATCAATCATTGGCTGGCCTAGAGGTCACCACAATCACTGTAGCTTTTGAAATTATTAATATCCTGACATAAGTCACATGTCAAAATGTAGGAGGAGTTTTGTACAACAGTGTATTATAGCTTGAAAGATGGTCAGAATGATGCCAACCATTTCAATATTCCTGCCCCTTTCATCTACAGATACAGCCAGGGAGAGGAAACCTGGTTGCAGTCATTAAAACTATAAATCTAAAATTTATATTAATTGTATAATTTGCCTCTACCAATAATGACAATAAAGTCCACCAAATCTATACAGATGTGAAGTTGAAAAACTCCATATTAATTATTTCTTACCCCCTGTAAGCAGTCATTGTAAAACTGGAGAAAAGATTCACTTTTTACAGATAAAAAGTTATAACAGAACAACTGACATCAACCCTTGTTTGCTCATTACTTATTCAAAAAAATTGAAAAAACAAGAGATGTGTTCATTAAAAACACAATGCCCCCTATTGCGCAGCTTTGAAAAAAAAAAAATTGTTTTACCTTTGACCTTGAAGGATGACCATGACCTTGAACTTCCACCACTCAAAATGTGCAGCTTCATGAAAACGCCGCTTTGATTTAAAAACAAAAAAAAATTACCTTTGACCTTGAAGGATGACCTTGACTTTGAACTTCTACCACTCACAATGTGCAGCTTCATGAAAACGCTGCTTTGATTATTTATTTATTTTTACCTTTGACCTTAAAAGATGACCTTGACATTGAACTTCCACCACTCAAAATGTGCAGCTTCATGAGATACACATGCATGCCAAATATCAAGTTGCTATCTTCAATATTGAAAAAGTTATGGCCAATGTTAAAGTTTTTGGACGGACAGACGCCATATATTTGACATTTGACCTTGAAGGATGACCTTGACCTTCACCTTTTACCACTTAAAATGTTCAGCTCCATGAGATACACATGCATGCAAAATATCAAGTTGCTATCTTCAATAGTGAAAAAGTTATGGCCATTGTTAAAGTTTTCGGACGGACAGACGCCATATATTTGACATTTGACCTTGAAGGATGACCTTGACCTTCACCTTTCACCACTCAAAATGTTCAGCTCCATGAGATACACGTGCATGCCAAATATTAAGTTGCTATCTTCAATAGTGAAAAAGTTATGCCCAATGTTAAAGTTTTTGGACGGACGGACAGACGCCATATATTAGACATTTGACCTTGAAGGATGACCTTGACCTTCACCTTTCACCACTCAAAATGTGCAGCTCCGTGAAATGCACATGCATGCCAAATATCAAGTTTCTATCTTCAATAATGCAAAAGTTATGGTCAACGTTAATTTTTTTTGCGGACGGACATTACAGACTGACATACACACATACTTACTGACGGACAGTTCAACTGCTATATGCCCCCCTACCGAGGGCATAAAAAGATCAGCTTGTCTGAAAGATTTGCACATCAATTTAGTAATTGAAAAGATATTAAGTAAATCATTCTTATTTCTAGTGGTAATATTTTCCCAGTAAAACCAGAGTGCACATTTTCAATGTCAGGCAAATTATCTTTTGCACAAATATATTGTATAAAGCAGAATAAAAATGTGTGAATTAAATACCAAATAACTTAGCAATAACTTATTTATTTTTTTTAATATGACACCACACAAAAATCCAATCAGTTATACAGTACCTGAGCAATTTGCTAGGATCCACTTCATCCCCAAGTCCCAAATAATCGTCTTTTCCTGAGCCGCCCGATGTTGGTCGAGTGTCAGCAACTTTCTGAAGTACCTCTGCAGCTTTCTGAGGCTGTTGTTGTTGTTGTTGTGTGGATGCTGATTTTGATGATTCTTGTTGTTTGGCTGGAAGCTGCATAGTGTCAAATAAAAAACTAGGGATAAATGTGACACTAGTCTATCTGAAATTTCATGGAAATACTTAACAGACACAATATGTTGAAATTAAACCCTGGAAATGCACAATTGGTATGAACTTTGAAGGGGTGTGTAAATATAGACAGCCTCCTTAGGACAAACTTCACATTTAGTAAGTATAAAATGACACATTTATAAAAAAAAATACATCAGTTTTGAAGAATGTCCAATTAGAACACTAAACTTGAACAGAGGCATTAAAAAAATGTTTAAAAAAAACAACACAAAAATTGCTCATCAATATGAGACAAGGGACAACAGTAAAAAAACAGGCATCATTGCATTTGCTATCTTATTCTACACAGTCAGAAAACAAAATATTGAGGTGCGTTTCAATTAATTAACGCAGATGGTTAGTGCATTTTTTATATTTCTTAATGAATCACTAACTTTTAACTGGACATATGATTCAACCATGAAGGGTTCCAGTATACACAGTCTGAATCCCCCTGCCAAATGCATGTAAATGAACAAAGTCATTTGTAAGAACTTAAGCCAGGGTAGCTTAAATACAATAATCACTACAATGTTTATGTACTTAGGGTTTTGAGTTTTCTCTGAAGCATTGAATATTTTTGTTTTTGAAAACATTACAGAATAATCTTCAACATCTCAACAACAACAACTTACTGTTTTGGGCCCTTGCCTTGCAGGAGCAGAGAATGATGACTGCTTGAGAAAATCGTATTCCTCTTCATCGTCATCATCCTTAAGTCCCAACCAATCAGCTTTGCCCGATTTCTGAGCGCTAGGAGCTGTTGAGGGTTTTGTCAACTCTGTGGGCTTTGTTGCTTGGGTTTCTGTCTTTTCCAGGGCCTTGTCAGCAGGTTTTTCTGGCGTTTTGCTTGGGGCCTTGTCAGCAGGTTTTTCTGGTGTTTTGCTGGTTACAGCCATTTCCAGCCAATCCATGTTTGGTGCCTCCTCTTTCTTTGCCGGGGCGCTTGTTGAGCGTGGTTTTGGTGGAGCGTCGTCTAAACCAAAAATGTCGTCGTCATCTTGGAATCTAAATATAGAAGAAACAACTGGTTGTGATATTACAGCTTTATGGCAAACACGTATTGCTAAATCTTATCCTTTTAGAAAGCAAAGAAGTCATATTGAACATGAATTGCGGGGAAACTATTTGCAGATGTTGTTCAGAAGTCATGCTATATAAGTTAGTTATACACATTTCTGAAATAATTTTAACATATTTTCATTTTTTCCAGGAAAAATATTAATCATTATTTTTATTAATTCAAACTGCATTACAATAAATTAGCGCATTTACAAGCCATTTTACCTCTTGCTTTCACATTACACAGTTTCAAGATATGATGGGAAAATTGTTCTGACCAAATTTCATCCTTAATCATGCTGATACCTGACAGATCTGCGTGACGTTGGTCGAGAGCTGTTAGAACCCGCCGCTGCTGAAGGCATGTAGCTGCCAAACATGAGATCATCATCGTTGGATTTATCTGAAATAATATAACAAAGAGGGTTGCTATGGGGAAGCAAGTTAAATGCATGTGCGTGTACTGTAGTCTCAAGTTAGCCTGTGCTGTCTTCATAGGCTAATAAGGGAAGACACTTTACCCCAAACTGAAGTATCGCTGAGAAGAGATACCCTTTCAACAAAAAAATAGAAGAATGCGGAAAGTGTTGTTTCAGATTAATTTGTGTACAGTTCATTAGTAACTATATTATTTCCTGTGCCAGTCGCACATGTCCCACCATCAACTTTTTCATAATAACAAAGAAATAAATTGTTTAAGGGGGGCTTATTAATCCATCTTTTTCACAAATACATCAAAAGATATACCCATACTAAAATTGTTGTAAATATAAAAACATCATTATGATAGTATACCAAACATATATACAGCAAATGATAAGCCCATTGAAACTTTAAGAACAAGGGTAAATTTGACTCGCTGTATGACTAGCACCACTGTTACATACCTAGAGATTGTGTATATTTGGAGTCTAGCACAAACTCCTTCCGCTCTTTCGGAGCTTCAAGTTGCTTGGCAATGGAGTCCTTTCCGAGAAGTTTGTCCATCATGGACTTTGCAGGCCTGTTTTCTTCCTCATCCGGGTCCTTCACTTTAGCTTTAGGGGCAGAACCCTTTTCTTCTATGCCCAGACCTCCAAGGAAATCATCATCATCACTGAACAGGGCCTCTTCAGACTTCTTCTTGGCTAGAGCTGTTAGAAAGGTTGATACATAAATATATACTTCTTTTACAATGAAGCTTTCCACTCTTTTGTTTTTGTTAGTTTATCAGGATAAAACACTATTGCAATATTGGACATTATTCCACTCATGATACTGTTGCCATATTCTACAATATTCAACTCATTTTACTGTTGCAATATTCTACAATATTCCACTCATTTTACTGTTGCCATATTCTACAACATTCCACTAATTTTACTGTTGCCATTTTCTACAATATTCCACTCATTTCACTGTTGCCATATTCTACAATATTCCACTCATTTTACTGTTGCCATATTCAACAATTTTCCACTCAATGGAATTCAATATTCCACTCATT
The DNA here is from genome assembly GCF_020536995.1 of Dreissena polymorpha. NCBI lineage: Eukaryota > Metazoa > Mollusca > Bivalvia > Myida > Dreissenidae > Dreissena > Dreissena polymorpha. The sequence continues at coordinate 109,664,197 of NC_068356.1, read as the reverse complement.
TTACTGTTGCCATATTCAACAATATTCCACTCATTTTACTGTTGCCATATTCCACAATATTCCACTCATTTCACTGTTGCAATATTCTACAATATTCCACTCATTTTACTGTTGCCATATTCTACAATATTCCACTCATTTTACTGTTGCCATATCGTCGCTGTCGTTCTCAAACCTCGTAGCTCCAAAATTTTCAAAAATGTTTTTTTGTCTTTTCCGAATATATGAAGTCTGGCGCGTGTTTTGTGCTATATCTCGTAGCTCTTCGCCAATCAGAGCCCTTGAAAAATGCATGTGACGAAATGTTGTAGCTTGATTGTTGACTTTTTTCCGGCGAAAAGTCGTAGCGACGTCATTTCACCTATAGGTACGTCATTTCGTTTGGACAATTTTGACAAAAACGTTTTTATATTTGCAGCTACGAGGTTTCCTATCAGGACGAATTGTCGTACCTCATACCACGGACGCTCCGTGCTTATACAAATGACACAACTGTGGTGACAAAATATCGTAGCTACCATGTCTGACTGTCAGTATGACTTATCAGTATGACTTACGCAACTACGGCTTATACCGTATTTTGCAGCTTCATTTGTTTGGTATTTTTACAGTATTTCAATTTCTAAAACATCGTTATAAAAAAATGAGACGGTTTTTTCTCTCTCCTGAAAACTTGGCATTTTGTAGCTACGAGGTTTGAGAACGACAGCGACGATATTCTACAATATTCCACTCATTTTACTGTTGCCATATTCTACAATATTCCACTCATTTTACTGTTTCCATATTCTACAATATTCAACTCATTTTACTGTTGCCATATTCTACAATATTCCACTCATTTTACCATTGCCATATTCTACAATAATCCACTAATTTTACTGTTGCCATATTCTACAATATTACACTTATCTTACTGTTGCCTTATTCTACAATAATCCACTCCTTTTACTGTTGCCATATTCTACAATATTCCACTCATTTTACTGTTGCCATATTCTACAATATTCCACTCATTTTACTGTTGCCATATTCTACAATATTCCACTCATTTTACTGTTGCCATACTCTACAATATTCCACTCATTTTACTGTTGCCATATTCTACAATATTTCACCCACTTTACTGTTGCCATATTCCACTCCTTTTACTGTTGCCATATTCTACAATATTCCACTCATTTACTCATTTTACCGTTGCCATATTCTACAATATTCCACTCATTTTACCATTGCCATATTCTACAATATTCCACTCATTTTACCATTGCCATATTCTACAATAATCCACTCCTTTTACTGTTGCCATATTCTACAATATTCCACTCATTTTACTGTTGCCATATTCTACAATATTCCACTCATTTTACTGTTGCCATATTCTACAATATTCCACTCATTTTACTGTTGCCATACTCTACAATATTCCACTCATTTTACTGTTGCCATATTCTACAATATTTCACCCACTTTACTGTTGCCATATTCCACTCCTTTTACTGTTGCCATATTCTACAATATTCCACTCATTTACTCATTTTACCGTTGCCATATTCTACAATATTCCACTCATTTTACCATTGCCATATTCTACAATATTCCACTCATTTTACCATTGCCATATTCTACAATAATCCACTCCTTTTACTGTTGCCATATTCTACAATATTCCACTCATTTTACTGTTGCCATATTCTACAATATTCCACTCATTTTACTGTTGCCATATTCTACAATATTCCACTCATTTTACTGTTGCCATACTCTACAATATTCCACTCATTTTACTGTTGCCATATTCTACAATATTTCACCCACTTTACTGTTGCCATATTCCACTCCTTTTACTGTTGCCATATTCTACAATATTCCACTCATTTACTCATTTTACCATTGCCATATTCTACAATATTCCACTCATTTTACCATTGCAATATTCTACAATATTCCACTCATTGTACTGTTGCCATATTCTACAATATTCCACTCATTGTTTTGTTGCCAAATTTAACAGTATTCCACTCATTTTTTGGTGGTAATACTGTTGCCATATGCAACAGTGTTCCTTCCTTAAATGGTGGTCACATTGTTTCCATAGTCAACAGTATTCCACTCACTCCACAGCAGTCAGTTATCCTACTCACTCTTCTCCTAAGTACCAGTTACCAGTACAAGGTGAACGTACTTATTCCAGTAACTTAAATGGTGGTCACATTGTTTCCATAGTCAACAGTATTCCACTCACTCCGCAGCAGTCAGTTATCCTACTCACTCTTCATCTAAGTACCAGTTACCAGTACAAGGTGAACGTACTTATTCCAGTAACTAACATCTACTGTGAAACCATTATTAATCGTCAGGCATTAATTTTAATAAATTTCCGCAGTCGACCGATCGGCGAATTTAAGATCCTAAAAAACAATCATGCTCTATGTTTGAACAAAAACAAACACTTAGTTGAACAATATTTTTAAACTTTACCGTAGACATGAGGCATTAAATTTCAACATAATCCATGCACACATTCACTGCTGTTTCGTAATCAAGATTAATCCGGTGTTGACACAAAGGGAAGTAGATTACACAAGGTACTTAACTGACACATTACACTTCTTTAAAACGCGTGTGCAGTACAGCTGTATAGAATGCGTTGACTTCTTTTATGTAGAATGGTAATGAATTAGCGCTAATTGTTAATAACTTTATTAACCATTAGGTGCATTGTGTTTTTCAGAGGTGTTGCATATTAGCCATCATGCAGCGAATGCCGATGAAAGACAATAAACCAAATGAAAAGATGACGATGTGTGATCAACATGCGTATTTATCACAAATTAATAAAGAATATTGTAATTGCTGTTTGTTGTTTGATTGTTTGCGTTTAACCACACTTATAACTAATTTATATGTATCAATTTATTTATTTTTAAATTATTGACATTATTGATTTATATACCGGTAGTTTACTTTTTAAGAACAAACACACACATAGAGTTTATAATTTTAATGTTGATATCAGAATAAAAAAAGCATTTTATTTGAAAAAAAAAACACTTAACAAACTGGAACCTCTTTCGTATAACACAAACAGTTTTAAAACGGTATTGACAGCATTTTAATAAAAATCATACCAACTAGAACACATACCCAAGAAAATAAACAAAAATGACTAGTTTGATTTGCTTGCAAAAAAATACTTCATTTCATTTAGAGAGCAAAAAAACAGGAAACAACATTGTTTCATCAACACAACATGGACAATTTTTTAAAAATCAGTCCAGCTTTAAGACTAATTGGCAATTGGCTTCGTTGTTACAAACACTCGTTAACGGTTATTCGATCCCACTTGTCCGCTAATCATAACAATGAACGTGTGAATGGCATACATTAAGAGGGTCCATTACTGTCCCTTGATAACAAAAGACTAGTTAATTGGCATGTGACAAACAGGCCCCACCTCCTGCAGTGATTCTCAAGTGTGTTCCCGCATTCGTACCACGATTTTTTGCAACTGCGATTGATCGCGAATATGTATTACACACAAATCGGATAGTGACTGACGCATTTAAAAAAAATTCAAAATCAGAAATCGGCGAATTTAAGTGCTGATGAAATCATCATTTTTATAAAAATGACGAAATTTTGTGCTGTCGAAAATAAAAGGTTTGACAGTACCTTACTTGAATTAGAGGTAGTGGGAGAGTGGCTGTAGAAATAGTTTCATGACTAATCCCCTCAAAATAATGTGGCCAACCTAGGAATCAAACTGGCTTATTTTTTAATTTTAGTAGGGGCTATAACAAAGAAGCTAGCCGGCCCGAGAAAATTTTAATTTTAAACTTGAAGTATGGAATACATGTACCTTTTCCATCAGCGTTAAGTAATTTGCATTTCCAATGATTTTTGCCAAGTCATGGACTACAAAAAGTCTAATGTAAGTAACGACATCCGTTGAGTAGCATTGCATTAGCTGTTCAGTATTAAGTTGAGCAAAACCTTGACAGCTTTTACCATAACTAGAGCAAGTTTCAGACAGCATTTTCAAAGATGCATAAGGAAGGACACATGAGATATTGCCAGCCCTGGAACAAATAAATATTTACCTGGTTTGGGTGTTGGTTTCACTGCGGGCTCCTGAATCTTTTCTGAATTTTCACTGTTGTTTGTGCCACTGCGAGTTGGGGGCCTGTCAAACATGTTCCTCTGACGTGGGGAGTCTGAAAAATATATCAAACAATAGATGATCACACTGAAACTGTCTCAAGATATTGATCATCCTATCAGAAATAAACCAAACAGCACAATGGCCTTCACCATTTTTGAATAACCTGTAAACATGTGAGACAGAAATGGAAGGTTCGAGAAAAAAATTCAACTCATTCTATTGAGTTTACAGTGTATCATCAAATTGTTTATGGCGTCACGTTTTAAATGTTTAAATATAAAATTTCATTCTAAGAAGCAAACTTTACAATATAAAATAGTATTTCAACAAGAGATGCCCACTCTTTCAGCACTTCTTGTAGAGAGGGAAAAGGTTTTTATTCCAGTCTGCGAAATAAGCGCACGCTCGGTGGCCTGGGCGTGTAAATTATAGCTCGGGCCTATTAAATTGCCATATCGTACGCCCGTCGGGCCAGTAGAAATTCCGTGTATTAATATTGGTCACATTTTTAAGTGTGATAAACGTCATTATTTTGTGAGCACTTCCCGAAGATTTCCGACAGAACTTCGTTCAACTTCGCCTAATATACGAGATTTAAATGCGTTCCGATTGGTCCATACATTCAACGGTCATTTTCGAGTCGTAACCCAGGCCACGTGGTGAACAATTTAAACTGGTTATTTACTATTGGCATACGTCCTGCTGATGTGTTTACTGCTGAAGGAAACCAATCGACGTCCGCGGCTTGCATTTCCGGAATAAACATCGTTTTACTTTGTAACCTTGTGTGTGTGTTTATTTCCAAAGCTGTAAGTCCCTACGCGCACAAGGCTGCATAATGCTTAAATACGTAGCTAAAGCAAAGCCTGGCAAGAAACTGCCCACTACTGATCGTAAGTCAACAAATGACTATGAAAAATCACGTAAACGTGAATTTCAAGAAAAGTGGTTAAAAATCAGTGATGAAGGAGAAGCTACTTCTGTAAGACAGAGTTTAATAAGCTATGCTTAAAAACACAACATAAGAAAAAAGTCAACATGTATGATAAAAGTATGCCATCTTATGATCTATGCCTTCACTTGTCAAGTAAACTTCTGGAAAATAACTATCAGGTTGCTTGTTTTACAGGATATGGTTTCTGACAAAGAGGATCTCCAGGATGGCAGTGATGATGAGATGAACGAAGAAGTTGTTTATCACATGTTAAAGACTTATGATTAATAAAGGACATAATTAGTTAATTACCTTGACTTGTTATATTGTGTTGCAATTGTTTTTGCAATAAGCTTTACAGTTAACATACCCTGGATACAATTTTACTTTTTAATAGATTATCTGCTATTGTAAGATGAAACCCTTTAGCAGGGTGTATATTTTAACAAATTTAGTTTGGGCTAGTAATTTTGCTGCCGGGCTACTTGTCTTCACCATTCAAGTAGCCCAAATGGTTAGTGGATAAAATGAACTATCGTGAAGACTTATTCAGAATATGTAAGGGTCCAGCAAGATCTTAAGAAGCAAATGGCTTGTTAATTAATATCATTTTTATTGATCTTTTTTGCAAGAGTCAAAGCATACCTTGCTTGTCCATTAAAGTCGCTCTAGGGGACAACTTCTCTTCTGCTGCTTTCTGTTGTTGTTGTTGCTGCTGCTGTTGCTGTTTTGCTGGAGTTTTCTTTGTGGGGAGACCCAAATCTTCCTCGTCGTCTGACAGATCCAGCCCGGCAAGTGGATCATCAGCATCAAACTCTAGGGGTCGAACTTATAGATGTTAGCTTGATTGCATTTAAAGCTCAAGGCTTATTGAGAAGCTCTCCAGTCTATTACATATGAGCTTTGTTCTTGGAAAACTGGCCTTAATACATGTGTGTAAAGATTCGTCCCTGATAAGCCTGTGTAATCTGCCTTAATACATGTGTGTAAAGATTCGTCCCTGTAAAGCCTGTGTAGGCCTTAATACATGTGTGTAAAGATTCGTCCCTGATAAGCCTGTGTAGGCCTTAATACATGTGTGTAAAGATTCGTCCCTGATAAGCCTGTGTAATCTACACAGATTAATCTGGGCTCACACTTTCTGCTTAGAACTTGATTTGTCGTTCGAAAAGACTACATTTAAACAAAACATACCATAAACGTGGAAAGTGTTTTCCCTGATTAATATATAATTTGAACTTAAGTCTAAGAATTGTTTAGTGACTACAGACACCAATCACTAGGCTGACAAAATGTCCACTGCCACCACTATCTTCTATTGGAAGCAAAATAGTATAAAGCAACAACATTATTTACAGTATTTTGTATCATAATTAACAAATATGTCACAAAACTGTAGGTAACATTTGTTGATGCTGTTAATATCTTAATTTGCCATTTTTTTTACTTTTGTGATTTCACTAATAACTAACTGCTTGAATAATTTCACAAGATTTTGTGCTTGGTTTATTTCATGGATGATGCAGAAGAATGCAAAATGTATAAAACATTGTAAACTGCAACATATTTATTTTTTGCTTTCTGATGGCTTATAGAGATATCAGTGAATTAAAACTGATATTTCACTGTTTCAAACAGTGAAAAATAACAGTGAAAATTATCGATAATTTGCATTGTTTTACCTGAACCTTTTAAAAAAATGTTTGGTTTTCTAATTGTGACCCCCAATTTTACCAAAGGCAACTACTCTGCATTGAACGTTTATAAAAACATATGGATTAGCTTCATTTGAACATACATGTACTAACATTTCGGGGCACCCAAGGGGGAATTATATTTTCCGGAATGGCAAAAATACAAAAATATTTGTTAATAAGCAGTAAATAAAAAGAAAATGTGTTGGATTTGGTGGAATATCAATTTTTATTCACTTGTGATCATAGAAAATATATATTTTCACTCATGGCTGCACCACTTGTGAAAATATCATTTTCTATGATCACTCGTTAATTAAAATCGATATTCCACCAAATACAACAAATATCCTCTATATGTTTAATGGTTATTGATAAGATAACACAGAGAATATACCATATATTTTTTAAGTGCATGTTGCAGTTAGCAAAACAAAATCTCTTGGCAAGGCTTTGGGTTAACAATCAGGCTTTATATCTTTCTGATTAAATGGGCCGTGCTCTGTGGAAAAGGGATTTAATGCATGTGCATAAAGTGTCATCCCAGATAAGCCTGTGCGGACTGCACGGCAGACACTTTTCGCTTTTATGATATTTTTCGTTTTAAGAAAGTTTCTTCTTAGCAAAAATCCATTTAAGACGGAAAATGTTGTCCCTGATTTTCCTGTGCAGACTGCACAAGCTAATCAGGGAAACAACACTTTACACGCATACATTAAACCACCTTTTCACAGTATGTGGTCTCAAATACAAAATCTTACCTCCAAAAGTGAGAGACTTTGCTTTTGGCACCGTTCTAGGCCTGTCCTGATCCTGACCTGGTTTCAATGTGACACTAGCCCGCTCATTCAAATCTACACAATGAAAAAAATGGTATTGAATGGACGCATTTGATACTTTTTGATAAATAGTTTTGTACACACAAAAAACACTTAACAAGTGTAATGTTATACATAGATATACTAGCTCCAATAAAAAATGCAATTTTTGTGGCTGTCAGGTAAGCGCAGTGGTTGGGAAAGTCATTTCTCATCTCAGCAACCAAGGTTCAATTCCATTGCCCAGAGGCATGCGAGTTTAGTTGGTGCTCACCATACAGATGGTGTTTCCTTCTTCGGGAAAACCAGCTTCCCAAAGCAACACACCAAAATTGAAAATCTTTCAATAAGAACTAAAGAGCTTAAAACTCCAACTATAATTTAACATTTGTTCCAATTTTTCGTAAGTCTGGTATGTGAATTAGGTAGGATTGCTGGGACACAGTCCAGATCCTCACATAATTTTTTGTAAATTACCTGTCATTTTGGCAGGAGCCGTAGTAGGCCGGTAATCTGGAGTGCTGTCAGACTGTGGAGATTGCGGTTTCTTTTCCTTCACCGGCGACTTTCGCGAACCACTCCCAGCCCGACCAGGATCAATCCCTGTCTGTGCGGTCGGAGTGCCTCTACCCTGTGGGGAGGTTATCCTCTGAGTGCTAGGGGTGACAACTCTGTTGCCAGGGGAGGTCATTCTAAGCGGCGGGGAGGATGCTCGAGGGGTTCCACCCCTGGACCGAGGAGTGGTGTTTCGTCTTGGAGTGCCTGGTTTTCCTGATTTCTCTTTCAGGCTGCCGCGTTTAGGGGTCTTGGCTGCTCCAGCTGCTTGAAAGAGATCTGCATCCAGATCATCCAGGTCCTGAAAAGGATTGCTTAGCTGTTCTTATTAAGATACTTTATTTACCCTTCTTACTTGAATGGTAGCTAGAATAACAAAATCTTTCTCTTAGTTTGACCAATGTATTTGCCTTGATGGTGGCTCATAAAAAACTATATTTTACCTTACTATTTACAAAATTGATCAAGCAATCAAACAAAATGCATTAAGAAACATCACCACATTTAATTGCAACTTAAACAAGAGATGTGTTTTTCAGTAACACAATGCCTCCTATTGCGCCGCTTTGAAATACAATTTCAATATATCATTTGGCAGGTTTACAAATTATCTCCCTTTTAAAGCTTATTACTTGCCTTGGATTGTATTTTTTTACTTTTGACATTGAAGGATGACCTTGACCTTTCACCACTCAAAATGTGCAGCTTCATGAGATACACATGCATGCTAAATTTCAAGTTGCTATCTTCAATATTCAAAAGGTTATGACCAAACTTTAACGAGGGTTAAAGTTTTGGGACACACACAATGAATGAATGACAGACAGGTTAAAGTTTTGGGACAGGCAGGCAGGCAGGCAGGCAGGCAGGCAGGCAGGCAGGCAGGCAGGCAGGCAGGCAGGCAGGCAGGCAGGCAGGCAGGCAGGCAGGCAGGCAGGCAGGCAGGCAGGCAGGCAGGCAGGCAGGCAGGCAGGCAGGCAGGCAGGCAGGCAGGCAGGCAGGCAGGCAGGCAGGCAGGCAGGCAGGCAGGCAGGCAGGCAGGCAGGCAGGCAGGCAGGCAGGCAGGCAGGCAGGCAGGCAGGCAGGCAGGCAGGCAGACAGACAGACAGACAGACAGACAGACAGACAGACAGACAGACAGACAGACAGACAGACAGACAGACAGACAGACAGACAGACAGACAGACAGACAGACAGATAGACAGGACAAAAACAATATACCATAAAAACAGATTATACTATCCATGGAAACATAATGCTTGAATTCCCTGAAAAATACAAGAACAGACAAACCCATGCTCCCATGATACAACGACCTACCGCTATGCTCTTTGCCATCTTATTGACGTCTGCCTCAGACACGTCTGAGACATCATCATCCTCTGCTGCCAGAGCAAGGCTACTGTAGAAGTCCTCATCCTTTGAACTTAAAGGTGTACAGAAAAATAGGTAAATGTTGAACATATATCTATGAATCCCCCCCCCCCCCAGTAGCTAGTGGGCTGGCATAACCAATTCTGCACAGTTTTGTCTCTTAAGTAAATTACCCTCAATTAAGAGAATGGTAAACTTTATCATTTTGACTTAAAATAGCTTAGCTCTGTTGTGGTTTGCAAATATGAACCTAACACTGACCTTCGCAAATATATATATATATATATATATATATATATATATATATATATATATATATATATATATATATATATATATATATTTATATTTATATATATATATATATTAATATAATGTTACAATAAAGACTTTTATTAAGACTTTTATTAGTCTCCCTACTTGAATAAAATGAAATAGACATCTGATCCAATTCATACTACTATGTTGTCAGTTAACTTGTCAAACAAAAGCTTGAAGAAACCAAATATAAATATAAGAAACAATTCAAGTGTGTAAATAAATGTAACAGAAACCACATTTACTGTAAAAAAAAGCTTCATAGTAATAACAACTTGTAATACGATTTTATTATATCATTCAATACCCTAGTTAGAGCTTTAGTTTTGATCCCCTCCCCTCATATGTTCTCAATCACTCTGTACTGATGCCCCACTGTGGTCACAGTCCAGTGACCAATATCAGTGATGAACATTACACAGAATAAGAGGAAATAGTCCAATTAAACATTGATATATCAGCTCAGAGAAAAACACTATAGATAAAGGTTACATACATTGAGGCCAGACAGTCCTTTAACAATTATTGCCGATTGCAATTTTTGCTCTGCTGCAGTTTATTGAATATCAGCTGATTAGAGTTGCAAGACTGTTACCAGAGATGAGCCAGTACCCCAATAATGGGGGGGGTCAAAAAAGCAGAATTAAACTAGGCCTTTAGGACTGATTTGGGTAACAAAGAAGGATGCATTTAGTTATGCACTAGGTTTATCGGTACCTCTGTTTTTTGGCTGAAAGCTGTGGCCTTCCTGATGACACAGTAGCAGCTGGCTTTTTCTTTACTGGGACAGGATCTGTATGTAAAATATACTGATCATTTTAACTGTATCTTATAAACTTCTTGTAAAGATCTTACACATGTACAATCATTAGATTAAGAAAGTAAAAGGCAAAGAGGATTTGAGTCCAATTCACAATACACATTTACACAATACACAATTGAAACATATACAATACTTGGGCAGGGATTACTCATTGTCATTTACCATCATCTAAAAGGTCTCCAAGAAGGTCATCTATAGGGTTTTTCACTGCTCCTTCTGAAAAAAATATCAAGATTTGATGCATATATTATTATGGTAATTAATTAAGTTGTTGAATCATGAAGTTTTATCAAAACCTATTGGGTGTAAAAAAATGAACTAAGGAGTTTGCTGGAAGATACAAGTGAGTATCCGGTATATCAAATTGGCCACTATGTACAGTAGACTCTGCCAATACCGGACTCTCGGAATACCGGAACTCTCCCGAATCCGGACGGTCGGGCCAGTCCCGTATTTTCTCCTTCTATTTCTTTGTTAAAAAATGTTGAATAAACCGAACTCTCTGAAAACCGGAAACCGGACGGGTATCTCCGTAAATTTTGTCATTTTCAACGTAAAATACATTGAGTATACCGGACGGTCTAAATTCTCAAGATGCCCGAGGCGTGAAAATAACAATACCTAGTCAGCAAAGCGAGTGCGGTGTCACATTTTGCTCGCGCAATTATCGATAATCGGATTAAACAAACCATAAAGGTGTCAAGTCGTTACCGCGCTATGGGATTCCGATTAAGTAATGTAAACAAACTGTGAATGTCTATAATAGACGTGCGGTAACACCAAAAAGTGATTGACTCGATCGTTTTATTAATTATTTATTATCGCCTATGATAAACAATTTAATTAAGAAATTAATGCATGCCGTTGCGACGATCACTTTCTTGTGATCTTCTCGGGTATTTTAAAAGATCTTATAGCCATGTTTTTAACGCTGAAATTGTTGTTTCTTTGTTTGTCAGATAAACTGTTAGAAATATGACTTAAATATCCATCCATCTGTATTTGCTTTTAATCGATTAAAAACACATTTTTTAAGAATGCAATTAACATCATCAGTACCTGCGTACAGTTATCACATGATCCATGTAAATGTATACGGTTTGTTTTATTTTTATGTGATTCTGTACACAATGAATACCGTGTATATTTCGGCAAAATGAAAACTCTTGGTAAACCGGAACTCTCTGAAAACCGGACGATTAGGCCGGTCCCGAGACCGTCCGGTTTACAGAGAGTCTACTGTATTGATTCCAAAAGTCTGCATAATTCTTTGCAATTCACACAGGCTAATCAGGAACAACAAATTCTGCCTAGGCTGGATTTTCATTTGAAAGAGACTTCCTTTACATTCAATAAAACATAAAATAACATCTCAGATTAGCCTATGTTGAATGCACAGGCTACTCTGTGGTAATACATGTTGTGTACTTAACCCACATGCAGAAGATTTTTCCCGCAACACTGTTCCACTTACTTGATTTTGAAGAACTGCCACCTGGTGTCCAGTGCTGAAAAATGTTAATGTAAAAGTTTAGAATTGGCTATAAAATATTCAAAGATTCAAACATATTTCAGGTATCAAGTTGACTGGTAAATGCACATAAATTGAATCTTGTATTATTAAAGCCACTATCACGCTCACCCATACTACATACTTACTGTGTTGTGCTATATAAAAAAAATCAACAACAAACAGTACTATACGATGGTTATTTACAATAGGAAGACCTTAACAAGAGCTGTCAGAGGACAGCGCGCTCAACTATTCGAGTGCTTGACAGTATTACGTAAGCCATCATGGAGAGGGGGGAGAGGTATAATGTGGGTGTGTGGTCATTTAATAGATGATCTTTGAAAAATAAGGAAAAAAAATATAAAAAAATTGGGGGGGGGGGGGGAGGGGGGGATTCTGGGGTGGGGCATGGGGGATGGTTTGGGTGGAGTGCATTGTGGTATGTCAGGTAAGTGTTGTTTTGTCAAAGTATCAATTAAATGTGATCATAAATAAAGAAGTTATGGCAATTTAAGCAAAATGTTCAATTACCTAAGTATAAAAGAGGCCATGATTCTGTCAAAATCCTTGATACAGTTGTCTGCTCTTGTTTATAGACTGGGGTCATGTTGGTAAAGAAGTATGCAAAATATAAAAGCAATATGTCAAAGGACACAGGAAATATTTGGGGCGGTACGCAAACTTTAGCATAGATTTATCAATAATATGCATATAATATGCAAAAGGGGCAATAATTCTGTCAAAATGCTTGATACAGTTGTTTGCTCTTGTTTATAGGTTGGGGTCATGTTGGTAAAGATGTATGCAAAATATGAAAGCAATATGTTGAGGGACATAGGAAATATTTGGGGTAGTACGCAAACTTTAACATTTGCACGCTCACGCTAACGCTAACGTCGACGCCGGGGTGAGTAGGATAGCTCCACTATATATATTTCGAGCTAAAAACAAGTAACATTGGTGTAAAATGTTAAAATGCAAACAGTCGGCATTTTTTAAGCAGGATCGGATTCATTCGGGTTGCGTTCATTTGCATAATTTATACAAGCTATAAATACAAGCTATCCTAGAAATCAACCATTTTTGCATTCGCTATATGAGCCCGGTTTTTCCGACCAGCACTTTTTAGTTACATCCCAAAAAAACATGTAAAATATTAATTTCATGAATGAATTTGAAAAATGTTGTGGCCATATTTGATAAGATTAACATGTAACTTGTTTATAAATATCATAAAACTACCAAGTTCTACACTGTTAGTACAAAAATGTGTTACAAATACATGCCGATTCTGGACAAAAATGTAATAGGTATACCTTTTATAGTGCCCATGAGTTTCTGTTTCCATCACTCTACCAAAAAAACTTAGGCTACTTACCTTTATTTCAATATTATCAAATTATCAATAAAGGTTATTTCTTGGATATAAAACTTAATCAAGGGCTGTTTGTGAAACATGCATGCCCCCCATATGGGCTGTCAGTTGTAGTGGCAGCCATTGTGTAAATACCTTTGTTGTTACTGTGACCTTGACCTTTGAACTAGTGACCTGAAAATCAATAGGGGTCATCTGCCAGTCATGATAAATGTACCTATGAAGTTTCATGATCCTAGGCCTAAGTATTCTTGAGTTATCACCCGAAAACCATTTTACTGTTTCGAGTCACTGTGACCTTGACCTAGTGACCTGAAAATCAATAGGGGTCATCTGCCAGTCATGATCAATGTACCTATGAAGTTTCATGATCCTAGGCCTAAGCTTTCTTGAGTTATCATTCCTAGGCCTAAGCATTTTTGAGTTATCATCTGGAAACCATTTTACTGTTTTGAGTCACTGTGACCTTGACCTTTGACCTAATGACCTGAAAATCAATAGGGGTCATCTGCCAGTCATGATCAATCTACCTATGAAGTTTCATGATCCTAGGCGTAAGCATTCTTGAGTTATCATCCGGAAATCATTATACTGTTTCGAGTCACTGTGACCTTGACCTTTGACCTAGTGACCCGAAAATCAACAGGGGTCATCTGCCAGTCATGATCAATGTACCTGTGAAGTTTCATGATCCTAGGCCTAAGCGTTCTTGAGAAACCATCTGGTGGACGGACCGCCCGACCAACCGACCGACCGACATGTGCAAAACAATATACCCCCTCTTCTTCGAAGGGGGGCATAAAAAGGCACCAACCTATACAATTTTCAGTCAGACAATCATTATTTTTATGAATGGTGACATAACAGTTTGTGTCCAATATGTTACGTCTTGAATTCAGATCTCAAACTGTTTTTACATAACTTGTGTAGCGTCTACAAATGTTTTGATACGAACAACGATGAGGTCGAAACGCCGAGATGACAAATCAATGCTGTTTATTTCAACGCGAATATTTTAAAATTTCGTATACAAATCATGTTTGCTAAGTGGTGTCCAATCTGTTACATCATTGACTATTTACCAATATAAATTGTCTGTTTTTGCAAAATGCCTTAACATATTTTGTTTCAATTTATTAAATCGTAGGACTTTCCACAAACACACTTAACTAAAATGTTGTGGTAAACACACCAGCTTAAATTTCACAAAATGTTGGACATCAAGCTATTTATAATGAAACCAAAAAGTGCTGGCGGAAAAAAACGGGCTCATATTCCAGTTACCCTGAAATCATTTCGGCTTGACATAATGATTATTCATGAGAACTAAGTCATGCTTCTGATGCTGACCGAATCAAATCTCGCGTTCGCCCGTAAATGTTCGGATATTTTGCGGGATATAAAAATGGAATTTTTTGTGACACAAAAAATAAAAACGAGCATTTTGTATCTGTGGAAAGGCCCCTTTAAAAGAACTTATGTGATATGGTGCACTCGCATACTAATGATATTAATCCAAAGTATCAAACACGACAACGGTTTGTGAAAAAGTGTAACTTTTTGCAATGGAAAAAGCCAAGTATTCCGTATTCAAAAATACGCTATCAATTTTCTCCGGAATCCTCCGCAAGATAGATCTTGTGTCTAATCAACTTATCTTAATACACCCACTTTCTCTGGACCCTCTGTAAGATAGATCTAATTGTTAATTCAAACCTTTGGCTTTCGTTGATAAGGGTTTTTGTGTAAAGTTTTAGTTTTGAGTATTTTTCCACAATGGCTCGCCAATTGATGTCGATGCAAACAGGTATTGTGTTTGTTACGATGTATAAGCCTGATTGAACTCGATTTTATTGACAAATGTGAGACAAATGTGAGACATAATTTTTTTACATACAAAATTTGGTTGACAGGAAGAACTCTGAGCTGTACGTATGTACTCATAAAAGCTCAGAGCAGTCAAAATGAAATATCAAACCTGTAGGAATGTATTACATTTTTTAGCTCATCATTAATTGCAATCTATCTATCTATCTTCCAGTAAGGTCAAACCCCTTCTGGGGACATAGACCTGTCGCGCGTCAACCGACAAGAATGTTAGTAAGACTGAAATAAAAAGATATAAAAGAGAGAAAGAAGTGTGTTATTTTTAAAAAACAGGTTAAAAACAGATCAGGTATTCTTATGGGGAGATATGTTCAACCCGGCTAACAGCCAGGCTGAACTCGGGTCCAGGGAGGGTGATAATATCAGGAGGTAGAACATTCCAGTGGATGATTGTTCTGGGAAAGAAGGAAAACTTATGATAATCAGTTGTGGTTTGAATATTATGGAATGCTTTTGTATGGGAGGTTCTTGATGGTCTAGTAATAGGTTTGAGGTAGTCAGGTATAGGAATGGCTACCTGGTTATGCAAGATGTTGTGAAACATAACCAGGCGCTGGTCAATACGGCAGAGGTCAAGGCGTCGCCAATTTAAGGAAGAAATCATGTCTGTGACACTGGACAGCCTACTGAAGTCCTGTTTGGCCCAACAGGCAGCCCTACGCTGAACTGACTCAAGTTGTTCAATGCCAGTCGCGGTATGCGGGGACCACACAGAGGAGCTGTACTCCAGCTGGGGTCTGACCAGTGTTTTGTATGCGGTGGATTTGAGTTCTGGAGAATGTACTTTTAGGTTGCGTCTGAGAAAACCTCGTGTTTTATTTGCTTTTTTTGTGATGTTGTCGATGTGGACCGAGCCCTGGGGTACACCGGAGAAGACAGGGATGGTACTAAGAGGTGTAGCCATTGAAAACTACAGATTGTGACCTATTGTCCAGGAAACTTTTTATCCACATAAAGAGTATGGCCTCTAATTCCATAGTAGTGCAGCTTATAAAGTAGTTTTTCATGATTTACCATATCGAACGCCTTTGAGAAGTCAAGCAAAATGAGGTCAACTTGGCTTCTTAGGTTTACAGCCTGAAGGATATCATCAATGAGCATTAGAAGTTGGGATTGACATAAGCTGAAATAATTCGCGTTCAGAATAAATCTGAGTCTGCCAAAGCAAAAATCATCAAAAGACTATATGGCGGCAATTTATATATACTAGGATTGACATGACCTCTTTTCTCGAAAACCCGTGCTGCAGATCATAGAAGAGATTTTGTGCTTAGTGATGCTAGATGAGACTAAGTGTTCCAGGGCTTTGCACAAGATACAGGTAAGAGAGATAGGGCGGTAGCAGTGTTCGACACTAACTAATCTGAGTAAGGAGTCCAAGGACTTCTAACTTTTGAAATTGAGAAGTCCGGATAGATTTTAAGGAGTCCAACAATTAAGACACTTTTTATATCATATTTTCGGCCATTAGCACATGTCAATCCATAAAATGTTCATATTTTATTGTATGTTTGTTTTCTGATCGAAGTTGTAAGTGACTGCTGTTCAATATTTGTTATATTGCAAAACGGACAGTGACAGAGAACCAAAATAAAAAAATCGGATTCTTTTGTGTTTGTCCATGTGTTCAAGCAGAATGATCTGTGGCACATTTTTCGGATCCACACAAGTTCTGACATTCTCATCTTGCGAAACAAATAAGAAATCAACTGATTTTTTTTAATTAAAAGATGATTTTAAAGGAGTCCGACGGACTCCCCTGACGCAAAAACAAGGAGTCCGAGTCTCATTTTAAGGAGTCTCGGACTCCCGGACTCCCGTTAGTGTTGAACGCTGCGGTAGTTAGCTGGGTCTGACCTGGAGCCTTTTTTGTAAACTGGGGCAATTGCACTGATTTCGTTTTAATTTGAATAAGACAGTTTTTTTTACATGTGGAAATTACTATAACAGGGATTTATGCTCGATATTAATGATTGTCGGTGTGTGAAATTTAATACTACTTTTTAATTTAATAATACGTGGATTGAGTGGTACAGGGTACGAATACGTGTTACAAACTTGTAACAACATGTCCAAGCATCGCATGTACGCGCTGTCAACACAATAAGAAACCCTTGATTATATACAATAAATCGGTGATACATTTATTAACATACCGAATCCATGTTTTCATTATTCAATAAAAAAAACGTTTGTTTAAACGAGCAACTTTGAAAAGTATTTTAATTTGACAGGTAAACAGCCATCTTTAATTAAAGTTGGAGGTGTTCGGATTTTGTGCTTCAATCCAAATCTCGCGGGATTTACCTGTTTCCCTAGTGACCAAGGAAGCCATTAGTTGTTTACATTCAGTTTCAGTTTAAGCGTGATTTTAACAAGATGACTGGAGAAAACGCCGACAATATATCAATGGATCCCCCGCATATATATGTAGAGAGAACACTGGCAATAATAAAGCCAGATGCCATCCATAAATCAGAGGAAATTGAGGACATCATTCTTAGATCTGGATTTGCCATTTTGCAGGTATGAAAAACACGAATAACCAATATTGGCAATAATCATGATAAATATTAATACAGGGCTTAACACTAAGGCACGTCCGAACGACATTCACTGCCTGTACCTAGGACCGGGCTAGCCAATGTCCCAGTAACATGCCCGACCGGTCGTGTGTATTTTGGGCTATATCAATAAACTGCGTTTTAAATAAACTTTTGAAAGATGCAAAAATCTTAATACAGTATGATCAGATGACAATTAAATCCCAGATTGAAGTCGGAGACTACAAACAGATCGTAACTCGAAATAGATTTGGAACCCCCTGATTGCAATCAAAAAGAGGCCGACAATTCAGAAATGTAGCGGATCTGTGGTCTAGTGGTAATACACTGGCTTCACAATCCAGAGATCGCTGGTTCGATCCCCCGCTGCACCTAACCTACTAACTCGTCTTTCGCATGAGACGTTAAACCGAGGTGCAGTGTACTAGGTGCTATACACCGGGCACTAAAAGACCCAGGGTCACCTTCTGTATCTTGCACTATCCCCCGTAACCAACTAACACGTCTTTCTGGGGGCGATGGCCATATGGGAGACAATGCCGGTGCACTCGATAAAAAAAATCAAAAAAATCAGAAAATCCCTGGCGTTTTTCCCGATAAAACACGTCAGTACCTATTTTTAAACGGAATTCCAATATATACGGTTTTGATTGGTTTCCTCTAAGTTAGGTGTTTTTAAAAATAATTTTTAAACTAAAGGCCGGGATCGCCCAGGATTGTCCGGGATCGATGAAGGTATAAAACTCAACATTAACACAAAGTTTATATAAAATTATTATTTATTTATCAATTTTAAATAATTTTAATTTGTTTGATCAATAAGAAGTGTTTTGACAATCTTTTTTACGCAATTCAATTAGCAAAACTAATATTAATGGTCGATCCCGCCTTTTAGTAGAGAGTTAACCGTGTACAATTGTTACGACTACCGTAACACGTTATTTGTTATTTTGCGACACCTAAGATTCACTTACCGTTTGTTGTCAGACGGCAACCGCGGCAATCTATGTTAAAAGGTTTTAACGTTCATGTCGTTGTTTAAGTTTGGCTTTACGGGTGGGGATGGGGGTTCCTTGGATAAGAAAAGAAAAGAGAAGGAGGAAAGTAAGAGAAAGTATGAGGAAAAGAAACAAAAGGAAATTTCTCCCAAAATGGTGTGAAGATTACAAATAGATGTCTTAAGTAGATGAATATTGAATTTATTAGCATTAGTAAGGCAAGCTAATATGAATGATTGAATCATAATTGCGCGACTCCATGCGCAAGAAAATACAAGTTAAATGATAAATATAAAGGTTTTGATAATACTTTGGCCGGGGCACATGAAAGATTGGTCAGGGCTAGTAGGTTCTGCATTTAGTAGCCCGAATGGGCTAGTTGAAAAAAAAGTTAGTGTTAAGCCCTGTAATATTGGCTATTCGTCGACCAATAGACAATGTGGGTGGGATATTTTCACATGTTTCTTTTATACAATATACATAACATATAGATTTAAATTTATATATGCCATGTGTTTATGGACAATTCTTCTTCCATGTGATGTACTATCAACTTGCCAATAGAGAATCACATGCCAAAAAACGTTAAATATTTCCGTTAGATTTGTGGTCTTTTTGCTTTTGTGTATATATGACAAGGTTTAAAAATAAATGCTATTATATCATTTTTCTGTATTATTATTTTGCCGCAGTACACTTCTGATTTTTTGCAAAAATGACCAACGAAAGTACGACAATGAAAAAATATCATATGATCACACAAAAACTAAAAAATAAACAGTTTATAACGCTGTCATTTAACCATATTTCAGTTTTAAAAAGGTTTTATTGAAAATAAATAAACATTACCTATAATGAAATGATGTACACAAAATCACTCACTATCGCCAATAAAGGATCACTGTTTACAGCATTATCTCCCCTGTCAAATCAACAGTTGGAGCATCTTTTCACAAATTTGTAAAATTGTACATTTATCCAAGGGAAACACACTGCAACAATTGTTTTTGATTTGAGTATACTTTTTAATGAAATACACGATAGTGACCCCCTATTGGTGTGCCCCCAATTGGCGAGTTGACTGTACTAATCTCACTCTGGTCTCTGGAGCATACTCGGACATAGACCATTAACCATACTAACTCCGCCAATCACTGAACTTAGCTATTAAGTAGACCATGAACTAAATAATCAGTTAAATGGGTGCATTTGCAAAAACAAAAATTCAAAAAAAGACTTAAACCACTCAAAATGAGATATATACAGACAAAAGCCAATATAAATTTTACAATGCATTAATATTTTAATACAATTAATAAGATAACGTTATGATTCAATAAAACTAATAAAACTGCAAGTCATCTAATATTTAAAAGAAATGTTGTCTCATATTATATTAACATTATTTCAGAAACGCAGAGTTCACCTTACCCCTGAACAAGCTAGTGACTTCTACTCTGAACATTATGGCAAATTGTTCTTCGCGAGCCTTGTAGCATACATGTCCAGTGGGCCCATCATAGCGCTAGTAATAGCCCGGGACCAGGCTATTTCATACTGGAAAGAACTCATTGGCCCAACAAACACAAACAAAGCCAGACAGACGCATCCAGACTGGTAAGTGGCGATTTGTTGGTCATTGTCGGCTCACATGTACTTACATGTACCCCGGGTACTCTTAAGTATACTTATATGTACCCCGGGTAAATATACTTAAACATACCCGGGAATTTTAACGCTTAATCGGTTGTTGTTGGCTATTTTTAAAAATTAATTATGTTCACATTTATAATTAATTTATGTTAATTTTCTGTTAAATGGCCTCCATATTATCGAAACTTATACTCAAAAAGCATTTTGATGCAGTTTATTTTTTTAAGTAGACATTTATTTAAGATAAACAATATTGTTTTACGGTAATCGGTAGCGCATTTTACGCCATCAGATTTTAAGCGGAAATACAACTCGGGTACAGTCTAATATCGACCGGGTACCTTTAAATTGATTTACTGTACCCGGGGTATATGTAAGATGTATACTTAAGAGTACCCGGGGTACATGTAAGTAGTACCTGAGCCAACAATGACCAGTTAAGCGTAAGTGGCTGAAACTCTCTGTTGTGATTGAAAGGATTTAATAAGAGATCAGGCTTTTGAAATTTAATTGAGACACAATCATGGGGTACAGCTGTCCTTAAAACACCTGAGAAAGGCCTTAAAATTTGTACATTCATATTATTGTGCATACAAATAAATGTTCAATTATTTCTACGATTTTTTACCACCTCTTAACATGAAAAGCTGCATTCTGTGTTTAACTGAAGAGCTTTAATCAATTGAATATCAACATTAGCCTTTAAAAGTAGTAATGCACATGGATTGGTATAGGCCTTCCATGTTATTGAACATCTTAATAATGTTTGCATTTTCCTGTGTAAATTTGTTGATAAATCTGTTTTTGTGGTTATGCTGTTTATTGAATGTAAAGCATTTAATTTACTTGCAGTATGAACATGAAGATGGAGCTTATCACAATATACTTTTTGTCTTGCAGTTTGTTTACAAAGCATGATTTGGTAAGTAGCATACTGCGTATGTTTCAGTTTGAGAGCTATTTATGGCACAGATGATCAGAGGAACGCTCTTCATGGCAGTGAAAGCTTCATGTCATCGGAACGGGAAATCAGATTCTTCTTTCCAGACAGTATGTTGGCTGTTAAACAGTTGTTCATGTACAATATGTTGGCTGTTAAACATGTTTTGGAGTGAAAAACACTGTTTTAATGTTCTTTATTTAAGATGTTAACAAAGTAAAATTTAAACAAAATTGTAAGATACTTTTTGTTTAGGGCACTGAAGCATAAAAACTCCTCCAGCATACATATCAATCATTCAGAACCCTCATTCTTTACCTTGTTTGTATCAAATAAAGGACTTAATTTATGTTTTTCCCCACCACTGATTATCGTATCACTTCCAGTCAAGTTGGAAAAATAAGCGTTGTTTTGAAACACACTGTACATTTTATACGTTTGAGACAATGTAATGAAGCAAAGATCAGACTTTATCCCCACTTTGGGAGCCTTCTCAAGATCTCCCTATATGACTCTTGAGTACTGATTCTACCAAAAAGCAATCTTGTGTCTGCTTGTTTAGTGTCTCAATTGACCCTTGCTTTCAATTTAATTGAGCTTAGGTATACTATAAGGAAGTAATTCAAAGATGAACTCTTAACATGGCATCGCATTAAATCATCATTACACGAAAACTTTGTAAGTACTATGTACTTCATAACATTTCAGGTATAATAGAGCCAGTTCCTGTTGGCCAGGCATCCAAAGACTATCTGTCGCGGAAAGTGAACCCCACCCTTCTCAAAGGCCTTACAGAGCTCTGCAAACAGAAACCACTAGACCCTGTGGTGCGTATCTTCATCTTGTGATTATTATGTTGTTAACATATTTTTACTCCATGACACCATGATTATAAACAAGTAATCAGTTGAAATGTTATTAAGGTGACCAAGATATGTATGCAATTTTTATGCCCCCTTCGAAGAAGAGGGGGGAAATTGTTTTGCACATGTCAGTCGGTTGGTCCATCGGTCGGTACATCCACCAAATGGTTTCCGTATGATAACTCAAGAACGCTTTGGCGTAGGATTATGAAACTTCATAGGTACATTGTTCATGACTGGCAGATGACCCCTATAGATTTTCAGGTCACTAGGGCAAAGGTCAAGGTCAAAGTGACTCAAAGCAGTAAAATGGTTTCCAGATGATAACTCAAGAACGCATAGGCCTAGGATCATGAAACTTCATAGGTACATTGATCATGACTGGCAGATGACCCCTATTGATTTTTAGGTCACTAGGTCACAGGTCAAGGTCACAGTGACTCGAAACAGTTAAATGGTTTCCGGATGATAATTCAAGAATGCTTAGGCCTAGGATCATGAAACGTCATAGGTACATTGATCATGACTGGCAGATGACCTCTATTGATTTTCAGGTCACTAGGTCAAAGGTCAAGGTCACAGTGACCTGAAGCAGTAAAATGGTTTCTTATGTATTCACACAATGGCCGCCACTACAACTGACAGTCCATTTGGGGGGCATGCATGTTTTACAAACAGCCCTTGTTTTCATATATTGTGATTGTAGTGTATTGTGTATGATTTTCGCCTTGTGATAAGTAGGTCCTGAGTTTGAGTCTTGATCAGGAATTTCGAAAAGACACGGTGTACTGACAAGAGAGTGTCCAGACTATAACTGCATCATTTATCATGAAATTTAAAAATAACCATCTATTAATGTTAATCAAGTTTACAGGCTTCTCACCTGTACAACTTGTCTGCTAGCTCTAAGGTTAATATCAAGGTAACACTTAAAGGTTCCAATGTGGACATAAGACTCTTTAACTAACTTCATTAATTATAAAGTTAAAAATATAATTTGCCAAAAATATTATAATTAGAATGATATAGCAATTTAAAGTAACAAGTAACTTTTTATAAATTCTTACAAAAATCACCTTCAAAGTATTTTCAATAGTGCAATGCCACGGACTGGAACTTATCCAATTATATTATCATAAGGTCAAGGTCACTGTTAAGGTCAAATGATGCATCATAGTGTAGCTTGTTCAATAATTACTGGCATATTGAAAATTTGCTTGACAACTGGCTTCTGTCTTTTTTAATCATAACTGACATTTTGATAGAATGAAATAGCTGGATTTCCAGACATTAAGTTAAATAATAACAATGCAATGTATCACTACAATTTATTTGTAAACATCTTCTTTTCAGATATGGTTGGCAGATTGGCTTCTAGAAAACAACCCAAACAAGCCCAGGGTTGGAGCCATGAAAGTGCAAGAACCAGACAACTGACTGACTTTTTAAGTTTTCTAAATTGTGACCCAAAACTGAAAAAGAAATATAACACACTGTGATCCTAAAAAATGAAAATTTTAGCAGCATTTTGCCAGGTTCGTTTAAAAATATTCATGAATGGAAAAGTTGCCCCTTTAACTTCACTTAGATTCAGCATTTATTGTTAACACATTTGTTGTGCTTCTTGTTTAATGTGTTGTTTTTTTATGAAAAAAGCATGTCAGTGTGTTTTTTATTCCCCTAAAATTTAATGTTTTTGTACTGTCACACTTTCCTCTTTATTTAAAACTGAAAAAAATGCACAACAGACTATTTCTGAAAATAAGTTTTAATAAACCTCTATGTTTCT
Source organism: Dreissena polymorpha (assembly GCF_020536995.1). Classification (NCBI taxonomy): domain Eukaryota; kingdom Metazoa; phylum Mollusca; class Bivalvia; order Myida; family Dreissenidae; genus Dreissena; species Dreissena polymorpha. Next base: position 109,639,934 of record NC_068356.1, on the reverse strand, counting down.
CAGTTATAATAAATTTACAACAGACTTATGCGATTTCATATTTATTGCTGCATGTATTCATTTTTGAATCATTGAATGGAATTTTTTCAGTCAGTATACATTAATTCATTGAAATATTTAAAATATACATTACCCTGTGGATTTATTGAGTGTATACTTTTATACTTTATTGTTCTGTGATAGCATGTACATATAGTTCTACTTTATTAAATGAAAATACAATTAAAATTACGACTTGTTGGCTCTGTTGTACCATGTTTTTAAGTTGTCTCAGTATATCAAAAACAATAAAAATGTTTGATTACATTTTTAATCAATATTTTGACATTTGACAGTTTATTAAATGTATGCTTATAATTTGACAATGCCAAGAAATTTTATTATGTCCCCCACTATAGTAGTGGGGACATATTGTTTTTGCCCTGTCTGTTGGTTGGTCTGTTGGTTGGTCTGTTGGTTGGTTTGCGCCAACTTTAACATTTGCAATAACTTTTGCAATATTGAAGATAGCAACTTGATATTTGGCATGCATATGTATCTCATGGAGCTGCACATTTTGAGTGGTGAAAGGTCAAGGTCATCCTTCAAGGTCAAAGGTCAAATATATGGGTCAAAATCGCTCATTTAATGTACACTTTTGCAGTATTTCAATATTCAAGATAGCAACTTGATATTTGGCATGCATGTGTATCTCATGAAGCTGCACATTTTGAGTGGTGAAAGGTCAAGGTCATCCTTCAATGTCAGATGTCAAATATATGTGGCCAAAATCGCTCATTTTATGAGTACTTTTGCAATATTGAAGATAGCAACTTGATATTTGGCATGCATGTGTATCTCATGGAGCTGCACATTTTGAGTGGTGAAAGGTCAAGGTCATCTTTCAAGGTCAGAGGTCAAATATATGTGGCCCAATCGCTTATTTTTTTTAATATTCTTTTTTTGCAAGCATGTTCTTCATATACGCAACCTGAACAGAAAATTGCATAACAATATCGCCATACAGACAAAAGTTATTGAAGAGAAACCATGAAAACGGTCCATTGAAAATAAAGGGCTTTAAACCGGTTGAAATGCATGCCAAAATGGCAAAGAAAAACGGCTGTTCAATAGTTTGTCATTTTGGTGGACTTTGAGATCTTCTTTGTGTTGTTGACTGTTGTTGTTTTTTGTTGATTTTTTTTTGTTGGGGGGTGTTTTAGGATGGCACACAAAAGTCATTTTAAGGTCCTTTAGATGAATTTATTTGAGCTCTTGTCCATTTTTTAGGCTTTTGCACATTCCTGAAATGTGCCATTAATGAGTGATTTGTCTGATGAACATCCTTCTGGTTGTGCAAATTCACATTGTATCCATCTGTGTTCCAATTTCTAAAAGGTATCCTTTCTCTTCTGTTTTAAAACCATTAAGCGATCCCACACATGCCCATTGTGGTTATTTCCTGTATCCGATGTGATACTGCAACATGTTGGTGTATTTCACTGGGGTTTATGTTGAACAAAGAACTGGTGTCCAAATCTCAGTGCCAAAACCCTGTTTCTCAAGGGCAAGGGTGCTTGCATTTAGGCGAATGGGATATTCTTTGAAGTTGCGTTAGCTCACAAATAATGTAGAGGCAATTTTGCAAATTTGCGTTAAGTATGCTAGGAACCTTAACCCGTGACTGCCTGTGTGGATAACTGCAGTAAAATTAAGCAGACGACGAATGCTAGGAGCGTCTGCTCTAACCACCGCATCTGCCTGTTTATAGTTCCCACTGGTACACTACATAGTGTGTATGTATTCAAAAGTATTTAACAGCTTGTAAGACAACGTTGGCCAGTCTAGTGTTTATCATTAAAATCTGTACATGTTGGCTGCTTTCAGGGAAAAAAGGGCTTAATGCATGTCAAATAAGATTAGCCTGTGCACACTGATTAGCTGTATCAATGATTTGAAAAAAAAACACATCTCGGCCTGTGGTTTATGACACTCTTTATAAATTTTAATGGGTTGTGGTCATTTCAAACTTGCGATATAAAAAGCTATAACATAATTTTGAAAACTGAGTTGCGTCTAAGATAATACAACAGCGAACAAATTCAGTGCCTCCAGCGCTTTGATTGTATAATGCAGCAGAATTGAAATTGCATAAAACAGCTTGAGCAGTAAATTCAAATTGACAAGAGAGCACTTTTAAATTACATGTATTTAAATACAGATAAGGGTTATATGAGCAGCATTTTGAAAGTTAAAGATGTTTAAGTGTTTGAGTTTTAAATGGCATGTTTCGCATAAACAAAAAATCTTCCTTTATTAAACCCAATGTATGTTTCAAGCCATTTTGCATGCAAAATTCGTACAGGAGCATCAGAACTTTAGAATTTATTAAAAATCAGAATGGTATACCAAAATTTGCTCAGTTGCTGGTAAGTAACATAGATAGGCATGTAAATAATCAGGTACTTAAATTTGCAGGAAACCTGCGCATTAAAGTTAAAAATCACTAAAGCGGTGACAACAACTAGTGAATTTTTACCCTTTTATTGGTAAACCAATCATGCATTGTAAAAAATAGAATTGAAACGGTCATCACACTAAATTTCCTACATCTGTGTAGATTCAGCCATAGCTATTTTGAAATATTGTTTGTTATAGGTGTGGTCATTATTGGTGTGTGCATGCAAAAACAGCATTGGAACATTACAAAAAGCAACTTCTTGAAATATTATAGGTCTAAGATAAAAGAAAATAATAACAAAAGAAATACTGAAGTGTTTATTTTTATTCAGAAGCAACCGATATTAAATCAGCATAATAACATATTGTGTAGCTTGAAAGGAAACCATCTAATCTTTTTTCTTCAAACAATATTGATTTGTGGTTAAAGCCATGCCTGTTTTCTCTAAAGCAATATTGTTTTCTCAAAAACATAACTGTTTTGTAGCTGCAGATATTCCTACTTTCTCCAGAACAATATTGTTTTGTTGCTACAGCTATGTTTGTTTTCTCTTAAACAAAACTGCTTTGTAGCGACAGCTATGCCAGTTTTCTATAAAACAATATTGCTTTGTAGCTACAAATATGCATGTTTTATCTAAAACAAGGGACAAAATTGTCACAAAACCAGGTTTTCAATGTGAAAAAAGTCTGATAAAGGGAGACAACTCAAACTGAACTGATTGTTTATAATTAACCCCCTCTGTTTCAAAATAAATATATTTTTAGTCGTGGTGACCTTGACCTTTGAGATATTGACGTAATTATTTCGTGCGACACTCCGTCCCATGATGGTGAACAAATGTGCCAAATGATTTTAAAATCTCACCATAAATGACAGTTATGGCTTGCACAAGCTCATTTATGGCCATTTTTGACCTTTGAACTCAGTGACCTTCACCTTGGAGATATTGACGTAATTCTTTCGCGCGACACACCTTCCAATGATGGTGAACAAAATGCCCATATGATTTTAAAATCTAAATGAATGACATAGTTATGGCCCGGACAAGCTCATCCATGGCCATTTTTGACTTGAACTCAAAGTGTGACCTTGACCTTGGAGATATCGACGTAATTCTTTCGCGCGGCACACCGTCTAATGATGGTGAACAAATGTGCAAAATGATTTTAAAATCTCACAATGAATTACAAAGTTATGGCCCGGACAAGCTTGTTCCGCCCGCCCGCCCACCCACATTCGCCAATCTAATAACCAGTTTTTTCCTTCGGAAAACCTGGTTTACAAAACTGCTAAGTAACTAAATCTATGCTGGTTTTCTCTACAACAGTATTGTTATTTATCAATATTTATATCTGTTAAAAAAAAGCAATATTGCTAGACCACCACAAGGCTGTTTGTTTCGAAACTGTGTTACAATATATTTCTTGAAACCATCATAATGCAGCCTTTTTGAGCTTTTATACATTAATCCAATATAAATAACCACATATTTATTTCTCATGAAACCAAGCTTGCATAAGTGGTTGCCAAGTTTGTTTTCTTTACATCAACTATAACTACGTGTAAGAAGTTACATTAACTTACACTGTGTAGCACAAATCACAACTTTATAGATAGTAAATGCAATTTGGAATAATCAACTTACATCTGGAATATATCCCGTAGCAATACACGATACATACAAAGTCATGTAAGTGAGAAAGAACAAGGTAAACATACAAAAGTCCATGTGTATATAAATTTACGGAAGTTTTCATGAAAATCATAAATGACCATAATTCTGAAGACATCTATGAAACCAGACGAAAACAATTGACACTAGCTAGCTTTTCATCAAGACAAACCAATTTATTGGCTTTTACCTATAAAATAGAGCATTCTATTCATCTTCACATACCCTCAATGCAAGAATATTATTTTGAATTGTTTTTGCAAAGCTTTTATGACTAGAAACAAAATAAATGAAATAAGAAACTCATGTCTTCAGTTTCCTTTTAAAACTGAACACTGCTTGTCACATACGGTATGCGATGCAGTTTTATTTGCCGATATCTTACAAACACATAATATACAGAAAATACATTTCAGCAACAAACTCCAAAACTTATCGTACAAAAACTGCATAAGTTTATACTGTAAATAAACATATATACACTCGACAAATCTTTCATTATGTCCTCATACATAACATATTATTTTGTACTTCCATACAATTGAAGACTTCATAAATTTACGATCAGCAAATTTATACACAAAATGTACACAAGTTCAGTAACAAGCATATTATTAAAACACTGTTTCAAAAACAAGCATAAGTACTTCTGTACTATTTTCTACCATAATGCAATTCATTTTTTATATTAAATATTTATCAGAACCATTGAATAAATCACAGCTAAAGTAATAAGTTAAATAAATTACTAATGTGTTTTTGGAAAAGACAAAAATATAATAATTTTTAGAAAAAAAAGAATACAAAAACAATTATCATAGATACAATTGATAAATATAGTTCATAGATATTTAAGGTATATTGTTAAGTTCTTGAAATAGGTTAAGATGAATATTAACAAACATTATACAGTAATGCTTAATATATATATGCTAATTCAATCGGAAATAATCAAAACAACAATACTGTTTTCTAATTTTTTGTCCCTTAACCTTTTTTTCTTAAAATAATAAAATCTATTTACACAAAATCCTCAAACAATCTACATTTCTTAATGTTAAGTTCAAAAATTATTTAAATTACAAAAATCATCAATATGATTGGCAAGAATTTAATTCTTAACTTTAAATTCTCATTAACTTTTTGGCTATTTAAATACATCTTATAACAAGTGGATTTTACAATGTATCAAAATAAAGTCTTTGAAAATGATTATTAAAGTTTAAACAATAAAACACTAATCATCCAAAACAAAAATTTATAATACATAGACGTCAATTTAACCATGCACTTAATTAATTAAGCTCTAGAAAATATACAGTTATATTCTGTCATATATCATTAAAGTTTATGAAATTCAATTGATGATTTAGTTTACATTATGTTGTTCATACTTAAAATCTACATATATGTATATCAAATAACATAACATAAATTGCATGTTTTTTTTCATGCCAAAGGCACCAAATATAGCACAACATAAAAATATGTTATCAGTGTATCTTCAGGCAGTAAAGTGTATAGTGTCCTAATTGCATCTAAAAAATAAATGGTTGGTATTTAGCCGTATGTTCACATTGTTACCACTCAAAAACCAAAATCAGTCATAGGCTAAAAGGAGATCGGTTAAGAATGTATCCAATGAAGCCATGACCTTCTTTCATGCCAATTTAATTAATTAAACACTGACCCAAAAAAGACTTCCCAAAAACGTAACCAGGCAACAAGATATTTTTTCTTTTGTCTGCCTGGTTTATGGTTTACAACAAGAGCTGTCACCATAGGATGACTTATGCCCCCTATAAACGCTTGATAGAAGTTATGAGCATTTTTCAAAACCTAAACGCAGATTTCGAAACCTTAACGCCGACCCTAACTTCAAGGTCAAGGTCACAGGGGTAAAAAAATTTGTGCGTATGGAAAGGCCTTGTCCATATACACATGCATACCGAATATGAAGGTTATATCTCATGGGACATAGAAGTTATAAGCATTTTTCGAAACCGAAACGCAGATTTCGAAACCTAAACGCGGACCCTAAGTTCAAGGTCAAGGTCACAGGGGTAAACATTTTTGTGCGTATGGAAAGACCTTGTCCATATACACATGCATACCAAATATGAAGGTTATATCTCAAGGGACATAGAAGTAATGTGCATTTTTCGAAACCTAAACGCAAAGAGTGACGGAAAGACGGACAGACAGACAGACAGACGGACAGACAGACGGACAGTCCAATCACTATAAGCCCCCTTTTCTTCAAAACGGCATAAAAACTTTGTTTCACTTTTTTCCTTAATAGCTCATCAGTCCATACCCTCTTTAATCCCAAACACATGATCATTGTTTCATTCATATCACTTGGTATATATCAATAATTTTTCTAAATTACAACAACAAATGATTGACAAAATCAGATCATAAATCAATTTACCATGGTGAGTGGTTAAATAAAAGCACACTAAATTGACTGTACATGTAGCACACTATGATTTGTTAGCACATTATCTATTGTTTTATCATCATAAAACATCTATATACATTAAATTTAAATTAAACAGAATAAGAAATACTCAAAATGTTCTGGAAAATTCATATCATTACCTTGTTAACTTTTTTCACTGTGTTTACATGCAGAGGAAAGGATAAAACAAAATAACAAATACTATTTTCACACAAAAGTCATACAAAGCTCTGAGAAGACTACCACACAAATATACAGCACCAGAAAGGTAACATATTGTTTTGCCACAATGACGCTGGAACCTGTTTTTTAATAGAAATTCCCGGTCTCTGAACAGTCCAAATTTATACACCCTTTTTAACCTAATTAAGGCTAAATGGTTCTTTCTTGACATAAATGTATTTAATATGAGAATGTCCAGAAGATCTATTAATTTAATGCTCAAACTTAAATATTTGCAAAGAAGACTTCAAGCCTACTCTAGCTTTCAATTGATAATATACAATCTATTATTCGACAGTTTGCCCAAACTTGGCTGCAATTCTAGAACGGCGTTTGTTAATCGAGCTATTTCCAGATTCATCACTCAGTGAGCTGGCGCTCAGTCTTGACGTTTGACATTTCTTCTTCATAGGTGACAGATCAAGACTCTCAGCGAAGCTCGAATCTGACTTGACTGAACTAGTTTCAATTGGCTGATCTTGCCTGAACACTGCCTCATAGCACATGCAATCCTCGGCAATGCAATTGCCCAGCTTATGTTCTATATCATGCTTGGTGGTTTTTCCTGGAATGATTCTCTCGGTATTGCCCTTTGGATTTCCTGGATATTCCATTTTCAAGACCTCCCAGTTCCCTTTAATGTCTGCACCACCACTGTCATATTCATCTGCATATTTTGCCTTCAGCCCATCACCAATTTGGGACCATTTCTTGGAATCTATGTCACTAAAGTCATCAGTGATTGTATCAGCAGAGAACGACTCGCTGTTGTCAATGCTCGCCTGTGGGGTTGTAGTCTCAATATCGTTACTCGTATCTGTCTCGCCGTGCTCACTGGATTTTGGCTTTGATTGAGCAAGTGAGGCCAAAACCTTTCGAACATCGTCAGGACTTTTTGATGGCAACTCAATGTTTGACGACTTTGACTGGAACTGCTTTGAGTACCAGTAGGATCCAGGCTGAAGGGAGTGAGAGACTGAATTATCAGGAAGTGGGGATTGCCTTTCATTATCTTTAATGGTAAGATAGTTTTGCTCAGTTGGTGATTCCCTCTGCTCTCTAGTTGGTGATTCCCTCTGCTCTCTAAGTATTGTTGAATCTGTGTCTGTTCTTCTGAGAAGTTTTACTCCTTTCGTTTTGTCCATGTTATCACCTGAGGCGTCACATATCTGCTGTGATTCTCTCAAGTATGTTAGAGTCGACGCCAAACTATGAATAGCATACTGATGCTGCGTGCCATCTTTGTCCATTTTTTCAGTGACTGGTTTTTTCCTTTTATTGTCCTGTTTATTTTGCAAATAAAGTTCTTCATTTTTAACTTCTTCCTCATCTTCATTTCTTCTAGAAATTTTCTCTTTCCCCGTGGTCTCTCCTTTGTGTACGTTTTCAAGTAGACTCAGAGCTGCCATATTGTCTGCAATTCCAGCATTCTTGATGCTCTTGCTGACTTCCTGTAACTGGCTTGGACTGGCTGCCCACCAGCCTTCTTTCAGAAGATCTAAAGTTGATTTAGGAGCCCTTGCCCCTTCTGGGGCCTTTCCTGATCCACCTATGTCATCTGCAGTTGGCAAAAACTGAGCGGCTAACTGCAGAAGCTGTGATGTGGGGGTTTGGCAAAGGGGAGTTTGTTGTTGACTTTTTTCCTCTTCACATATTGAAGCAAAAATGGTGTCACGATAGTCTGCCAAAAAAATGCAAAATCAAAAATATTTGTTCTTTGCTTTGTTTCAAATTAAATTCTAAAGTTATGTCACATTTACCCAAATTATTCAAATTGTTATAAAAATTACCCTTTTAAATAAAACACGCACATAATTTAGAAAATATAATAACTTGAGTTGTTTATTGTAAAACAAGTGCAAAAAAGGAAGCTGCATTTTGATAAATTAAAACAATTTTTTTTAATAAAATTCATTTTAATTATTAAATACTTACCTGTTATCGTATGCTTATACTTTCCAAGGGGAAATAACTCATCCGGAATTTTAACTGGGAATCCGCCACCTCAATACCGTAATACAGGCCAGGTTAAACATAGTGCATTGCAACCTAGCCAAAAATCTGTAACCAACCCTCAATATTCTTTCAATATATATACAAAAATATTAATCGAATAGCGGGGTGGGAGGTGGGACTTACCGATAACAGGTAAGTATTTAATAATTAAAATGAATTTTATTTAAAAAATTTGTTTTAATGTCATAAATACTGACCTGTTATCGTATGCTGATTTTGCAGCTGCGGTGGGAAGGTTCGTATATATTTTCCCAACACAGTAGAACCCATAAACAGGGTTATCAGCTAATGATATCAAGTAATCTTCGTTAAAACGGTATTAATTATAACTTCTCGGACAGAGTAATATGTCTATGTCGTAAAGAAAACTACCGTTAGTGAAACCACAACAAGCCCAAACGTATACAAATTGTATTGTTGGCACTTCAGAAAACGAAGATAAAAAGATGACAAGGTGGTCGGATTCCTCCAGTAAACAGCTTAGAGCACGTCAAAAAGTGGGGTGTGATTAATATATGCCCACAAAACAGACAGAGCTCTTAATTCATGCGGTCAGATCCTAAAAAGGAATGAATCCTTAGATAGGATAAGATTAACTTTCCTTAGTCGAGGTCTAACCCCGAGAAATAGAAGCCGCAGACACATCTCCCCCCCCCCCTTTTTTGGGGAAATGAAGAGTGTCTTTGAGAACCTCGAATGGACTTCTGACTAACACTGCTGAGATAGAACTTCAAAGCCCTGATTGCCCAAAGAAGTTTATCCTCATCTTCATGACTACCAGTTTAAGAAAACTTGGAAACTTGAAGGTAGAAGCCATATAGAGGACTTGATATTAAGCAAGGAATCCTGGCTGACACAACAAAGTGAAAACGACAATAGATCCAACTGGAATTGGTCGTATTCAACAGAAAAAGCATGAATTTCACTTCTCCGTATGGTAAAAGCCATAATAAGAAGGAAAACCGTCTTAAAATTATATTGGAACTGTTAATAAGCCTGATGAAAAAGGTTCATAGGGAGCTCATTAAGCATCCCAACATGTTACACAAGTCAAAACCGCTTAAGAAGGTAAAGGAACGAAAAACATAGTGTTGACGTTCCATAGTTTGGATCAGTTCCAAAATAGGTAAGACAGCACAGAGTTGCGATGACTTACACAAAACAAGGTATACGAAAGCATAATCTCTATCCTTTGATGAAGAAAAGAACAAATTTCTTATCATCAAGAAAAAGATGAGAAAAACCTCTATGTATCTAGCAAAGTGATTAAGGTAATAACTATGCTCTCAATTACCCAGTAAAAAAATGAATTTCCATAGAACCTTTATACAGTTCTGATGGAATTATCCTTGCACAAGTAACAAGGATTGAAACTCTAACAGAAAAACGTTCTTCTGTAGAGATAACTAAAAGTTATTAATGGCCAGACATGAAGTGGCACATGTTTGGATCAGTAAAAATATGTCTCGGTGAGATATGATATTTGACCTGTGAAGAAGTTTCCTGAAAATAATTGTACAGGAGACTTAAAAGGTCGTAGAACCATAATCCCATGGTTCATTAAGTATATTTCATGAAATTATGGCAAAAACTCAGTTATTGCAAAAACTCACCAAGAAGGCAAGATATTCCAGTTTATGTCAATGGACGAATGTATAACAATCGCACACCCTGCTGGATCGATTTCTGTGAACTGCATTGTTGACGTTGTGCAGCATACCGGTATACACTGCGATATACGATCGCATAACGCTAATAACTAGCGTTTGATGATAAACAACATTCTTTGATATACTATGTACACCATGCAACTCGTCTGCAACTTCACTGCCGCGCATGCGCAATTACATTATTGAACCCAACGGAAAAATAATTCGAAAGAAAGAACTGCAGGACAAAACGTCCAACAGGGCGTTGAGACGAACTGGTATGAGAAAGACGATAGAGAAAATTTGTTGTTCTTGCAAAGAACGAATAAGTTCCTGATTTCCAGTTACAAGGAGTGATAATATGATCACCTCCGTGTCTGTAAGTAAACCACGACCGATGTGTGATAGTTGAAACCATCACAAAGGAATCGTGAAAATGTGTTGTAAATGAAAAACAGCTAAAAAGAATTTTCGCTTTTCAAGATGTAGATGTGCAGGTGATATTCGTTAGGATACCACATAATTGAGAAAATCAAGATACGTTGTTCTATGTGATCGTCCATAACCTTATCTGCTCACATCTGTTTAAGATGTAAGGAAGGTTGTGGTAGAATAAACTATATTCTTGCCAAGATAATCTTCTAGTCTAGACACCACTGAATAGTGGTAAATAATGACAAAAAGATGGAAATCTGTGTCATTAAATAATCCCGAGATTAATACAATTATCTTAAAAATAAAGCTGAAACGGACGTAAGAAAGACGTCTCAGCAGAAGGACCGGTGACCGGACCGGTAAATACCGACCGGTGACCGGAACCATTTGTCAAGGATGGGTGGGCAAAGAAACCACGGCAAGCCGAACTTTCCCACTCCAAACACACTTGAAAATTGGTAGAATAGGACAGTGTTTAACACTTATAAGTTTATGACCTATCTACAGAATATAGCCTCTTCTTGAACCAATAACAGGCGCCTTTAAAATCCTGGATAATACAGGTCGCGAAGTCATCGATTTGCGAAGTACGGAAATATGATTGATAGTGGTACCTCCGGAATCGGAGGTGTGATGGCAGAAAAAGGTGAAAACCCTAGGGGTAACCTTAAGCGGGTCCACGCTTGCCGGTAGAATGCATGGAAGTCTTAAATTCTGACTTGATTAATCCATTTACTTCAAGACTTCTAACCGGGACGAATTCCGAAAGGCCAGAAGTGTAATAGAAGAATAACTTTAAGATGAGGTCCCTCCAGATCCTATGATCTAAGATCTGAGTTCAATAGCTCCTAAACCTTCTACAAGACTGTAGCCGCTATGCGGTCAATCTGATAGGCAATCCTATGTATCAGAACTCTTGTTGATTCCAGTAGCTTGAAAATATGCACTGCCGTAGGAGCAATAGAAAAGCAGAACTTGATACAAATGTCGTCTTGCTAATCCTGCTAGCGTCATTAATGTGTCCCAACTGTTCCGTGACACTGACTGCAAAGTCTGTAGCCGACAGGTAAAGGCGGTTAAAACAATTCATCCTTCGGGTCTCGAACATAAATTAATAGAGGTCAAATAGTAATGTTCGACCCCAATGCTAGTCTCCGAGCCCACTTCAGCCGATCTATCTGCAAGACCAGTAGTCTGCATGTAGCCGGTTGAGATAGATGTACAAATAACAGATATAGCATGATTTGGTAACCGTCGCCAGTAGAACATCAGTATTGAAAAACACAAAAAGTCATGTAGATTGTTGAATCCTTAAAATATAGTATTCAATACAATCATAGCCAGGGGTATACAACTATGTAATGTAGACGATACCCGTGATACTAAAAATTGACCGATGAAAACACAGTGGAATAGCGGTAATTGGTAAGTGGTGACCGAACCGGACCGGTCAATGACCGGTAACTGTAGCCCGGTGAACGGACCAGTCATAATATGACCGGTGACGTTACCAGTTAAAGACCGAACAAGGGACAAAATTGTCACAAAACCAGGTTTTCATTGTGAAAAAAAAATCTGATAAAGGGAGAAAACTCAAACTGAACTTTTGAAATGAACAAACAAAATTAACCCCCTTTGTATTTTTTTTGTTTTTTTTTTAAATCTATTTTTAGTCGTGGCGACCTTGACATTGGAGATATTGACGTGATTCTTTCGTGCGACACACCGTCCAATGATGGTGAACAAATGTGCCAAATGATTTTAAAAGCTCACAATGAATGACATAGTTATGGCCAGGACAAGCTCATTTATGGCCATTTTTGACCTTTGAACTCAAAGTGTGACCTTGACCTAGGAGATATCGACGTAATTATTTCGCGCGACACACCGTCCAATGATGGTGAACAAATGTGCCAAATGATTTTAAAATCTGACAATGAACGACATAGTTATGGCCCGGACAAGCTTGTTCCGCCCGCCCGCCAGCCCGCCAGCCAGCCCGCCAGCCAGCCCGCCAGCCAGCCAGCCAGCCAGCCAGCCCGCCCGCATTCGCCAATCTAATAACCAGTTTTTTCCTTCGGAAAACCTGGTTAAAAATGGTGGAATCCATATGGTCTGTTATCAATGTCAAGCACTGCTCGGAAAAGAAGATCATGCCAAAAAATCCAATCCGATGGCGATGAGACATCACTTATTCTGACCGGTGATCAGTGATCGGTGATATGACTGATGAATGGTGACCGATGTCCGGTGATCGGGACCGGTATAATATAACTGCGTCAGAATGGAAATATCTGGTGCAGAAGAATGACCATCCACGAAGTCATCTGATAATGTTAACCGGAAAACAACGGTAGATTATCAGTATTAATAGGCATAAGTGTCCTTGTAGTCGTAGTGGAGAAAAGAACAGCTTATCCCGAAGCCTGAATGTTAAACGAACTAGTGTTCGTATACAACTACGGCTCGGTGACTGCAACATGTGTGGATGCCATAAGAAGAACCATCACACGTGGAATGGAGACATGATATTCATAAAGGAATAAAATGGAGAACGTCGATATGACCAGTAGGTTCATTAACGCCTACGTGAGAAGTGGCGACATCCATATAACTTCGATGCCGAAATATTGTTCGGCTACGCTGGAAATATTGTCTTCTACAATATTGTCTCCGTGAGCATTGACATGATCGCTTACGAGCGTATCAACGCCGAGAACTGCTCAATGAAGGAGAGGTACATGTATGTTCGATAACTATCCAGTGGTGCTCAATGCAGTCCGCTGATGTCTACGTGAAGGTTGACGACGTCCTCGTTTCCTGCGATGTCGAGATCTGGATCGGCCGAGATGTGGATCGGCTGCGATGAGACCGAGATCTTCTAGAATAACGTCTCCGTGAGTGACGACGTGATCGCTTACGAGAGCCGCGACGATGAGAACTGCTCGACGAAGAAGAGCGTGTCCGATGTCTAATCCTTGATGAAGACGATGTATTCAACGAAGAATAGGAGAATAATTCAATGAAGAAGACCGAGTTCTTCTTCTTGACCGGTGACTGGTGTTATCGGTGGCAGGCCTAACTGATGACTGTTGAACGGTGACCGGAGCGGTGATCAATGACCGGACCGGTGACATGACCTGACCGGTGACATTACCGGTGACCGGACCGGACCGGTGACATGACCGGTGACCGGACCGGTGACATGACCGGTAACCGGACCGGACCGGTGACCGGTGATCAATGACCGGACCGGTGACCGGACCGGACCGGTGACATGACCGGTGACCGGACCGGTGACATGACCGGTGACCGGACCGGTGACATGACCGGACCGGTGACCGGACCGGACCGGTGATCAATGACCGGACCGGTGACCGGACCGGACCGGTGACCGACGGTGACATGACCGGTGACCGGACCGGACCGGTGACATGACCGGTGACCGGACCGGATGACATATGACCGGTGACCGGACCGGTGATCAATGACCGGACCGGACCGGTGACATGACCGGTGACCGGACCGGCCGGTCAGACGTCGATCAATGGTCCGTGATCAACGTCCCCGGTGACGTACCAGGTCATATCATGACCAGTGTTGTCACCGGATAATGACCGTATGGCGGATGCCAAATGGTCCGGCATTGGTCGATGTCCTTGACCAATGCCATCGGGCAAAGACCGGCTGACGGGTGTCGCCATATGGTCTGATGTTGACCGACTGTCTAAGAGACTTAGCATAGTACGGTCGCGATCGTGCCCGATACCCGGTGACTGATACTGCAACTATCATCCATGATCTGCGGGTATTTATCCACCGTCCAATGATGGTGAACAAATGTGCCAAATGATTTTAAAATCTGACAATGAACGACATAGTTATGGCCCGGACAAGCTTGTTCCGCCAGCCCGCCAGCCAGCCAGCCAGCCCGCCAGCCAGCCAGCCAGCCAGCCCGCCCGCATTCGCCAATCTAATAACCAGTTTTTTCCTTCGGAAAACCTGGTTAAAAACAAGAGCAAAGCATATTCAACCATAAACTGGTCACAGACCAGATTATCATACGGCACATAAAATCATTATTTGACCATAATGAAAATTATAATAATACTGCCGTAGATCATAAATTAAACAAAAGTTTAATTCAAAACAGATGAAAAATAAAATGACGATCAATTAGATTGTCATACGGAACGTTAAAATCATTATTGCACACAATGGCAAATGATAAACAATCTGTCAATAGAAGAACACGCTTTGCACGATCTCGTAACACATTAGAAGAACATGCTTTGCACGTTCTAGCAATTTATTAGAAGAGCACGTTTTGCACGTGGTCGTTTGCGCCTGAAAACACCCAGCATGGTAGACATAAACCATTGTTCGATAAAAACAAGCATGGCTTACCTTTTACAAATGAAACAAAATCCATTAAATCCACACAAATTAATCCGAATGAGAAATAAAAAGATAAATAACACAATTTATCTATTCAAAACCCCATTCAACCAAGTGAAAAACAATATTTTAATTCAGAGCCGTAAAAGACACGTATACACCTGGTTGATCCGGAAAGAATATTGAGGGTTGGTTACCGATTTTTGGCTAGGTTGCATTGCACTATGTTTAACCTGGCCTGTATTACGGTATTGAGGTGGCGGATTCCCAGTTAAAATTCCGGATGAGTTATTTCCCCTTGGAAAGTATAAGCATACGATAACAGGTCAGTATTTATGACATTAAAACAAACTTGAATTGTAATGTTGGCATAATAAAATATATAATAGGAAAATATTCTTTCCATTACGGAAAATGCTTAATTTCCAGTTATCACAACTTTTTTGTGGTATCACCTACCAGGATTTGAATCAAATTTTATCAAATCAATGTGCGCCCCAAAACTGTCTGGCCTCAATGCAGGGGAGGGCATTCCAGATGGAACATGCTCGTCCAGAATGTCCTGGGGGCGGAACTTTTGCTCAGTGGTTGTGTCTTCATCGGTCAGGGCGGAGCCAGAGTCATTGGAGGGCGTGTCAGAATCAGGGCGGCTGCTGTAGGACTCATCAATGATTGGAAGACTACCTGGAAATAGGAGACAAAATATATGAAATGTGAGGCAATATTTCTATCTAAAAAGTAATGTTCATTTCCTTTTGTTTACCAGTATCTTTAAAAACAAGAGATGTGTTTGTCAGAAACACAATGTCCCCTACTGCGCCGCTTTGATTTTTTTTTACCTTTGACCTTGAAGGATAACCTTGACCTTTTACCACTCAAAATGTGCAGCTCCATGAGATACACATGCATGTCAAATATCAAGTTGCAATCTTCAATATTGCAAAAGTTATGGCCAATAAAGTTTTCGGACAGACGCACAGACTGACAGATGAACAGTTCAACTGCTATATTCCACCCTACCGGGGGGCATAAAAAAGTTTAACTGAGTAAAAAATGGGTTTCAATTAAAGATCCCAGAACACTTTTCACCCTGTTACCGGTACTCTTCATAATGTATCAAATATTTATTTTCAGAAATCTTATAAAAAGTGCTTAACCAATAATTTCCAAGCAAACAAAACAATTGTACCCTGCAAGTCTCCAGACAAATGCACCACTTTCCGGTTCCCCTTTCCTTTCATGGCCACAACATGTGGAATAGCCATGAGCAGGGCCACGATGGTTGGGAACCCATACAGGGCAGGTTTAATCTCTACACAGAAGTGCTCGTAGAACAGTTTCTCAAGTTGAGCGAGCATGATTTTCCCATGGGCATGCAGCAGAATGCGAAGGTCACGTGCAAGGGTTTGTAGCGGTGTGAGACTGATCACGCCAGATTCGTCATCACCACTGATCTGTGAATGTGACGAAGAACATGTATGTTACTTCTTTTAAATGAGATTTTGGTTTGTAACCAAAATGCAAACCAATGCAAACTTCAAAATGTCAAGATTGGTAAAGAACAAGACCTGTGTTTGTGAAACACAATGCCCCCTTCTGCACTTTAAAGCTGCACAGCATTCATTTAAGAGAAAATTGTTAAGTCCAAGCCCATAACTTCGCTAAAAATGAAGACGAATCTTGAACTTAATCTATTAGTCATGTAAGTAGACTCACACACCAAAAATCAGCTGAATATCTAAAAGTGTTTGATAAAAAAACTTATGGGAAATGGGTATTTTAGAGAATATTTTTTAAGTCAACGCCCCATAACTTCGCAAAAAATCAATGGCCCAGAGCGAAACCCAAACTTCATCTGTAAGTCATGTGGGTCATGTGTGTAAATCAGCTAAATATCTGAAAGCATTTCATAAAAAACTCAGGAGAGCGAAAAATGTCCATAGGCCCATAACTTCACCAAATATCAACTGACCGGAACAAAGCTCACACTTCATCTGTAAGTCATATAGGCATACTCACATTCAAGAATTCACCCTATTATCTTTAAGTGTTTGGTAAAAAAAACTCCAGAAAAAGATTATTATAGAGAAAATTTCAAAGTAAGTCCAAGGCTCATACGTTTGCCAAAAATTAACTGACCGGTAAGAAACTTACACTGCATCTGTAGGTCATGTAGGTCGACTCACCTACCAAAAATTAGCCCAATATCTAAAAGCGTTGCGTAAAAAAATCTACAGAAAACAGAATGAAAGACGGACTAACAGACAGACAGGCGAACATTGCGACTGCTATATGCCATCCTACCAGGTACATAAAAAGCAAAACACTTAATTGTCAAAGCAAAATACAAAGATTAACATTTTATTTAATTCAAGAGTTTAAGTTTCCTGGAATGATAAGGCTGTTTATCAAACTTTCCAACGTTGTTTGGCCCTAAAACATGTTTTTAAAATAAGTAAAGCTTTAAACAAAACCTCAGTGGGTAAGAAAGTGGAATTCCAACAGATCTACACAGGTACAGTCAACAAACTGCAAAGGACAATAGCTCACAAAAAATATTGAAAGTTGTACCCTAATGTTGGGTTTTGGGGCAATACCTGGGAACAACAATTATTATTTGACCTCACCTGAACATAATCCAGAAGCTCCTCCTTGATTTTTGTTATATTTGGCTCGGTGCCAAAAGTTGTCTTGTATCTGCTGGACAGCTCCATCAAAGGGAGGCTACCACCACTCTGGTCCATCAAGAGTTGCAGAACCTGGCGAGCCAAAGGGGGAGCACTGGTACGATCTGCGACCACGATGTACTCTCTGCCGTCATACACTTCCAGCTGATAAGGAGATTTGTTAAGTGGGAATATTAGAAAAGATGTCAATAAGCGGGATGACTAATTGACTTGTAATAAATTGTTCTTTTTTCTAGAACATAATAGGAGAAATATCATAATTAAACATGTAGACATAAAAAAACATTCATAACCATTCTTAAGGCATAACTATTAGAGGTAGCCATGGCAAAGTGGATTCAGTGTAAGCTAGCAAACGGGAGGTCACTTATTCTATCCCCAGCGTTCTTTAGATCTCCCCCAAAGACACCAAGTACTGGTTCAAGTCCCAGGAAATGAACTCGAGAGCATTTTAAATAAGCTTTAATAAGCCTTAAGCTTTCTTTGCAATAGAGCTAAAATAAACAGGTTGAAAATAATTTCATCTATTATTGTTCAGAAAACTTGGTTTTCTTTGGTAAAGCCAGGTGAAATGGTGACTTGTTCAATAGAATACCTGATTTAAAAAACAGTGAAATGAATTTGTTGCATGTTAACCTTAACCAGAGCATAGGGCGGACATGGACGCCAACATTTGGAAAATGGTCAGCTAAACACAGATGACATCTGTTAACAAAGGTAGGCTATGGTTACTCCTGTTATTATATTTATGCAAAGGAAATAATGTTACTTAGTCAGATAACACAGCTTCTTATCGACCCTGAACAATCAGATGCATGGTTGACGAGGAAATGCTATACTTTGACTAGTGATACAAATAAGACACTAACCTTCACAACGTGTTTAAGCTTCGACATCAGCTGCTGGGGATTGTGAACACGCAGGTCGCCCAGTGGGATAGCATAGCCGTAGAACTGCGTGTAGGCGGGCATCAGCTGGTCCAGCGGGTAACACTGCACCTTGCGATGCTTCAGAAGGGAGATAATCTGGTCTCCAACTACCTTTCGTAGCTTGCTCTCTGTCAGCTTGATTATTTTTTCTTCACCTTCATCATCAAGCTGAAGAGAGATTTCAATATGTAAGTGTCATTTGTTTTTTTAATGTATCTCAAAAAGGTCCAGTTAAAAAGATGCAATTTGGTCCAGCTTAGGAGTTTACCAATTCCAATTGTGCAAGGGAACACTGAAAATCATGAATTATTGTGGCATGAAGAGATGACAAAATCTGTACTCTTTTTAAGATTGAAAGGGTTTACAATACTGTTTGTTTGATGGATATCAATAGTACCACTTTTACCTTGACCTATAAGCAAGCCACATGGGGTTGGTGCACACCACACAGTCTTGATGATAGGATTATCATTTGTGCCCATTAATTTCAAAATCCCAGAATGCATGACAAAAAAATAACCCAAGAAAAATACACTTTCACAATATAAATACATGTATAAGGAATATGCAAAAACTCTGTCTACTGTGACCTTGACCTTGAAGTGAGCAGCATGGTAGTTACACCGACACATCATCTTGATGCAATGATCAATTGTGCCAATTTATTTTCAAATTCCATAATGCAAGAAAAAGTTATGAACCAGAAAAGAAAATTAAACACACATAAACAAACACACACACAAATATAAATTGGCACACACACATGGACAGGGGTAACACTGTAGTCTATTCTGGAATTATAAGTGAGGAGGCATACAAAGACATAAATCTGCGGGTACAATCATATTTGACCCATTTTAAAATCCATTCCAAATCACATTACATATCAACAATTTGGAATGAAACTTCCCTTGGTTCAGCGATGTTTAAACAAAGGTATTTAGTGTTTTTTTCAAAGTCTAGCTCAATCTCCGACAAATGTACATAGGGAAACAATTCAAGCATGTTATTCCAACTAAGAAAAATTCAAAATTATAACTCTGTAAGTTAATATTGAACATTATGGTGCTCTATAAAATTATGACAACAAAATAGAAAAGGTAAAGGCTAAATTTGTTTTAACCTCAATAACTTGAGGAAGAGCCTCCAGCAGGTCCAGCAGCTTGCTATAGCCATAGTCACTGACACGACACTGGCGCCCAAAGTGGTGGTGGTAGGCAGGAATCAGCTTAGAGAACAGCATCTTGCAGTGGTCGCTGTGCTTCAGTAGGTCAACGATCTCGAGCGAGAACTGCTTGATTCTCTCCAATTCCTCGTCTGTTGGCTCTGGGGTTACAGTCAACAAATGTGTTCTTATCCATAGTCCAGACATATATTTTGTGGGTTACAGTCCATGCATGTATTATTTTAAGAGCGAGTTAACAAATTACTTTACTTTTTGGGGTTACCATCAACATAATAAAGTATTTTATCACATGCCATACCCTGTTTCCCATGTAATATAACCATTACATATTTTTTTTATTACACGTGTGTAATACAACATTTGTAAGCGTTTTCATTTTCGTTTATTGACCAATCGCATTTTGTAATTTTGCTGAAATGACGTTGCAACGTCAAATGACGTCCCGAAATGTAAACAACATTCGGGATTTATCATTATGTTTGCTCATGTAAAAGCATGTGATAAAAAAGATCTGACACTTGTTGTCATATCATACCATATTTTATTTAACTCGTCCAGGAAATTCGTTAGCGCCAAAGGTTCGCTTACTAACAAAATTCCTGAACTCGTTTAATAAAATATGGTATGATATGACAACAAGTGCCAGATCCTATATTTATTTTAAGGGGTTAGAGTCCACAACATGAAAAAATATTATTTTCTGGGGTGAGTAAACAAACCAAACAATTATTATTTTCTGGGGTAACATCAATTAATTACATAGAAAAGTGAAAAGAAAAGCCAAAACTTACCAACACGAGGCAATGAAATCAAAGTATTGTGACCATCCTGTGTCATCTGAAAGAAAATAAAAACACGATTTATAAAATAACACATAAATCCTCAAAACTCTGAATACAACTTAACTTGAAGGAACAATTTAAAATCGCTGTGAATATGTCTAAAAAAGTAACCAAGTTTCATCATTCTAGTAGTTACACTTATTGGTACCTGGCACTCCAGAAGTTAAAACTTGAAATTGAAATCCGAAAGTTAACTATTTCTAACCCAACCCTTGAAAAAGATTCAAACAAGAGCTGTGTTTGTGAAACACAATGCCCCCTACTCCGCGGCTTTGAAGCCATATATTTGACCTTTGACCTTGAAGGATGACCTTGACCTTTCACCGCTCAAAATGTGCAGCTCCATGAGATACACATGCATGCCAAATATCAAGTTGCTATCTTCAATATTCCAAAAGTTCACCAAGGTTAAAGTTTTGGGACAGAATGACGGACAGACAGAATGACAGACAGTCCAAAAACAATATAACCCCGATCATTTGATCCAGGCGCATAAAAATATTTCAAGTGCAATGTAAACTTACAACCACTGTGTTAGGAGGAATGTCAGACAGCATGTCGTCCAGGTGACACATCCCGTACTCTATGATGTCCCAGCTCCTGTTGAACATCTTGCCTGAATACATACAATTGTTGTTCCAAAATAACCAATATTTAATACTTAATTTTTTCCAACAATAAAACAATAATATTGTTAATGAGTCTTTTTAAAAGATTGCATAAGACATTGCAAACAGGATACAGTAATGTATGTAAATATGCATCAAAATATACTTATTAATACATCTTTTATTATATATTCATAAAAAATAATGCCAGTGGCGTTACAATTTTGCTGTGAATAACAAAAAAGGGGCCAACACTAAGCTATGAAGAGTTTATTACGAGAATTCTTGAGCGTTAAGAAGACCTGTTTTGTAGCTGCTCTCCCTTACTTTGGGCATCTTCTCTTAATTAACTCTTAACTTATAAATGAAAAGCAATTTTAATATGTTTCCCACAAAGTATTGACATCATTTGGAAAACTGTTAATGAAACAGATATACAGTTATGAATATTAACGTTACATTTCGCATACAGAGTGGGTTGATTGCAAAATTAAAATCCGGTCATATGATCCGATAATCCAATCAGAACACAACCTTTCAGTTAAAACTAGAGCCTTGTCACAGACGTGACAAATACCCCCACATGCCGCATTGACACATAATATTTTGCATGTCGTCTTCACAAAAAACAGCCGACACCATGCTCAATTTTTAAAACGCACTAAGTGACCCCTTGACCTAGTTTTTGACCCATGTTCTAACTTGGCCTTAAGATCATCTCCATAAAACTTCTGACCAAGTTTGCTGAAGATCAGATGTAAACTACTTGAATTACAGAGCTGAACCCATGCTGAATGTTAAAAAACGCACTAAGTGACCCCGTGACCTAGTTTTAGGCCCGGAATGGCCCATGTTCAAACTTGTCCTAGAGATCATTTAGATAAAACTTGTGACCAAGTTTGGTGAGGATCGGATGAAAACTACTTGAATTAGAGAGCAGAAAACATGGTGAGGTTTAAAACTCACTAAGATACCCAGTGACCTTTTTTTTTACCCGGCATGACCCATATTCAAACTTGACCTAGACATCATCTAGATACAACTTCTGACCAAGTTTGGTGAAGATTGGATGAAAACCACTTGAATTAGAGAGCGGACAACATTGTGATGTTTAAAACGCACTAAGTGACCCCATGACCTAGTTTTTGACCCCGCAAGGCTCATGTTCAAACTTGGCCTAGACATCATGTAGGTACAACTTCTGACCAAGTTTGGTGAAGATTGGATGAAAACCAATTGAATTAGAGAGCGGACACTTAAAGGGACCGACAGACAAACCGACACCACCGACCGACCGACAGACAAGTTCACTCCTATACACCCCCCTAAACTTCGTTTGTGGGGGTATAATGAAAGAAGTTATAATTATTCTCAGATGAACCTGCATTTTCAAACCAATTCTAGCTGCCATCTTGAATTTAAAAAACTAAGGACATGGCAACTTACAAAACTCCTCTGTGAGTGAAGACAAGCACACCTGACGACCGGGCACGTTCTTCAGCAGACGCAACAGGTCAGCAGTGAATCTCTTCGTCTGCGCCTTGTGGGTCAAAGTTAGCACCTTCCGGTCCCCGGTCCCCATCACCTGACAGACGCAGAACAGGACACCAAATAGAGGGTATGTTTTCGGACAATGTAATTTTGGACACAGTGTACTCTTTAATACTCTTGTGTTTTCAGATATAAGAATGATTTTTATTTTGCTTTTGAGTCCATTTCCTGGGTGGAACCAGTACTTGGTGTCTTAAGGGCAGATCTTAAAATGCTCCTCCTACATATCGGGTCAAAAAAGTGACCTCCAGGTCGCTAGACAGATGCAATATACATTACACAATGGCGAACTCAAAGCATAAAGTTCAAAAAGATGTTACCTGAACAACATGCGGTACAGCATCAAAGAGCTCGTTGAGTCGACTGTATCCGTAATCTGCCACTCTGCACTGGCGTCCAAAGTGCTGATGGTAGATCGGTATGAACTTGCTGAACGCCAGACGACAGTTAGGCATAGCCTTCAGAAGGTCCACCATTTCCCTCCCGAATTGAGCGAGCAGTTGATTCAGGGAGCCACTACTAGGAGAGCCAGGATCTGTAAAAAGGGAGAAACAGTTAATTTCCTGCCCAATCTTTATAAAAAGTTGGTTCAGAAAGCTGGGTGAGTAGGGCTATGAAAGATTTCCTGACCAAGCTTTGCAAAGAGCTAATTCCAGGAGACCCTATTGGGTGAGCTAGGCTCTAAAGGATGAGGTTAAAGGTTATTCCCGCCAGACTCTCTAACAAGGGACAAACAGTAAATCCTCCCAGACTGGGCGAGTAAGAATCATTCAGAGGGGTAAACAGTCAGATTTTCTTATGAAAGAATGTGTTGCTCATGTAGGCACTGTATTTCAGTATTTTTTATGAACACTGAAAACCAGAAAACATCAAACAGTGAATTTAACAGGGCAAGGTCTTGCATATTAAAACAAAGATATCAAATTTACAAGTAATTAATTATTTTAAACAGTGTAAAATTGGTTGAATTATGCCATTAATTATTTTCATTTACACTTACCATATTCAGAATTTCAACTTCAGTGAGTTGAGACATGACCTAATTTCAGCTGTTATAATATACTTTCTACCCCTGAAAAGGCTGGTGGACTAATCATAAATGTTTAAGTCAATTTGACCCTTGTTCTGTGAAAACTAAGAATAATGCATTTTGGTAAAGTGTCATCCCAGATTAGCCTGTGCAGTCGGCAAATCAGGGACGACACTTAACGTCTTATCTGCATTTTTTTTTAAAGACATCATTTAAACAAAAAAAATCTATAAGAGCGTCCCTGGTTAACATGTGCAGAATGCACAGGCTTATCTGGGATAACACTTTATGCATATGCATTGAGCGTAGCTTTCCAAGAACCAGTCTTATTTTGTTACAATATTACAGATTATTGTACAATATTGGCAAAAACGAAATTTCAACGTTTTAGTTTAAGAGCCAACCTGGGGATCCTGGAGGCCGGTTCTCTGCCCAGATGACCTTCTTGAAGCCAGTGTTGGACACTGAGATCTGCACGCCCGGGACACAGCTGAGCACATGTTCTAGTGCCACGCCGCCCTCATACACGTACACTAGCTGTGCTACCTCTGCGCTGAAGCAGGCGGGAAAACTGGAACATGAAAAAAATTGTAACAGAATTGGAACAGGAAAATATTTCCATGGTAACAAAATCATATGGAGTGATCAATTAATAAGTGTTACAAATCTGCCCACTGAATCAGGCTTTGAAACCCAGACAAGAAAAAACGTGTCATAGTTGAAGGTAAATGAAGGCTATAATATAACCATCCAAAAGACAGACAGGTTAAGGCTAAAAGGCTTTTAACCCAAAAGGCTCAGATACAAATCCTTGCCATGCTATTTTTTTATCTTTCTTGAGTTATTTACTTGTTATTATATCAGTTATTTAGTTCCAGTGTTAAAATCTATCAGTTACCCGGTACAAGCTATTAATAGCAAACTTTTAAATAATGCCAACATCTGTTAACAAGTCAATTTAAATTATTTTACATCATCTGTACAGGTATTTATAAAGAAAAATTCACTACAAATATTTGGAATTTCGTAAACAAGCCAAGCAAGCCTGTTTGGACATTGTAATGGAAAGTGCATTCAAACTATTTCCAAACCTCATCAAAGGAATGTCTCCATCGTGGGTCATGAGCAGTGAGTGGACCTGTGGTGCGAAAGTCTTCAGCTGTACCTTCACACTGGGTAGGATGCACGTGTTTATGGCCTCTGCATACATGAAGCTGCCCTCCGGACAGTGGTACTTGCAGACCACATGCTCAGTGATCTCTTGGACCTTCATGTATAAATTAACCCATTTATGCCTGGTGGACTCTCCCATCCTTCTAAATTGGATCAATTTATGTCAAAAATTAGGGATGTCTAGTATATTTATTTCTATATTCATACAGAAATTCCTTTAAGCAAACAGCGCAGACCCTGATGAGAAGCCGCATCATGCAGCGTCTCATCTGGGTCTACGCTGTTTGCCAAGGCATCTTTTCTAGATGCTAGGCATAAATGGGTTAACATGAAAATACCTTCGGAACGAGTTTTGACTGCAATTTTAGAATGTGGTTTCTTATCAGGTTAATATGTTAAATTATCTGCATTTAGGCATTAAGAAATGTTCATAGGGAACACATTGATGGCTTCTGTGTATAGGAAACGGCCAAAAGTTCTTGGATTGCAGAAGACATAATAAGTTGGACATAAGACAATATAGAATTTAACAAGAATCACATTTCTTGCATACTTGGACATAAGACAACATACTGAAGATAGAATTTAACAAGAATCAGTGTTTGATAAATATTTATGCACCTTGTGGTTTAACCGTTTCCCACTCAGAAGCAACGTGAAATTGGTAATGTGCAAACAGCCTAAAACCAGAATAGCCTGCAAGTAACTCACAGTCTGTTCAGGTTATCATCAGTATCTAAGAGTTGGCAATGAAGGCTTTAAAAAATAAATGTAATAAGAAAGGTCTTTCATTAAATTTAACATTTTAATCGACTAAAAAGCCTCAAAATACGTATATCAATCCTAACTATGTCAAGATCACAGTTTTAGATTGAATGATATGGTTGAATAGGGAATGGTCACAACCAACTACACTACGTCTAGCGCGATTTCTGCCATCCACCACTCATCAACGTGATTCAACCCAAAGTGGACAATTACTATCTCACCGCGATACACCATTGAACACGATAATTTTGCTGTGGCGAATGGCGGTGTCAGTCTCGGCGTTATCGGGAAATTGATCTCACGATGGACCACTGGGATCGCGGTGGACCACCACGGTCTTGGTGGTTCGCGGTGAAATACATGTGCATCAACAACATGATACAAATGTACGGTCTGCAATATTGAAATGTACATGTTCATTCACATTGCAGATCGTATAATGTTGTTTTTTAAAACTTTGTATGTACATGTATTACATGCACTTCATAATAAAATCACCGAATGTTCATCTCTTTTCTCTCGTGTTTGCCCTCTTTACAGAATCATTGACATGTCTTACATCGAGCGTGAGTATAGTTTGCGTTTCATGCTTCAGGTTTTGTTGCAATTGTTCTGCATGAAGTTTCCCTTGTTGTTCTTAATTAAAGAATTTTTTTTGTTAACCTTTCGAAAACCCTTGCTAGTTTGTGTAAATATATAGCTCGCCAATAATTACATACATACATATTACATGTACATGTAATTTGATATCAGACTATTTTTGTGATTTCCTGTTTCTTTTGTTACATGTATTGGATCGCATAAATGTACATGTACAAATTCGAGACATCCGAAGTAAGTATTAAATTCCGCGATATTTTAATATCATAGTCATGCGAAAAGATCAGTTGTCATGTTGGTGAGTGACTATTTGTATACCTGTTCTTTGTTCAATAACAAGTTCATTTTGAAACATACACTGTATGTAAAATAACGTAAAAAAAGAAATCGTTATATTATGGTAAATATTGATTTACTTGTTGTGTTACAATAATGTTGTGCATTGAGCAAATACAATGTATATCAAATTTATAAAGTATCAATAAAAAGTGTTGTTAAGAAATCGCTGTGAATTAAACGAGTCATTATTCCACATTTAGCTTTTTTAAAACTGTTTTACTCTTATATTTCAGATACAACCAAGAATATGGTTTTCGGAAAATAATGATCATAGTAACAACACTGACGAGTTTTTTGTTATTAATATTATAAACATGCATTTAAATACTGATTATGTTATAAATATGATTTTGTTATACATGTATATGAATGTCTATTTATTGTACATGTGCTGTATTACAATACAAATAAAACGCTTGTTTTCTTACGAAATAATGATGGAGAATGTGATGTCTACATCCATTTACTATATCGAATGAAATGGAGAATTTGATGTCTACATGAATTTACTCAATTGAATAAAATGGAGAATTTGTTGTTTACATCCATTTACACATAACAGAACAGATGGTATTTGAACGCATCTTCTCACTTCTGTCGGAAATTTTAACAAAAACAAACAATTCTTTCAATAAACTATAAGTAAATCTTCACGCAGAAACTGTAGAAACAAAACATAAAGTACATCATGCTCGATGTACGACATGTCAAATGATTCTGGAACGAGGGTAAACAATAGAAAATAATGATGATTGTTAACAATCAAGTTACAATGTATACAAATGTACATACAATTGTAACAAAACATTCTAGAACTTTGCAAAAATTATACGGTCTGCAATATTGAAATATACATGTTCATTCACATTTACCTGTATTTCACCGCGAACCACCGAGGCCGCGGTGGTCCACCGTGAGATCAATTTCCCGTATCGCCCGTGGTGTTCAGCCACTGTCGACGCGATCTATCATCATGGAAACACCTTCAGATCATGTTGATTTTTCACGCTCACAAAACATTGTCCACGGTGGGTGTGCGGTGTATGGCAGAAATCGCGCTTGACGTAGTGTACGATGCATGGTCAATGTCAGTTCAGTACCAAGTTTTGTTTGTGCGCGACTTAATGGTACTTAACCAAGTAGTCCAAATTAGGTTTATGTAAAAGTGAGGTAAGGCTAAGCAACAATGGAGTAAGTATCAAAGAGTTTCTAGCAAGGTGTTCGAGCTACACTTATAGTAAAATATATTTAATCTTTCACGGACGGATATAAGAACAATCCCTATCATCATTTGTTCAGTATTGAGGCGTAAAAAGTGTACAAACATTAAAGATGTGTTTTGCACTTCAAAAGTAAAAGAAGTATATGAGCCTTATTCTGAAAAAATCTGGGCTAAATGCATATGTGTAAAGTATCTTCCCTAAATGCATATGTGTAAAGTATCTTCCCTAAATGCATATGTGTAGAGTATCTTCCCTAAATGCATATGTGTAAAGTATCTTCCCTAAATTCATATGTGTAGAGTATCTTCCCTAAATTCATATGTGTAAAGTATCTTCCCTAAATTCATATGTGTAGAGTATCTTCCCTAAATGCATATGTGTAAAGTATCTTCCCTAAATGCATATGTGTAAAGTATCTTCCCTAAATTCATATGTGTAAAGTATCTTCCCTAAATTCATATGTGTAGAGTATCTTCCCTAAATGCATATGTGTAAAGTATCTTCCCTAAATTCATATGTGTAAAGTATCTTCCCTAAATGCATATGTGTAAAGTATCTTCCCTAAATGCATATGTGTAAAGTATCTTCCCTAAATGCATATGTGTAAAGTATCTTCCCTAAACTCATATGTGTAAAGTATCTTCCCTAAATGCATATGTGTAAAGTATCTTCCCTAAATGCATATGTGTAAAGTATCTTCCCTAAATGCATATGTGTAGAGTATCTTCCCTAAATGCATATGTGTAAAGTATCTTCCCTAAATTCATATGTGTAGAGTATCTTCCCTAAATTCATATGTGTAAAGTATCTTCCCTAAATTCATATGTGTAGAGTATCTTCCCTAAATGCATATGTGTAAAGTATCTTCCCTAAATGCATATGTGTAAAGTATCTTCCCTAAATTCATATGTGTAAAGTATCTTCCCTAAATTCATATGTGTAGAGTATCTTCCCTAAATGCATATGTGTAAAGTATCTTCCCTAAATTCATATGTGTAAAGTATCTTCCCTAAATGCATATGTGTAAAGTATCTTCCCTAAATGCATATGTGTAAAGTATCTTCCCTAAATGCATATGTGTAAAGTATCTTCCCTAAATTCATATGTGTAAAGTATCTTCCCTAAATGCATATGTGTAAAGTATCTTCCCTAAATGCATATGTGTAAAGTATCTTCCCTAAATGCATATGTGTAAAGTATCTTCCCAAATAAGCCTGGTTAGTCCAGGCTAATCAGGGACAAACATTTTAAACTATACTAAAAAATTATTTAAAAGAGACTTCCTTTAGAAAAATTACATAAAAGCAAAAAGTAATGTCCCTAATCTAATTTAACACCTAACCCAATGCATTAAGCCCAGTTTCCCCAGTAAGTGGCTTATATACTTAAAAATGGCATCCAGATATATGAATAAGGCTTTTCTCAGCACACACATACACACACACCTCCGAATTCTCTGAAGTTTTCTCGGTAGGTGAGGCCTTTTT
Source organism: Dreissena polymorpha (assembly GCF_020536995.1). Taxonomy (NCBI): domain Eukaryota; kingdom Metazoa; phylum Mollusca; class Bivalvia; order Myida; family Dreissenidae; genus Dreissena; species Dreissena polymorpha. Next base: position 109,610,212 of record NC_068356.1, on the reverse strand, counting down.
CAGCCCCGGGGCAAGGTGGATCATGCGCCCGGCCCCACCCTTCTCATTAATCTCAATTGTGTCCTTCATCTTGTAGAGTTCTGACACGCTTACTGAGCGATTAAACCTGCAGCATATAAGAAATCAAGAGATAAAAATTCTGCTAACCGAGCTATTTAACCTGCAGATCATAAGTAACCATTATTTAAATATGCCATGAAAAGTCTTCCAACTAAGTGATAAAACCTGTAGTGTGTAATTAATCACTAATAAATTATGCTATTAAATACTACTCACAGAGCAATTAATCGGAATAATGTAATTAAACAGGCTACAAAAGTTATTTACAACTAAGCCTTCAAACCTGCAGAATTGTATTATGAAATACTGCTAAAAAAGCCATGTAACTTGCAAAACATCATAAATCGCTATTTAAACATGCTACTGAGTGATTAAATATGAGTAAATAAAATATTCTTAACCATAAAAATTCTTCAAACTCCGCAATTAAACCTGCATAATAAAATTGATAAGTCTATGAAAATAATGCTACTAGATAATTTGAACATTCAGAATCATATTCATGTATCAATCAGGCCATAAAAATACTGTCAAAAGAGCCATAAAATGTGCATTTCAAGTAGTTAAGAAATTAACAATAACCTCCACCAGTCCTTTCATAAAAAGTTTGGAACATGCTTTAATACATCAACGATAAAATTTCTCGATGAATTGATTCATTCTGCAAAACGTTTAAAGGAAAATAATCAAGCCAGATATAAATATCCATGAAGATTTTAATTTATCATTCCACAAATCATTGCTTAGCTGTCCGAGTATAAATTTGTCCTCTCATGCCATCATGCCATTATGAGTGCAGTGGTTACCATCATACATTCATTACCTCTTACTGAAGAGCTCGATAAATTTGAATAATGGCAGCACATTATCCTTGGCCTCTGATAACAAGGCGATAGCCTCTGACCTGAAAATAAATACATGAGATTCAAATTTCACTCATTATATGACCCGCATCATGCAAAAATGGGTCTAATGCCATATGCAGCTAGCGTAGCTCAAGATCAGCCTGCACATCTAAACAGACTCGTAAGGAACTTTTTTGTCTGTTATAAAGTCATGCCCAGTTTTGTAATCTCATAAGAGTTGAGAGTAGCTCCTGACCGGAGTGTACAAAACCGAAAGTTGGCAGAATATGGCATTAGACCCACTTTGGCTTGATGTCAACCAAATTACGACATATAAAACAAAACAAATCAGGTTTACTTCATACTTTTTTATATACATTAATGTGTTCAATGTATATTGTCATGTACATTGATTCTAATTCAAAGAAATAAATACCTTAAAAAGATACATAAGATATTAAAAGGTTAATAATTATGACACAAGAGATGTCTGCTGTTACCTACAAAAATATTGATTTAAGTGAAAATAAAATATCAGCATCATTTAACATTTACAATTTCTCATTAGGGGCTTAAAATATAATGTATATGTTAACATTGCACAAGATAATAAATTTGCACAATACCGAATGGTTGAAGCCGTGTTAGTGGTTTCATCGGTTCTAAGAGTGACATGTATCCTCTTGTAGCCAATTTTCTTGCGATGGAACTGTGAAATTGCAAAGCGTGCCTCATCAATACTTCCTACTTTTACCACTCCTAGTGACGTGTTGTCTGGTTGAAGGAACACGTCTATGAACAGAATCTAAAATACGGAAAGTATACCTCTTTATTGAAATGATCTTTTGTGTGAAAAAAGAAGAATGAAACTATCATAATGTACATACTTGGACATAAAAGGATATTTCAAACAAATGTTTTTGGGTTTTTAACATTAGTGGGTATATTGTCCACATACAATGCAACTTGCCTTAACTTCATTCTACTATGAAGTAAATCATCTTTATATTACTCAGAAACAAGGGACAAAATTGTCACAAAACCAGGTTTTCATTGTGAAAAAAAAATCTGATAAAGGGAGAAAACTCAAACTGAACTTTTGAAATGAACAAACAAAATTAACCCCCTTTGTAAGTTTGTTTTTAAAAAAAATATATTTTTAGTTGTGGCGACCTTGACATTGGAGATATTGACGTGATTCTTTCGTGCGACACACCGTCCAATGATGGTGAACAAATGTGCCAAATGATTTTAAAATCTGACAATGAACGACATAGTTATGGCCCGGACAAGCTTGTTCCGCCCGCCCGCCAGCCAGCCAGCCAGCCAGCCCGCCCGCATTCGCCAATCTAATAACCAGTTTTTTCCTTCGGAAAACCTGGTTAATAATATCAAATTTATCATTTTGTAGTGATCAATCAACAATGATTTGAATTTCAAGTGTGTAGGAGGGTGTTATCCCATGTTGTTTACAGTAAGAATATCAATACAATCTATGACATGAAAATCTAACAACAGCTGTCCAGAGACAGTGGGCTTATCTATTCTTCAGCTTATATAGTAAAATGTACATTTTCTGTCAGTCACCTATTAGTATTGACCACAAAGACATTTTTGAAGTTGAAAATCTGTTATAGTTATGCAAAATATGTAAACTAAAAGACGATCATTCATTAATTACAACAAGGAACATGTCAATTTCAAGAAATTAGAAATTCACTTTTTTAACCAATACATTTTGTAAAATTTAATTAGAAATCTTGTCATGTCTGAAAAAACAAGAGATGTCAGAGGACAGCGCGCTCGACTATTCGAGTGCTTGACAGTATAACGTAAGCCATCATGGAGAGGGGGGTATAATGTGGTTGGGTGGTCATTAAATAGATGATCTTTCAAAAAAAAGAAAAAAGGAAAAATATTTTTTTTTATTTTTTTATAATTTTTTTTTTTTGAGGGGGGATTCTGGGGTGGGGCGTGGGGGATAGTTTGGGTGGAGTCCATTGTGGTATGTCAGGTAAGTGTTGTTTTGTCAAAGTATGAATCAAATCTGATCTTAAATAAAGACGTTATGGCAATTTAAGCAAAATTTATTAATTTGACCTTGAGAGTCAAGGTCATTCAAAGGTCAAATTCAACTTGCCAGGTACAGTTACATCATGATAGTATGAAAGTATTTGAAGTTTGAAAGCAATAGCCTTTATACTTAAGAAGAAAAGCGGATCTAAACACAAAATTTAACCAAATATTCAAAGTAACAAAGACAAAAAAGGACCATAATTCCTACAAAATGCTTGATACAGTTGTCTGCTCTTGTTTATAGGTTGGGGTCATGTTGGTTAATTAGTATGCAAAATATAAAAGCAATATGTCAAGGGACATAGAAAATATTTGAGGTGGTACGCAAACTTTTACATAGAAAATCTAAGTGATAAAAGGGCCATAATGATTTCAAAATGCTTGATACAGTTGTCTGCTCTTGTTTATAGGTTGGGGTCATGTTTGTAAAGAAGTATGCAAAATATAAAAGCAATAGGTCAAGGGACATTGAAAATATTTAAGGTGGTACGCAAACTTTAACATAACTTATCAATAATATGCATATTCTAAGTGGAAAAAGGGCCATAATTTTTACAAAATGCTTGATACAGTTGTCTGCTCTTGTTTATAGGTTGGGGTCATGTTGGTTAAGAAGTATGCAAAATATGAAAGCAATATGTCAAGGGACATAGGAAATATTTGGGGTGGTACACAAACTTTAACATTTGCACGCTAACGCTGACGCCGGGGATGAGTAGGATAGCTCCACTATATATATTTCATATATAAAAGTCGAGCTAAAAACACCACAACCACTATGTCAGAGAACATGGGCAGTACAGTTTTAAGAACTGGTTTCCCAACAATTCAACATTTATAACTACAATGTATGATGTTTTGCCTCGATACCTCAAATTGTAGTCAAGGTATGCCATGGCAAACTGGGTACGCCTTATGTGTAATGTTCCGCTGATATTTGCTTTCCTTCTTGTTACAAACCCCAACCCCATATCACCATACCCCCCCCCCCCACACACACACACACTCACACACATTTACCTTAATGTGAGAATGGAAGTTTGTGGTGAGAATATGTTTCCATTCTCGTGGGCTGATGTTGTAATCTAAGTTACTGATGAGCAAGTCTACAGCGCCTGGATACTCTTCAGAGTTGAAGTCACATGGCGACATGGAGCTACACTGGGAACTCTCGCTGGGCGAGGCGGATCTGATTGGTTGAAATCCTCTGTAAGGCGGCACCTGCGTCTGTGACTGGCAGTTGTTGGTGTAGTTGTCATCTGCGGAACAAACAATTGTTGCAGGGGAAGAAGGAACCAGAACAGTTTGCTATGGTCCATTCTTAGTAAAAGGAAATAAAACAAGAGGCCCATGAGGGCCTGAATCGCTCTACTGCTATAAACACTGTGCAAGTTTGGAAAGAATAAGATGGAAACTGTGTACTTAATCGCCAACAAGGAGAATTTTCTCAAATTCAATGGGAGATTGTGTACTTATTTCTCCGATACTGCTCATATTCAATAGGGTTCAAGTCCTGATTGATATAAAGATACTGTGCAAATTTGGAAATAATTGGATGAAAACTGTGAAATTAATTGTGTAAACAAGCAGGATTTCAAAATATTCTCATATTCAAGGGGAAGTAATTCTGGACTTATTGCTTCGATATTGCTCTTTTTAAACAAGGGCTGTTTGTAAAACGTGCATGCCCCCCATATGGGCTGTCAGTTGTAGTGGCAGCTCTTGTGTGAATACGTTTTTTGTCACTGTGACCTTGACCTTTGACCTGAAAATCCATAGAGGTCATCTGCCAGTCATGATCAATGTACCTATGCAGTTTCATGATCCTAGGCCTTATTATTCTGAAGTTATAATCAGGAAACCATTTTACTGTTATGAGTCACTGTGACTTTGACCTTTGACATAGTGACCTGAAAATTAATAGGGGTCATCTGCCAGTCATGATCAATGTACCTATGAAGTTTCATGATCCTAGGCGTAAGCATTCTTGAGTTATCATCCGGAAACCATTTTACTATTTCAAGTCACTGTGACCTTGACCTTTGACCTAGTGACCTGAAAATCTATAGGGGTCATCTGCCAGTCATTATCAATGTACCTATTAAGTTTCATGATCCTAGGCGCAAGCATTCTTGAGTTATCATCCTGAAACCATTTTACTGTTTCGAGTCACTGTGACCTTGACCTTTGACCTAGTGACCTGAAAATCAATAGGGGTCATCTGCCAGTCATGATCAATGTACCTATGAAGTTTCATGATCCTTGGCGTAAGTGTTCTTGAGTTATCATCCAGAAACCATTTTACTGTTTCGAGTCACTGTGACCTTGACCTTTGACCTAGTGACCTGAAAATCAATAGGGGACATTTGCTAGTCATGATCAATGTACCTTTAAAGTTTCATGATCCTAGGCGTAAGCATTCTTGAGTTATCATCCGGAAACCATTTTACTATTTCGAGTCACTGTGACCATGACCTTTGACCTAGTGACCTGAAAATCAATAGGGGTCATCTGCCAGTCATGATCAATGTACCTATGACGTTTCATGATCCTAGGCCTTAGCGTTCTACAGTTATCATCCAGAAACCATCTGGTGGATTGACGGACCGACTGACATTTGCAAACCCTTTGAAGGGGGTCATAAAAAGGGTTTGAGTCCTCATTGATACAAAGACACTTTGCAAGTTTGCCAAGAATTGGATGAAAATTATGGACTTTATCACATAAAAAAAATGAATTTTCATTTTTTTTCTCTAATTCAAGGGGAGATAATTCTGGACTTATAACTCCGATATTGCTCATTTTTGATAGGGTTTGACTCATCATTCAGATAAAGACACTGTGCAATTTGGAAAATAATTGGATGAAAACTGTGGACTTTATTGCGTAAACAAGCCTTATTTCACAATTTTCTCAAATTCAAGGGGAGATAATTCTGGACTTTTTCTCTGATGTAACCCATTTTTAATAGGGTTCGAGTCCTCATTAATATAAAGACACTGAACAAGTTTGAAAAAAAACGGATAAAAACTTTCCGAGAAAAAGTCGAACGTAGCACGCTCATCGAAAAACCACGCCTTCGGCCAGTAGAGCTAAAAGATTGAAGTCTTGAAAAAAATGTTTTGAAAGTGTATACTGCTAACTTCTAAAATCAAGGGCAATATTTCTACAAAATCATGCCCTGCTGGGACAAATTTAAGTTACTAAGCAGAAACATTATTAATTTGCAACACATAAAAAAGACAATGGCTTTAACAAGTGTCATATTCACTTAAATTAATGCAAATTTATAAGTATTTATTTTGTCCTATTTCCAGACTTAAATGTCTCAACATGCCAAAGGAATCCTACACAATGCAGCTAAAAAAATTGTATTGATGAAGGCTATGGCCGAAACATGTTTAGTACTTAAGACATTTAAATAAACAAAAGTGACGTGTTTGTACGATTTATTTTATTTTATTATTTACACAATGCAGCTGAAATACATAAACTTCAAACTCACAATATCCATTCTGTGTGGGGTACGCAGTCTGCTGCCACTGGCTCTGGCTGTTGTCATAGTAACCACCGGCAGGTGGTTGCTGGTAGCGTGAGTAGTGTGTGTAGAACTGTGTTGAGCTGCTGCCACCTATAGGTGTTTGCTCCTCCTGATAGAGTTGTTGTTGTAGCATCAACAACTGAAAATGTTGTGCAAAATTTGAATGCCTTGATAAATTTTCACCTTTGGATATGATTTTACGGAAATTCATAGAATACTGGACATAATGGCAAGATATGATAAACATTCCTTAGGATGTCATTGACCTAGGGGTAAAATTTTATGGTAATAAAAGTCTTAAAAATAAACAAGAGCACCGCATAACAGGTGCCGCCCTCAGCTGCAGATGCAGTTTTTAACAAGAGCACCGCCTTGCGGGTGCAGACCGCTCATCTATTTTTCTTTTTAAAGGTGTAAGGACCTATCTCAATTTCAATCACAAAGGATGGAGGGGTGGAGTGGAGAGGGGTGTATAGTGTTGGGGTGTGGTCATTTATTACATTATCTTCCAAAAATGCAAAAAAAAATGCAAAAAAATATTATTTTTGGGGGGGGGGGATTCTTGGGTGGGATGGTTGGACGGTATTTCAAAAATAAAATAATAAAAATAATTATTTGTGTTTTTTAACCATGTATGAAAAAACAAGTGATGTGTTTGTCAGAAACACAATGCCCCCTATTGCGACGCTTTGAAATTCTTCTTCTTTTTTTTTACCTTTGACCTTGACGGATGACCTTGACCTTGAACTTCCACCAGTCAAAATATGCAGCTTTATGAGGCTGCTTTGAAATATTTCTTTGACCTTTGACCTTGAAGGATGACCTTGACCTTGAAGGATGACCTTGAACTTCCACCACTCAAAATGTGCAGCTTCTTGATAACGCCGCTTTGATTTTTTTTTTTTTTACCTTTGACCTTTCAGGATGACCTTGACCTTGACCTTGAAGAATGACCTTGAACTTCCACCACTCAAAATGTGCAGCTTCATGAGAACGCCGCTTTGAATATGTATTTTTTTTTACCTTTGACCTTGAAGGATGACCTTGACCTTAAAGGATGACCTTAACCTTGAACTTCCACCACTCAAAATGTGCAGCTTTGTGAGAACGCCCCTTTGAATATTTTACTCTTTTTTTTTTGACCTTGAAGGATGACCTTGACCTTGAACTTCCACCACTCAAAATGTGCAGCTTAATGATAACGCCGCATTGATTTTATTTTTATTTAGTTTGACCTTTGACCTTGAAGGATGACCATGACCTTGAAGGATGACCTTGACCTTGAACCTACACCACTCAAAATGTGCAGCTTCATGATAACGCCACTTTGATTTTGTTTTTGACCTTTGACCTTGAAGGATGACCTTGACCTTATAGAATGACCTTGACCTTGAACTTCCACCACTCTAATTGTGCAGCTTCATGATAATGCCGCTTTGAAATTTTTTATTAGTTTTTTGTCCTTTGACCTTGAAGGATGACCTTGACCTTGAAGGATGACCTTGAACTTCCACCACTCATAATGTGCAGCTTCATGAGAACGCCGCTTTGATTGAATTATATATTTTTTTGACCTTGAAGGATGACCTTAAAGGATGACCTTGACCTTGAACTTCCACCAATCAAAATGTGCAGCCTCATGAGATACACATGCATGCCAAATATCAAGTTGCTATCTTCAATATTAAAAAAGTTATGGACAATGTTAAAGTTTTCGGACGGACAGACGCCATATATTTGACATTTGACCTTGAAGGATGACCTTGACCTTTCACCACTCAAAATGTGCAGCTCCAGATACACATGCATGCCAAATATCAAGTTGCTATCTTCAAAAGTGAAAACGTTATGGCCAATGTTAAAGTTCTTTTCGGACTGACAGACAGACTGACTGACATACTGACGGACAGTTCAACTGCTATATGCCACCCTACCGGGGGCAAAAAAATATTTTTTGGGGGTGGGGGTGGGTATAATATAATATATAATAATTTGACCTTGAGAGTCAAGGTCATTCAAAGGTCAAGGTAAAATTCAACTTGCCAGGTACAGAACCCTCATGATAGCATGAAAGTATTTAAAGTTTAAAAGCAATAGCCTTGATACTTTAGAAGTAAAGTGAAACTTAACACAAAATGTAACCATATATTCAAAGTCACTAAGTCAAAAAAGGGCCATTATTCGGTAAAAATGACAACCATAGTTATGCAACTTGTCCTTTACTGTCCCCTTATGATAGTTTGCGAGTGTTCCAAGTATGAAAGCAATATCTATGATACTTTAGGGGTAAAGTGGACCAAAACACAAAAACTTAACCAAATTTTCAAGTATAAAGGGCCCATAATTCTGTTAAAATGCCAGTCAGTTACATAACTTTGCCTGCACAGTCCCCTTACGATAGTAAGTGTTGCAAGTATGAAAGCAATGGCTTTGATACTTTAGGAAAAAGTGGACCTCAACACAAAACTTAACCAAATTTTCAATTTTCTAAGTATAAAAAGGGCACATTATTCCGTCAAAATGCCAGTTAGAGTTACATAACTTTGCCTGCACAGTCACCCTACAATAGTTAGTAAGTGTTGCAAGTATGAAAGCAATGGCTTTGATACTTTAGGAAAAAAGTGGACCTAAACACAAAACTTAACCAAAATTTTCAATTTTCTAAGTATAAAAAGAGCACATTATTCTGTCAAAATGCAAGCCAAAATTATCTAACTTTCCCTGCCCAGTCCCCTCGTGATAGTAAGTAAGTGTACCAAGTTTGAATGCAATAGCATTGATACTTAATGAGAAAAGTGTACCTAAACGAAAAACTTAACCGGAAGCCGACGCCGACACCGACGCCGACACCGACGACGAAGCCGAAACCAAGGTGATGACAATAGCTCATTTTTTTTTTTCAAAAAATAGATGAGCTAATAAATTAAAACTTGTCAGAATTATATTTTATTTTTTTTAGAGTCACAGTGACCTTGACCTTTGACCTAGTGGCCCAAAAATGGTTGTGGCATGTAGAACTCATCAAGGTGCAGCTACATATGAAGTTTCAAAGTTGTAGGTTGAAGCACTTTGATTTTAGAGCCAATGTTCAAAACCTTGACAAAATGTTAAGGTTTTAGCACGACGCGAACGACGACGGACACTACACGACGACGGACACGACGAGCTGGCTAAGACAATACCTCGTTTTTTTTTTCGAAAACAGCCGAGCTTAAAATTAGGAATATCAAGAATTGCAGTATAGAAAATGTATGCCAGATAAATAATTCAATACTTCTTACTGTTCTTGAATACTTTTTAATGTACAAAATTACTCAGAATCATAAAATAAGTGTTTTTGCTTTCAGATGATAATGTGCTATAGCAATATTGGAAACAAACAAAAAACACAAAAGTATTTTATCTGAATAGCCTCCCTTTCCAGAGATATAATCTTATGTTAGCCTAATAAAAACAACATGCATATTCCTGACTTATATCTTGGGCTTGTACCTGCCGACTGGACTTGTTTTCCTGAGTGAACTTCTTCACAAGGGACTGCAACCCGTTATTGGGATCCTCTTCAGTAGCAACACAATTTGTGCCTCCATTTAGAAGAGTATCCAACAGGTTTAACTCCCCTGGATGATCTTCAATGAATTGGCTAGAAATATTGGGTGTCTGCAAGTGTTCATCCATACAATTTGGCGTCTGCTGATTCAAAGTTGGATAATTTGACGTCTGCTGATTTGAAGATGGATATATTGACATGTGCTGGTTAAAGGCTGGATTATCAGAGGTTTGCTGGTTTGAGGCGGGAAAATTTATTGTCTTCTGCTGATCTGCAGATTGCAGTTTTCTGTATGTCTGTGAGTGAGGTCGAGTCCTCGTGGGACTCACATTGTTCCGGTTGACATTGGTGTTGTAACTGTTTCCTTTCTCATGATAATGATATCCTGAAAAAGAGAGGACAGCCATTATTAATTGATGCATAGTTTTTAGAAGTAAATTTTAGGAGAGTGTAACATCCAGTCACAAACGATTAAATCAAACTAATTTTGTTTATTAAAACTTGGGGTCGTGAAGTTTTTACCCATCCATACTAATTTCATGGGTTGCCGATTGGTTATATGATTAACAAGGTGTATCACACAGTGTGACAATATACCCCAAAGCATATGCTTGTCATGGTTGGTAAATCAATGAAAGCAACACAAGAAACTCAAATATTTATACAATTTTCCTTTGACTTTGAATTGTAACCTTGACCTTTCACATAGGGGAAAAAGAAATGAGCCGCACTCTGTGTCAAGGGGGTTTAGTGCATGTGTGTAAAAAGTAGTCCCTGATTAGCCTGTACAGTCTTCACAGGCTCATCAGGGACAGCACTTTCCACTAAAACTGGACTTTTGTCAAGAAGAGCATTCCTTCAAACGAAAAAATCCATATGCATTAAACCCCCTTTTCACAGAGCGAGGCCCAAATGTATGCGACACATCCTCTGGTTATGGGGAATAACAAATAACACAGTCTTTACATTGTAGAGCTAAAGTTGTCACCATGTAAGTTGGTGTCAATGTTTGCATGCATTCTGAGTCTATTATATTCTATAGATTGCATCCATCTATTGTACTGATAATTACCAAGTTATAAACAATGCTAATATTACTAAAAGACTTGCTTGAAATAAAAACATGCTTTTGGGTGGCATTTTCAATCTTAGACCACAATTGATATTTTACAAAATTAACCTTTCTTCTGCTTCTGATAATGTCCACTCTTGGGCTTTGTCAAACTTGGTGCTAATAGTTGTTCAAAATTCTGACACACATTTAATCACATTATAAATGCAAAACTGATGACACTGAAACAATAAAATATTTCCACAACATAAATCTTAAAAATCTGTAAAAACAAGACTCACCCTGATGCTGCTTCTGATGTCCAACGGGGCCGTAACTCGCGTGTATCGTCGACCCATACACGTCCTGTCCCTGCATCCTCTGGCACCCCCTGTAAACAGACGAATTACTGTACACCTTCTTCCCACGGTAATGGCCACTCCCTTTACCGCCTTCCTTTCGAACAAGTTGAGAATAATTTTTATAGTAACTGTTCCCCACCCTATCTCCTTTCCTAAGTGAAAAATTGTCTGATTTATTCCTAGCCGGTCTAACACTTTTGTAAGTACCAGTATAATACGAGTAATATGCCTTCTCATGCATTTTTTAGGTGAGTAAATATCAAGGAAAATGTGCATATGACACAAAACTAAATCTGATAATTGACCAGAAATCTGATTAGCACATTGTCTCATCAATAAATAGTTAAGCACATGGTAGCAGTTTTGCCCATGCCTGGTTGGATTAACACATTTTTTCAATGGTCAACTTCATGAAAAACATGCTTGTTTGGTTTAATGCATGCACTGTTGTGACCAAGGTTTGGAGTGTTAAGTTTACCATATATGTCCTAATGCTATGCAGAGTGCAAAAAAAACAACACATAATCACACAAAAATAAATTTCAATAGGATTACTTTACATTCAAGGATTGAGCTTGCCAATTTTGTTTTCCCATGTGTGTAAATAACACCAAATAGATCAATAAATCAATATCTTTACTTAGACAAACAACTCTTAGACATCACTTAGACACACAGAACGGCACAGCAATACACCTCTTTGCTATATATGACTGAACACAATTATAAGTACTTTTATTTAAATCTTCATGAACCTTGCTTTATAAGATGTTGATGAAAATTAAATTCATTTCTTGTCCAAAGCATTTACTAGGAAGTGGTGGTACATTTGGGCTAACATAGACATTACACTATTAAAGCTCCAAATACATATAATCATTCAATTGAGATCTGCATGTAAAAGCCAAGTGCAGACCAAACATATCATTAAACCTATTTCCATATTTTACATCTATGTAAAGAAGGAAATCTTCACAAAACAAAAACACTATACATATTGAACAATTAATACTTAACACTGTATACACTAAACTAATATCATTCACATTAACTTATTTTTTTATCACATATTTGTTAAGTAAATTATATTCTTAGTAAAATGTCCCCCCCCCCCTACCTGTAACATACTTTCTTCTGATACACAACAGTCTGTAGATGAACTGACGATAAACAGAATGAAAAAGTAGTCAATATATATATTTTTTAATTTTGTTAAATATGATAATGTGTTGCCAAGCCCTGTTTAAACTGTAATTTTCTCTGATTGTTGTTGATTTTTACATAAAAAAAAATAAACAAAGATGCTTAGTTTAATAAAGACAATTAGGATTAACCAAGTTTTTTGACCTTCTGAATTAGTCTTAGTCCAAAACCAGGAACAATACAAGGTTGAAATGAGGTGATGGTGATTCAGGCATTTTGATAGCATTTTTTTAAAATCCATGCAAGTATCAAAGATTTGTATAACGCATTGTTGATATCATTCGAAACGATTGATTTCATTTTAATCTTGTTTGAACAACTACTAGACTGTCAAATAAACCAACATTAATCTTGTATGAACTACTACAAGACTGACAAATAAACCGACACTAATCTTGTATGAACTACTACCAGACTGACAAATAAACCGGCATTAATCTTGTATGAACTACTACCAGACTGACAAATAAACCAACATTAATCTTGTATGAACTACTACCAGACTGACAAATAAACCGACATTAACTACTACCAGACTGACAAATAAACCAAAATTAATTGTGTATGAACTACTACCAAACTGACAAATAAACCGACATTAATCTTGTATGAACTACTACCAGACTGACAAATAAACCGACATTAATCTTGTATGAACTACTACCAGACTGACAAATAAACCGACATTATTCTTGAATAAACTACTACCAGACTGACAAATAAACCGACATTATTCTTGAATGAACTACTACCAGACTGACAAATAAACCGACAGACAAGCAAATCATAGACTCCTGCATATGTGTCTTGGTCTGTGAAAACTGGGCTTAATTCATGTGCAGTCCGCACAGGCTAATCAGGGAGGACACTTTCCGCTTAAACTTGATTTTCGGTAAGGAGGGACTTCCTTGAAACTAAAAATACCATTAAAGCGGAAAATGTTGCAGTCCGCACAGGCTAATCTGGGACGACACTTTACGCACATGAATTAAGCCCAGTTTTCTCAGAACAAGACGCATATATTGATGCCTGGATGCATTAAAAGAAATACAAATCATAATGACCTGACAAATATCTTTCACATTTTAAGAAATTGCTTTGATGAATAGTTAATTTGAAGTTTTCTTTCTGTTCATAGCAAAATATATGATTGACATGAATGAAACAATTATTTGAAGTTATCACAATCCTTTTTAATCTAACAACAAAATCAGAAAAAATAGCCGTTTTCATGACTATAGGAAATAAAATGCATTCACAGATTTTTTCCACAATTCAAACTATTAACACAATACTGTTTACTCATGTGATTTCCGGTGAATAAGATATATAAATGAACTTCTACAATATGTCATAAACGTCTGAAATCAATTAAAAAGAAGATCATATGTCCATGTCTTAAACTCAACATTTTGAAACTTTTTTTTGGTCACAAATATACTCTGGTCTTAAAATGATTATTCCAAAACTGATTTGCTGTTTGTAGTAGTATATTTAGTTTGGTACAATTCATTAGAGCTTATTAATGTTCAAACTTTCAGAGAAATAATGATGTTCTAGTAAGATCAATGTAGTCAATGCAATATGTGAAGATGATTTTTTTAATACGTACTCAGCAAAAAAAAAAAAATGTTTAATACAAGGAACTGCGGTTTAATGTTACCATTCAAGTTTCAATGGAACAAACCAAAATGCAACCAAGATATGAAATGTGGAATTTTGAAAAAATAAATAGGGCTTCTTCCTAAGATGATTTACAGCATGTGTATGTTTTGTGATAAATTCTGAGCTAGGCTAGCCATTCAATCCTTTTAACCCCAAACTGATCCAAGGTCGTGACCCAACCCTATGCTTTGCAATGACTGTTCTAAGGTATTGACCCAACATTTAAACCAACATGCTTTGCAATGACTGTTCTAAGGTAGTTACCCAACCTTCAAACCACCATGCTTTGCAAAAACTGTTATATGGTAGTGACTCACCCTTCAAACCCCTATGATTTGCAATGACTGTTCTAAGGCGGTGACCCAACCTTCAAACCACCATGCTTTCCAATGACTGTTCTAAGGTAGTGACCCAACCTTTAAACCACCATGCTTTGCAATGACTGTTCTAAGGCTGTGACCCAACCTTCAAACAACCATGCTTTGTAATGACTGTTCTAAGGTAGTGACCCAACCTTTAAACCCCCCATGCTTTGCAATGACTGTTCTTAGGTAGTTACCCAACATTCAACCCCACATGCTTCGCAATGACTGTTCTAAGGCAGTGACCCAACATTCAAACCCCATGCTTTGTAATGACTGCTCTAAGGAAGTGACCCAACATTCAAACCCCCATGCTTTGCTATGACTGTTCTAAGGTAGTGACCCAACATTCAAACCCCCATGCTTTGCAATGACTGTTCTAAGGTAGTGACCCAACATTCAAACCCCTATGCTTTGCTATGTCTGTTCTAAGGTAGTGACCCAACATTCAAATCACCATGCTTTGCAATGACTGTTGTAAGGTAGTGACCTAAACTTTAAACCACCATGTTTTGCAATGACTGTTTTAAAGGGATCTTTTCACGCTTTGGTAAATTGACAAAATTGAAAAAAGTTGTTTCAGATTCGCAAATTTTCGTTTTAGTTATGATATTTGTGAGGAAACAGTAATACTGAACATTTACCATGGTCTAATATAGCCATTATATGCATCTTTTGACGATTTTAAAACCTAAAAATTATAAAGCGTTGCAACGCGAAACGATTGAATAATTTGGAGAGTTCTGTTTTTGTCGTTAAATTTTGTGAAACTACGAAGATTGCTTATATAAGGTATAAAATACGTCAAGTATGTGTACTCGGCGGAATAGCTCAGTAGGCTAAGGCGTTTTTACTTCAGGACTCTGGCAGAACTCCAGGGGTCACTGGTTCGAAACCTGGACCGGGCAATGTTCTTTTCCTTTTTTAAATTTTATTCTTGATTTTTTACTGGAGCTGTTACGATCCAATGTTTACATTTATCGATATAAAGCATTTAATGAATAAGTTAAAAAATGCCAAAATCTGTGAAAAGGCCCCTTTAACTCAGAGACTCAAACTTCAAACCACCATGTTTTGCCATGACAGTTCTAAGGTAGTGACTCAACATTCAAACCCCCATGCTTTGCAGTGACTGTTCTAATTCAGAGATCCAACCTTCTAATCACCATGCTTTGCAATGACTGTTCTAAGGCAGTGACCCAACCTTCAAACCCCCTTACTTTGCAGTGACTGTTCTAAGGCATTGACCCAACCTTCAAACCCCGAATGCTTTGCAATGACTGTTCTAAGGCAGAGACCCAATCTTCAAATCCCCATACTTTGCAGTGACTGTTCTGAGGCAGTGACCCACCCTTCAAACTCACATACTTTGCAGTGACTGTTCTAAGGCAGTGATCCAACCTTCAAACAACCATGCTTTGCAGTGACTTTTCCAAGGTAGTGACCCAACCATCAAACCACCATGATTTGCATTGACTGTTCTTCGGCAGTGACCCAACATTCAAACCACCATGCTTTGTTATGACTGTCCCAAACCATTGACTCAACCTTCAAAAAAAACCTTGCTTTACAATTAATGGTCTAAGGAAATGACACAACCTTCAATCCAACAAAGCTTGACAATGACTGTTCTTAGGCAGTGACCCATCCTTCAAACCACCATGCTTTGTTATGACTGTCCCAAGCCATTGCCGCAACCTTCAAACAAGGGCTGTTTGTAAAACATGCATGCCCCCCTATATGGGCTATAAGTTGTAGTAGCAGCCATTGTGTGAATACGTTGTCACTGTTAACAACTGTGGTGGTGGTGGTGGTGGTGGTGGTGGTGGTGGTGGTGGTGGTGGTGGTGGTGGTGGTGGTGGTGGTGGTGGTGGTGGTGGTGGTGGCGGCGGCGGCGGCGGCGGCGGCGGCGGCGGCGGCGGCGGTGGTGGCGGCGGTGGTGGTTATTGATACAATGCATTACAAAAATGCAGTTAGCCTTACATTTGGTAAAATTTAAATATATTACAAGGGAGGCAAATGCTGTAACAAAAACTTATTGCATTTGTTTCCCCTGTATATAAGAAAGATATAATAGTGTATTACCTCACCTGTCCTGCTTATATTTATATTAATCAACAAAATTAAACATTAACACAATATTTAATATACAAAATATACAAAAAATCTCATATTCTGATAATATTTTTACTGATCCACAGTAATTTACTAAAAGGATGATGTTTCATTGGACTGATAATTATAGATTTAGGATTACAGACAAGTTGCTTCAGAAATATTGTTCAGAGTGTGCCCTGTTGGCCGCGTATGCTTTCTTGAGTTATCATTCAAAAACCATTTTACTTTTTCGAGTCACCGTGACCTTGAACTTTGACCTAGTGACCTAAAAATCAATAGGGGTCATCTGCGAGTCATGATCAATGTACCTATGAAGTTTCATGATCCTTGGCCCAAGTGTTCTTATGTTCTCGTCTGACAACCACCTGGTGGATGGACCGACCGACCGACCGACAGACAGACAGACAGACATGAGCAAAGCAATATACCCCCTCTTCTTCGAAGGGGGGCATAAAAACCATGCTTTGCAATTAATGGTCTAAGGTAGTGACCCAACCATCAAACCACAATGCTTTGCAATTTCTGTTCTAAGGCAGTGACCCAACATTTTAACGACCATGCCTTGTTATGACTGTTCCAAGGCACTAATCAAACCTTCAAATCCCCATGCTTTTCAATTACTGTTCCAATGCAGTGACCCCACTTTCAAACCTCCATGCTTTGCAATGACTGTTCTTAAGTAGTGACCCAAACTTCAAACCAGCATTCTTTGCAAAGACAGTTTTTATGCAGTGACCCAACCTTCAAATCAGCATGATTTGAAATAACTGCTTAAAGGCAGCAACCCAACCATTAAACCCTAATGCTTTGCGATGACTGTTGTTAGGTTGTAACCCATCCTTTAAACCACCAATGCTTTGCAATGATTGTTCTTAGGTAGTGAGCCAACCTTCAAACCTCCAATGTTTTGCAATGACTGTTCTAAGGCAGTTACCCAACCTTCAAACCACCATGCTTTATAATGACTGTTCTAAGGTAGTGAGCGAACCTTAAAACCACCAATGCTTTGCAATGACTGTTCTAAGGTAGTGACCCAACCTTCAAACCACCAATGTTTTGCAATGACTGTTCTAAGGCAGTGACTCAACCTTCAAAACACCAATGTTTTGCAATGACTGTTCTAAGGCAGTGACCCAACTTTCAAAACCTCAATGCTTTGCTATTACTGTTCCAAGGCAGTGACCCAACCTTCAAAACCCGAATGCTTTGCTATGACTGTTCCAAGGCAGTGACCCAACTTCTACCTCCATGCTTTGCTATGACTGTTCTATGGCAGTGACCCAACCTTCAAAACCCCAATGCTTTGCTATTACTGTTCCAAGGCAGTGACCCAACCTTCAACCACCCATGCTTTGCTATGAATGTTCCAAGGCAGTGACCCAACCATCAACCCCCAATGCTTTGCTATGACTGTTCTATGGCAGTAACCCAACCTTCAAACCACCATGCTTTGCAATGACTTTTCTAAGGCTGTGACCCAACCTTTAAACCCCCAATGCTTTGCTATGACTGTTCTAAGGCAGTGACCCAACATTCAAACCCCCATGCTTTGCTTTGTCTGTTCCAAGGCAGTGAGCCAACCTTAAAACCCCCAATGCTTTGCTATGACTGTTCTAAGGCAGTGACCCAACCTTCAAACCCCCATGCTTTGCAATGACTGTTCTAAGGCAGTGACCCAACTTTCAAACCACCATGCTTTGTAATGACTGTTCTAAGGCAGTCACCCAACCTTCAAAACACAAGGCTTTGCTATGAGTGTTTCAAGGCAGTGCCCCAACCTTCAAACCCCAACATTTTGCAATATCTGTTCTAGGGGAGTGACATTACCTTCAAACCACCATGATTTGCAATGTCTGTTCAAAGGCAGTGACCAAACCTTCAAACCCCCAATGCTTTGCTATGACTGTTCCAAGGCAGTGACCCAACCTTCAAACCCCCAATGCTTTGCAATGACTGTTCTAAGGCAGTGAAATACCTTCAAACCCCCATGCTTTGCTATTACTGTCCTAAGGCAGTGACCCAACCTTCAAACCTAAAATGCTTTGCTATCATTGTTCTAAGGCAGTGACCCAACCTTCAAACCCCCATGCTTTACAATGACTGATGTAATGCAGTCACCCAACGTTCAAACCACCAATGCTTTGCAATGACTGTTCTAAGGCAGTGACCCAACCTTCAAAACACCAATGTTTTGCAATGACTGTTCTTAGGCAGTGACCCAACTTTCAAAACCGCAATGCTTTGCTATTACTGTTCAAAGGTAGTGACCCAACCTTCAAACCCCGAATGCTTTGCTATGACTGTTCCAAGGCAGTGACCCAACCTTGAACCCCCCATGCTTTGCTATGACTGTTCTATGGCAGTGACCCAACTTTCAAAACCCCAATGCCTTGCTATTACTGTTCCAAGGCAGTGACCCAACCTTCAAACCCCAAATGCTTTGCTATAACTGTTCCAAGGCAGTGACCCAACCTTCAACCCCCATGCTTTGCTATGACTGTTCTATGGCAGTAACCCAACCTTCAAACCACCATGCTTTGCAATGACTTTTCAAAGGCAGTGACCCAACCTTTAAACCCCCAATGCTTTGCTATGACTGTTCTAAGGCAGTGACCCAACATTCAAACCCCCATGCTTTGCTTTGTCTGTTCCAAGGCAGTGAGCCAACCTTCAAACCCCCAATGCTTTGCTATGACTGTTCTAAGGCAGTGACCCAACCTTCAACCCCCATGCTTTGCAATGACTGTTCTAAGGCAGTGACCCTACCTTCAAACCACCATGCTTTGTAATGACTGTTCTAAGGCAGTCACCCAACCTTCAAACCCCCAAGGCTTTGCTATGACTGTTTCAAGGCAGTGCCCCAACCTTCAAACCCCAACATTTTGCAATATCTGTTCTAGGGGAGTGACATTACCTTCAAACCACCATGATTTGCAATGTCTGTTCAAAGGCAGTGACCCGACCTTCAAACCCCCAATGCTTTGCTATGACTGTTCCAAGGCAGTGACCCAACCTTCAAACCCCCAATGCTTTGCAATGACTGTTCTAAGGCAGTGACCCATCCTTCAAACCCCCAATGCTTTGGTATGACTGTTCTAAGGCAGTGACCCAACCTTCAAACCCCCATGCTTTGCAATGAATGTTCTAAGGCAGTGACCCATCCTTCAAACCGCCCATGCTTTGCAATGACTGTTCTAAGGCAGTGACCCAACCTTCAAACCACCATGCTTTGCAATGTCTGTTCTAAGGCAGTGATCCAACCTTCAAACCCCAATGCTTTGCTATGACTGTTCCAAGGCAGTGACCCAACCTTCAAACCCCAAATGCTTTGCTATGACTGTTCTAAGGCAGTAACCCAACCTTCAAACCAACATGCTTTGCAATGACTGTTCTAAGGCAGTGACCCAACCTTCAAACCCCCAATGCTTTGCTATGACTGTTCTAAGGCAGTGACCCAAACTTCAAACCCCCAATGCTTTGCTATAACTGTTCAAAGGCAGTGACCCAACCTTCAACCCCCATGCTTTGCAATGACTGTTCTAAGGCAGAGACCCAACCGTAACCACCATGCTTTGCAATGACTGTTCTAAGGCAGTCACCCAACCTTCAAACCCCCAATGCTTTGCTATGACTGTTCCATGGTATTGACCCAACCATCAAACCCCAATGCTTTGCAATGTCTGTTCTAAGGCAGTAACCTTACCTTCAAACCACCATGCTTTGCAATGACTGTTCTAAGGCAGTGACCTTACCTTCAAACCACCATGCTTTGCAATGACTGTTCTTAGGGAGTGACCCAACCTTCAAACCCTCAATGCTTTGCTATGACTGTTCCAAGGCGGTGACTCAACCTTCAAACCCCCAATGCTTTGCTATGACTGTTCTAAGGAAGTGACCCAACCTTCAACCCCATGCTTTGCTATGACTGTTCTATGGCAGTGACCCAACCTTCAAACCCCCAATGCTTTGCTATGACTGTTCTATGGCAGTGACCCAACCTTCAACCACCCATGCTTTGCAATGATTCTTCTAAGGCAGTGACCTAACCTTCAAACCACCATGCTTTGCAATGACTGTTCTAAGGCAGTCACCTAACCTTCAAACCCCCAATGCTTTGCTATGACTGTACCAAGGCCGTGACCCAACCTTCAAACTCCCAATGCTTTGCTATGACGGTTCCAAGGCAGTGACCCAACCTTCAAACCCCCAATGCTTTGCTATGACTGTTCTAAGGCAGTGACCCAACCTTCAAACCCCCAAGCTTTGCAATGACTGTTATAACTTATAAGGCAGTGACCCATCCTTCAAACCACCATGCTTCGCAATGACTGTTATATGGCAGTGATTCAACCTTCAAACCACCATGATTTGCAATGATTGTTCTAAGGCAGTGATTCAATCTTCAAACCCCTAATGCTTTGCTATGACTGTTCCAAGGCAGTGACCCAACCTTCAAACCACCAGTACTCTAGTATGAGTGTTTTAAGGCATTGACCCAACCATCAAACCCCATGCTTTGCAATGACTGCTCTAAGGCAATGACCCAACCTTCAAACCACCATGCTTTGCAATGACTGTTCTAAGGCAATGACCTAACCTTCAAACCCCCAATGCTTTGCTATGACTGTTCCAAGGCAGTGACCCAACCTTCAAACCCCCGATGCTTTTCTATGACTTTTCTAAGGCAGTGACCCAACATTCAAACCCCCAATACTTTGCTATAATTTTTTAAAGGCAGTGACCCAACCTTCAAATCCCTAATGCTTTGCAATTAATGGTCTAAGGCAGTGACCTAACCTTCAAACCCCCAATGCTTTGCTATGACTGTTCTAAGGCAGTGACCCAACCTTCAACCCCCAATGCTTTGCAATGACTGTTCTAAGGCAGTGACCCAACCTTCAAACCACCAAGCTTTGCAATGTCTGTTCTAAGGTAGTGACCCAACATTCAAACCACCATGCTTTGCAATGACTGTTCTAAGGCAGTGCCCCAACCTTCAAACCCCCAATGCTTTGCTATGACTGTCCCAAGGCAGTGACCCAACCTTCAACCCCAAATGCTTTGCAATGACTGTTCCAAGGCAGTGACCCAACCTTCAAACCACCAATGCTTTGTTATGAGTATTCTAAGGCAGTGACCCAACCTTCAAACCCCCATGCTTTGCAATGACTGTTCTAAGGCAATGACCCAACCTTCAAACCACCATGCTTTGCAATGACTGTTCCAAGGCAGTGACCCAACCTTCAAACCCCCAATGCTTTTCTGTGTTTGTTCTAAGGCAGTGACCCAACATTCATACCCCCAATACTTTGCTATGACTGTTTTAAGGCAGTGACCCAACCTTCAAATCCCTAATGCTTTGCTATGACTGTTCTAAGGCAGTGACCCAACCTTCAAACCCACAATGCCTTGCAATGACTGTTCTAAGGCAGTGACCCAACCATCAAACCACCATGCTTTGCTATGACTGTTCTAAGGCAGTGACCCAACCATCAAACTCCAATGCTTTGCAATGACTGTTCTAAGGCAGTGACCCAACCTTCAAACCACCATGATTTGCAAAGACTTTTGCATGGCAGTGACTATAAAACCACAAATGCTTTGCAAAGAATGTTCTAAGGTAGTGACCCAACCATTAAACAACCATGATTTGCAATGACAGTTCTAAGGTAGTGACCCAACCATCAAACAACCATCATTTGCAATGACAGTTCTAAGGCAGTTACCCAACCTTCAAACCCCCATGCTTTGCAAAGGCTGCTCCAAGGCATGGACTCAACCTTCAAACCGCCAATGCTTTGCAGTGACTGTTCTAAGACAGTGACCCAATCTTCAAACCACCATGATTTTCAATGACTGTTCTAAGGCAGTGACCCATTCTTTAAGCAACTATGATTTGCAATGACTGTTCCAAGGTAGTGACATTACCTTTAAACAACCATGCTTTGCAATGACTGTTCCAAGGTAGTGACATAACCTTTAAACAACCATGATTTGCAATGACTGTTCCAAGGTAGTGACATAACCTTCAAACAACCATGATTTGCAATGAATGTTCTTAGGCAGTGACCCAACCTTACAATCCACAATGCTTTGCAGTGACTGTTCCGAGGCAATGACCCAACGTTCATTTCCCCAATTCTTTGCAATGGCTGTTCCAAGGCAGTGACCCAACCTTCAAACCATAGTGCTTTGCAGTGACTGTTCTAAGGTAGTGACCCAACCTTCAAACCACCATGCTTTGCAATGACTGTTATTTGGCAATGACCCAACCTTCAAACCACCATGCTGTGCAATGACTGTTTCAAGGTAGTGACCCAACTTTCAAACCACAATGCTTTGCAGTGACTGTTCTAAGGCAGTGACCCAACCTTCAAACCACAATGCTTTGCAATGACTGTTCTAAGAAAGTGATCCAACCTTTAAACCACGATGTTTTTGCAATGACTGTTCCAAGATAATGATCCTAGCTTAAGTTTAAAGTTGTGTTTAATGTATGATCATGAGTCTCATAATGCTTGTACAATAAAGAATTTCTGTCCTGAGAGAGTTTTGGGAGTTTTATTTTTCCTTTAATGGAAGTTGGATACAAAAGCTTCTGGCTTAGTAAACAGATTGATAGCAGTTTTACCTCAGGTGACATATTTCTACATAATTCTTTTCTACAGCTTTGAAAAAAACCTTTTTATTTTGTGCTTGAATCTTTTGTAAAAGGTTGAGTGTTCATAATTGTATTCAACCCTTTCCTTAACAAAAGAAAACTTCAAAATATCCAAATCAGTCACTTGGTGGATCTCAATGAAAATTGTGCGGATTTTGACAAGAAGAAGGATGTGTTAGTATTTGACAAAGACGCAGTACAGTTCAGACATTTGCTTAAAGCTTATGCCAACAGAGAGCTTAGCTGAGGGATTTGTGTTTATATAGTTCAGACAGGAACTCATTATTTGGAAAATTGTGCTCTGCTGTTGGAAACGCTTCAACAACGGAGAAGAGGATGTCAACACTTCAAAGGTACTGGTTAACAGAAGCAACAATTGTAAGCATTCGAGGGTTCACTGTTTCAACAAAGCACCTACAAATGAGCTTTTTCTGGACAGTGGCACAAAACAGCCTAAAACTGGTATAAACAAGCAAATTCGTAGAATTGATATCCCCCGCCAATATACTTCTGGACACAAAAGTTTTCTGGACTGATGGACAACGCCAATGTGCATCATCCTCTTATCCATACATATATATATATATATATATATATATACTCATACCAAGTTTCAATGAAATCCGTCAAAGCACTTCCAAGATATGGCTCTGGACACACAAAAAAGCATTTTTTTCAAGATACAAAGGGCCATAACTCTGTTATTATCAAATGGTGTACAATGCCATTTGGCGTGCATCATCTTCTTATCCATATATATACTGGTACCAAGTTTCAATGAAATCCGCCAAAGCATTTCCAAAATAGGCTCCAGACACCAAAAAAGCATTTTTTCAATATACAAAGGGCCATAACTCCTTTATTAACAGATGGTGTACAATGCCATTTGGCGTGCATCATCCTCTTATCCATATATATACTCATACCAAGTTTCAATGAAATCCGCCAAAGCACTTCGAAGGCATGGCTCCAGACACAAAAGTGCCGGACGGACAGAAGGACGGAAAGACCAACGGATGGACGGACAACGCCAAAACAATATCCCTCCGCCTATGGCGGGGGATAATAACTAAGGTTTTGAACAATGCCACTGCACCATATACTGTGAATACTGTGCAAAGAAAGTTGACGGAAATAATGGTTGGAAAGTGTGGGATGATTTCCTGGAGCAAAATGGAAACTATTCCCATGCTAAAGCTGTTGATGAAAATGCTACAACTACTCATGGACTTAGTGGCCAGAAAACCAGAAATAAAGATATATAGAAAAGCACCATCTTTGCTATGTTTACTGCTTGATGAACCCAATTCATCCACTGCAGCAAAGGTAACCATTGTTCTTATTGCTTAAAGATATGTAAACATGTGCCCCCTGGTCGGAGACAGATCTCCGCCCCCAAACAGGGCCTCGACACCAATTACTCATCTTTTGATGACATATGGAACAGAAACCAATTTAAAACTTTGTGTCACAGTGACCTTTACCTTTGAGCTAGTGACCTCAATTTCAATAGGGTTGACGTATCATGCCAATCTGTTAGTTTGTTGACAAGTTATTGATCAGAAACGATTTTTACACTTATTGTGACAATGACCTTGACCTTTTACCTAGTGACCCCATTTTCAATAGAGGTCATCTACTGTCCAATGCCAATGCACATGTGAAGTATCAATCACATTGGTCAATTTGTTGACAAGTTATTGATTGGAAACAATTTTCACACTTAAGAGGGACAGTGACCTTGACCGTTGACCTAGTGACCGCAATTTCAATAGGGGTCATCTACTGTCCAAGGCCAATGCACATGTGAAGTATGAAACCAATCGGTCAATTCATTGAGAAGTTATTGATCTGAAACAATTTTCACACTTATTGTGACAGTGAAAATGACCTCTGACCTAGTGACCCTAATTTCAAAAGGGGTTATCTACAGTCCAAGGCCAATGCACATGATTGTGGAGTATCAAGCCAACCAGTAAATTCGTTGACGAGTTATTGGTCAGAAACGACATGGTATACCAACAGGACGACCGACCGAACAACGACATCCAGCAAAACATTATCCCCACTCTTCTTCGAAGGGGGGCATAATCAAGAACAAAGGTTAATAATAATGTTTATTATCATTTGAGTCATATATTTAAAATATTTTAGATGTAACATCTTTATGAAAATTACCCACGACTCAAGAGGAACATAGCATCAGAAAGAGATCCTAATTGTTTTATGCGCACTTATAAAGGGAAAAATAAGACATGAACATAAGTTTCATTTTGAGATCCAGTGCACATATGATCCCATTTCTGAAAAAACATGCATGTTGGTATAGTGACTTCTCAGATGGGACTGTGCAGTCTGCACAGGCTAATCAGGGATGACACTTTCTACCTAGACTGGATTTTCTTTAAGAAAAGACTTCATTTAAACAACAAATTTGGTTAAAAAGAAAAGTGTCATCCCAGATTAGTCTGTACTGACTGCAGAGGCTAATCTGGAACCACATTTTTCACACATGCATTAGCATGGCTATCTGTAGTGTTGGCCCTCTTAATGAATACATACGAATTTTGGAAGTGAACAAATACAAAAAACATGCATGTGTTGTATGTCAATCTATAGTTAAATGTGTATTCTTGGACATATCAACGAAAACTGCATTTAGATGGGCGTTGTTTTGACAAAATACTGACCAGACTTAGCTCTCTGTAGTAATCTGTTTCATGTACTATTTCCTTATAGTAATGGCTTGTTCTATAAAAGTAACTTAATGAAAAAACGAAACTCTTGCTTATGTTGTTCTTAAAATATTTTGACATTTTATTCAAAAATAAGCGGAATATAAAAACATTTGATAAAGCAACTTTTAAACAAAATAACATAATTGTGTGTTACGTAATTAAAAACCATAGGATCACCCTGGAATAAACATGCCCTTCTTTCCAATGAACACCAGAAATCATGAGAATGATCATCGTTATAGTCATGAATTACCATCAAATAAATTAAAACTTTTTAAAATGTGCAGCTCCATGAGATACACATGCATGCCAAATATCAAGTTGCTGTATTCAATATTGCAAAAGTATTCATAAAATAAGCGATTTTGGCCACATATATTTGACCTCTGACCTTGAAGGATGACCTTGACCTTGACCTTTGACCACTCAAAATGTGCCGCTCCATGAGATACACATGCATGCCAAATATCAAGTTGCTATCTTCAATATTGCAAAAGTACTCATAAAATAAGCGATTTTGGACACATATATTTGACCTCTGACCTTGAAGGATGACCTTGACCTTGACCTTTCATCACTCAAAATGTGCAGCTCCATGAGATACACATGCATGCCAAATATCAAGTTGCTATCTTGAATATTGAAATACTGCAGAAGTGTACATTAAATGAGCGATTTTGACCCATATATTTGACCTTTGACCTTGAAGAATGACCTTGACCTTTCACCACTTAAAATGTGCAGCTCCATGAGATACATATGCATGCCAAATATCAAGTTGCTATCTTCAATATTGCAAAAGTTATTGCAAATGTTAAAGTTGGCGCAAACCAACCAACAGACCAACCAACAGACCAACCAACAGACCAACCAACAGACCAACAGACAGGGCAAAAACAATATGTCCCCCACTACTACAGCGGGGGACATAAAAATAGACAAAACATTAACTTTTCATCACTTCTTGAAGTTTTTTTTGTTTAAGGCACGATGCTATGTGGAGGACCGATACTAGGAGAGTAAGGGATAAGCCCAGTTTTTCGCAGAACGCCGCTCATATTGCATGAGTTGATCCCAACAATGTACAAACCTCTGAGCATCATTTTGGGATGAAAATCGAATGACCGCATGATCTTTGCTGATGGAGACCACCTTGCCGCCAGTGTTAACAACCAGACGTCGCAGGCGACGCTTAATCGCACTCAACCCCTTCTTTGGACTGAACCCCATAACAATCACACTCACATTTTTGTCATGATGTTCTTCCTAGAATTGAAACAGTTTTTTTAGTTTAAAGCCAAAGCTAGAGTATCTGCTCAATATTTCATGTACAGTTGTTTCATCCTTATTTATCGTAATATATTTCCAATTGCTTTTACTCAGTTATCAATAAATGTTTCAAACTTTACTGAAAAGCAACATTTATTAATAAAATATTTGAGATTTCTATAAAAAAAAACTGGACCCTGGGGTAAGCCAGTTTTACCCCATAAGCATTTTAAAAAATAAACTATGCAGAGAACTACAATACAATTTTACATACAAAATTTGAAACCTTTTGGCCTCTTGGTTTCAGATGAAAATATTCAAAGATAGTTTGCCATGAAAGTCTATACAAGTAACTTAACCCCCAGCATAATGATTTTATGAACTACGAACAGGGCAAACATACAATGTAACAAACCAAATACCACACTATTATATTTTCATTATGATAAAGTCTACAGTCACATTAATAATATAACATAATTCCAATGTTTAAACAAGAGCACCGCCTTGCGGGTGCAGACCGCTCATCTATTTTCTTTTTAAAGGTGAAGGGACTCTCATTTTCAATCACAAAGGAGGGAGGGTGGAGTGAAGAGGGGTGCATTGTGTGGGGGTGTGGACATTTATTACATTATCTTCCAAAAATGCGAAAAAAAGGGAAAAAAAATCGGGGGTGGGGGGGGGGGTGGGGGGGGTGGGGGGGTGGGGGGTGGGGATTCTTGGGTGCTATGGTTGGACGGTATTTCAAACATACAAACATAAAATAATAAAAATAAATATGTGTGTTGTTTAACCGTTTCCAAAAAAAATTGTGGGGGGTGAGGTGGGGGGGGGGGGGTATAGTGTGAGGGTTGTGGTGGTAATTTGTGAGATGATTTTGAAAAAAAAAAAATTTAGGGGGGGATTTTGGGAGGGGGGGTGGGGGGGATTTTTGGGAGGGGGGGTGGGGGGGATTCTTGGGTGCGATGGTTGGACGGTATGTTCAACATAAAATAATCAGAATAAATAGTTTTGTTTTTTAACAGTTTAAAAAAAAATTGGGGAGGGGGTGGGGTGGGGGGGGGTATAGTGTGAGGGTGTGGTGGTCATTTGTGAGATGATCTTAAAAAAAAAAAAAAAAAAAATATAGGGGGGGGATTCGGGGGGGGGGGGGGGAAGGGGGGGCACGGGCGATGGTTTGGGTGGAGTCTATTGTGGTATGTGAGGTAAGAGTAGTTTTGTCAAAGTATCAATCAAATCTAATCATAAATAAAGAAGTTATGGCAATTTTAGCAAAATTTAATAATTTAACCTTGAGAGTCAAGGTCATTCAAAGGTCAAGGTAAAATTCAACTTGCCAGGTACAGTAACCTCATGATAGCATGCAAGTATTTGAAGTTTGAAAGAAATAGCCTTGATACTTAAGAAGTAAAGGGGATCGAAACACAAAATTTAACCATATATTCAAAGTTACTAAGTAAAAAAAGGGCCATAATTCCATAAAAATGACATCCAGAGTTATGCAACTTGTCCTTTTACTGTACCCTTATGATAGTTTGCGAGTGTTCCAAGTATGAAAGCAACATCTATGATACTTTAGGGGTAAAGTGGACCAAAACACAAAACTTAACCAAACTTTTTATTTTCTAAGTATAAAGAGCCCATAATTCCGTCCAAATGCCAGTCAGAGTTACATAACTTTGCCTGCACAGTCCCCTTACGATAGTTAATAAGTGTTGCAAGTATGAAAGCAATAGCTTTGATACTGTAGAAATAAAGTGGACCTAAACACAAAACATAACCAAATTTTCAATTTTCCAAGTATAAAAAGGGCACATAATTCAGTCAAAATGCCAGTCAGAGTTACATAACTTTGCCTGCACAGTCCCCTTATGATAGTTAGTAAGTGTTTCAAGTATGAAAGCAATAGCTTTGATACTTAAGGAGTAAAATGGACCTAAACACAAAACTTAACCAAAATTTTCAATTTTCTAAGTATAAAAAGGGCACATAATTCTGTCAACATGCAAGCCAGTGTTATCTAACTTTGCCTGCCCAGTCCCCTCATGATAGTAAGTAAGTGTACCAAGTTTGAATGCAATAGCATTGATACTTTCTGGAAAAAGTGGACCTAAACGCAAAACTTAACCAAAGTTTTCAATTTTCTAAGTATAAAAAGGGCACATAATTCAGTCAAAATGCACGCCAGAGTTATCTAACTTTGCCTGCCCAGTCCCCTCATGATAGTAAGTAAGTGTACCAAGTTTGAATGCAATAGCATTGATACTTTCTGAGAAAAGTGGACCTAAACGCAAAACTTAACCGGACGCCGACGCCGACGCCAACGCCAAGGTGATGACAATAGCTCATTTTTTTTTTTCAAAAAATAGATGAGCTAAAAAGGGCATTCCTTTTGTAATTTTTCATCATGCAAAACATCATCAGGAATGATGACTGCAAGTTTGAATGCTGTATGTTGAAAAGTACAGGAGAACGCCTGTGGACAAGTTTGTTTCTATCAACAGACAGACGGACGTCCATGGTGATTCCTGTACACCCTTCTTTAGGCCAAAACAAATAGGTCCGTTTCTGGTCTCTTTGGAAGAAAAAAAAGGTAGGTAGGGATTTTTTTTATTTTTTTTTGGGGGGGGGGGGGGTAATTAAATTGAAGGCTACTAAAGCTTATAATAAGAAATACGTGTATGTATATGCTTTGTTTGCTTGATATTACATCCTATATGAACGAAAATGAACAAAACAATTATTTTTGTTTTTTAATTATTTTTTTTATATTTTTTTGGCGACCCCATTAAAAAGTTGAGGGTCGGCGCCGATTCGGGAGACACGGTTGGTTGACCGGAAACAGACCTATTTTTTATTTTGGTCTTACTTTGTAACGGAGGGCTTCACGTCTGTTCCAGTTTTATGCCTTCTAACACAAAGAAGTTTATGCAATCTTTTAAAGAAACATCATGTTCAATAATGATGTGTAAATTTGCAACATTGCCTAATGTATGAATAGGCTTCTGTATGAATATGAAAATGAATAGGGAATCTTTTCTCAAATATTAACATCTCGCATTATGAAATAATATAATTCAACAAAGTGCTCTGTTTTTTGGTATAAAAACACCTACCTGCGAAATACGAAATGGAACATCCTTAACAATGTCCTCAAACAACTGAGTGTGGTTGGCGCAGGCTAGAAGTGACTTGTGCGTGTGTTCCCCGTGAATCAAAATGATTTCTAAATTGTTCCGATACCGTAGGTCATACAGGTCAGATGAAAAGTTGATATCACCTGGAATTATTTATTTTAAATAAATACAAAAGTATTCCAGATACTGGGGAGACAAATACTCAAGGATACATATTATTAGAATGCAATTATGAAAGATGCTTACTCTTTATTATAAAACAAGTGTGTAAGTTCAAACAATGACCACTGTTAAAACTGTCATGAACTAAAATTATTACAGCAGATCACCATTTTTAAGAACACTGGAAATTGGAATTCCTGGTTATTTTTAAGTATTTTATGGGTCCCAATTTTTCCATTCTTAATTTCATTATGACTTGTATATTTAATTCCAACTTTGCTATTTTGAACTATAGATATTTCACACCACTTAATCAGCTACCACGTCAAGTTGTTACCCTTATTTATCAATAAATAATTCCCAGTGCTAATTTGTGAGTTTGAAGTCTATTTTCATGCCTTTTGTTACTTACTAGGTGTCTTGGATAGGAATTTCTTGCAAAGCATAATTCTTTAAAAACCTTTTAACATGTTGAAATTAATCATACAAAAGTAAAATCAAATTTTAACACGAGCACCGCCTTGCGGGTGCAGACCGCTCATCTATTTTTCTTTTTAAAGGTGTAGGGACCAATCTCAATTTCAATCACAAAGGAGGGAGGGATGGAGTGGAGAGGGGTGGAGTGGAGAGGGGTGTATAGCGTGGGGGTGTGGTCATTAAATACATTATCTTCCAAAAATGCAAAAAAAATGAAAAAAAAACATTTGGGGGGGATTCTTGGGTGGGATAGTTGGACGGTATTTCAAAAATAAAATAATAAAAATAAATATTAGTGTTTTTTAACCATGTTTGAAAAAAACAAGAGATGTGTTTGTCAGAAACACAATGCCCCCTATTGCGCCTCTTTTTTCATTTTTTACTTTTGACCTTGAAGGATGACCTTGACCTTTAACTTCCACCACTCAAAATGTGTAGCTTTATGAGAATGCCACTTTGAAATAAAAAAAATTGACCTTTGACCTTGAAGGGTGACCTTGACCTTGAAGGATGACCTTGACCTTGAACTTTCACCACTCCAAATATGCAGCTTTATGATAATGCCCCTTTGAATGTTTATATATTTTTTTTTTAACCTTTGACCTTGTTGGATGACCTTTACCTTGAAGGATGACCTTGGTCTTGAATTTCCACCACTCAAAATGTGCAGCTTCATGATAACGCCGCTTTGAAATTTATTTATTTTTACCTTTGGTCTTAAAGGATGACCTTGACCTTGAAGAATAACCTTGACCTTGAACTTCCACCACCCAAAATGTGCAGCTTCATGAGATACACATGCATGCCAAATATCAAGTTGCTATCTTCAATATTAAAAAAAGTTATGGCCAATGTTTAAGTTTTCGGACAGACAGACGCCATATATTTGACATTTGACCTTGAGAGTCAAGATCATTCACAGGTCTAGGTAAAATTTAACTTGCCAGGTACAGTACCCTCATGATAGCATGAAAGTATTTGAAGTTTAAAAGCAATAGCCTTGATACTTTAGAAGTAAAGTGGATCTAAACACAAAATGTAAGTCAAAAAAGGGCCATAATTCCGTAAAAATGACAATCAGAGTTATGCAACTTGTCCTTTACTGTTCCCATATGATAGTTTGTGAGTGTTCCAAGTATGAAAGCAATATCTATGATACTTTAGGGGTAAAGTGGACCAAAACACAAAACTATAAAGGGCCCATAATTCCGTCAAAATGCCAGTCAGAGTTACATAACTTTGCCTGCACAGTCCCCTTACAATAGTTAGTAGGTGTTGCAAGTATGAAAGCAATAGCTTTGATACTTTAGGAAAAAAGTGGACCTAAACACAAAACTTAACAAAATTTTCAATTTTCTAAGTATAAAAAGGGCACATAATTCTGTCAAAATGCAAGCCAGAGTTATCTAACTTTGCCTGCCCAGTCCCCTCATGATAGCAAGTAAGTGAAGCAAGTTTGAATGCAATAGCATTGATACTTTATGAGAAAAGTGGACCTAAACGCAAAACTTAAACGGACGCCGACGTGATGACAATATCTCATATATTTTTTCAAAAAATAGATGAGCTAATAAATAAAATAGTGTTAAATCAAACATGTTGTATTTACAGACATTTAAAACATCCAGTCACATTGTGTAGTTAGGCCACAAATAGATGTTTATAGTTGGTAACAATAAACACCATGTTTAAGGTGAAATCTTTTCATTTAAAAAATTATATTTTTGCTATAGGTGACCATTTGATAACAAAAGAAAGCATTGGTGTGTGTTTTTTTAACATGAAGATCAGTTGTCATTGTTGATTAACAATTCTATGAGTTGGTAAAACATTCATTTCAGAGCTTTATTCACATGCTGTTGAAAAGAAATGTTTAATGAAAATACTTTTGAAATACCTGCATAATTGCTTTGATGAAGTTGTTGTGAATAAGAATCATTTCAGATGTAAATTATATAGTGATTGACAATGATCAACACTGAAATCTTATTGGTCAAACAAAATTATTTGAAAGACCTAAAAAGAAAAATATAATGTTACTATCTGTATCTTGCCTTGAAGCATGCATGCAAAGACCACTTACTACTAATTAAAACCACAGTCGCAGGTGGGGAATGAGTGTCAGCAAAGCGTCGCAGCAGGCGGCGGATTTTGTCATCTGCAGCGTTTTTACTAGTTGATTCTACATGTATGATGTTTATCTAGAAAACAAGAAAACAAGACATAGGCAAATGTGATTAAATAACATATCTTGAGCACTCAAGGTCAAGCACAACACTGTTGTATCTGTTATAGAAATGTTAAGCTGATACAACAACTTAATTCTTACAATTATATTTTCTTTCCTTGAGAAAATTAATTTCTTAAGGTAAGAAAATATCTTTCTAAGAGTCAGAAGTCTGAATTTTTTTTTCAGATACAGTTTGAACAATACAAATATTAATGATTCATCACCAGAATGGATAGTGTATTCATGAGGTACAGCAAATACGCATGCCTTTTTATCTATACTAATACCAATATGCCTGTGTTTGTTGAAGCATAAATAACAGTGGAATTTAACAAATAAATAATGAAAGCTTCAAAAGTTGCTATCTGGATGTCAGAAAGTTAAGAAAACCACATCTAATTCAGAGTTGCAAACAACACTGAACACAATTATGTAACTACAGATTGGTTGGAATTTCAGAAATATATATAGCATTGAGTTTACTATAAGTCAATTTGTATTATATTTTCAATGCTTATATATATATATATATATATATATATATATATATGGAGAAAGATATGCGTGAACAACCGGATATACAGACAGACAGACAGACATATTCCTATTGAAGACTTCGGCGTGTGTGCCTAGCTACATGTACGGTGCAGAATGAAGCAGACATACTGTGAAATCCCCATCCCCCAAAAAAGATGGTTCATTCACAGTTATATACCCCACACTTTTACCGCAACACATCTTCCAATGTTGGAACAGTTTTACATACATAGAAGGGACAGTTACATGAACATTTATTACAAACATAAAATCATAGTTGTATTTGGGTAGGATCCGAGAAGGATTCATAAACTACTCTAACACTATGTTAGAGACACGGCGGAAATACATTGGATCTAGAAGATACAGTGAAATTATGAGTATTTTTGCGTTTTCAAGGGAGAAAATTATATTTCACAACAACGTTATTTCCGTTTTCCGGGATCTATTAATAGATACTTGTTCACAGTAGATTGTTTTTATATATATGGAGATATGCGTGAACAACCGGATGTACAGACAAACAAACAGACAGACAGACGGACAAACAGACAGACATATTCCTATTGGAGACTTCGGCGTGTGCGCCTAGCTACGGTGCAGATGAAGCAGACATACTGTGAAATCCCCATCCCCCAAAAAAGATGGTTCATTCACAGTTATATACCCAACACTTTTACCGTAACACATCTTCCAATGTTGGAACAGTTTACATACATAGAAGGGACAGTTACATGAACATTTATTTACAAACATGAAATAAGATCCGAGAAGGATTCATAAACTACCCTAACACTGTTAGAGACACAGCAGAAATATGTTGGATCTAGAAGATACAGTGAAATTATGAGTATTTTTGTGTTTTCAATATATATATATATATATATATTAATAACTCATATGTCATATGGAACACATAAAATCTCACCTGAGCATGGTTTAGTTCCTGAATAACAGTTTTATTTTCTCTACTGATGTCGCAGGCACACATAAACTCTGCCTCGTAATTCCCAGAAATGAATTTTTCGCGAATCGTCTGAGCAACCTGGAATTACTGTTTGGTAAAATGACATGATTCACAAACAATTGTAAAAGATTTCAAAAGAATGTATACTACCCATTTCATTCTAACAAGCCAAACAACTATCCTGACTAAGAGAAATAATAAAAATATATGTACATTTACTAAACATCATCAATATAAACGTTTAAAATATAGAATAGTTGTAGCCCTTTTCATCTGTAACTTTGCAAAATATGCAAATGACTAACATGATAACATACAAACAAAATACGCTTATATACATGTACTTCTAAAGCCCGAATGATCCAGTTGGCTTTGTTTCTGAAGGTCTCGGGTGAGAATTGATGTCAAGGCAAGTTTTGATATACTTTTTTTACTTACTTTTAAAATTATTATAGACTATTCCAGATATTAAAATTGTTATAGTATGAACATTTAATAACATTTTTCAAATATACACAAATAAATGAACTAGTCTTTTTAATTATGTTATGGTATAATTAATCAATTATGATAAATTATGAAGCAACATTCTAATAACTACATGCAGTTTGTTAGAAAATAATTTTATCAAATATTAAAATATCTTTAAATATCGAGTCACAGCCTTCACTGTTTTATTTTTTTCTCAAGTTTGTGGCAAAAATTCCAAACTTAAAAAAAAATCCAAAATGAATACCTTACATTCCGATACAAGATTTCACAAAATCATTTTTTTATTATCTCAAAATTTAAGCTCTATAAATTCAACCTTAGTACGTGTAGTATTAAAAACACTTTTATTCTCTATAGTGTATAACAACAACACCAAAATCCCAATTTTACTCAAAACTTAATGATTTTTCCCAATCCAAAGTGCTCCAAAGGACCAAAATATTTAAAAAAATGGTGACAAAACACCCTGACAGGGATGGTGAAAATGTTTCTGTTGTAAAGTAAATAATACTTTGCGGTACAGTAACTTCCAGAAAAAATTCCAAAACATAAAATGGGGAAATATGAGCATCATCGTTCAATGATTTTACCATCCCATCATTTCAATAAACTTTTTTAATATGAACTTGTTAAGCACATTTCCAAAAGATAATAAAAAATGGACCAAAAATTTCCCAATCCAAGAGTGAGGGTGCTCCAATACGCACCTGTAGAGCACATTTCCCACTGGGCACAGAGCAGTTCTCTATGTCCCAGAATACGCCAACTGGGACTCGTCGACATGATTCACTCACTGTCTTGTCTTCCATATATCCTTGTAGCACGACTGGGTTGTACAAGCATCATGTGCCATCTTGAGTTCTGACAATCACATTTAATCTGAAATAAAGTCTAAACAAGCAAGCTAGAATCAGATTTCTTGGATGAAAAGAAAATGTTAGATCAGAGATATAAACAAGACTATTGCCAAGCAATATATGTCCCCTACGGGCTCAACCATTGTCAGAAATTCCACCATTGTCAGATTTTTTTCATATTTGTTGCCATAGCAACCAGAATTTTTGACATAGGAACAAAATGAAATGACGAGCATAATGTCCATATTGCCATCTATCCATGTTACAATTTTCATGAAAAAATATGAAGAACTTTTAAAGTAATCGCAGGATCCAGAAAAAAACACCATTTTCAGCAGTATTTCTAGTCTATTTGTCGCCATAGCAACCAGAATTTTTGACGTAAGAACAAAGTGAAATGACGAGCATAATGTCCAAATTGCCATCTATCTATGTTTCAAGTTTCTGCCATCTATCCATGTTTCAAGTTTCATGAACAAATATGAAGAACTTTTAAAGTTATTGCAGGATCCAGAAAAAAACACACTTTTTCAGCAGTATTTCTAGTTTATTTGTTGCCATAGCAACCAGAATTTTTGACGTAGGAACAAAATGAAATGACGTGCATAATGTCCATATTGCCATCTATCCATGTTCCAAGTTTCATGAAAAATAAAAAGAACTTTTAAAGTTATCGCAGGATCCAGATAAACACACCATTTTCAGCAGTATTTCTAGCCTATTTGTTGCCATAGCAAACCAGATTTTTTGACGTAGGAACAAAATGAAATGACGTGCATAATCTCCATATTGCCATCTATCCATGTTGCAAGTTTCATGAAAAAATATGAAGAACTTTCAAAGTTATCGCAGGATCCAGAAAAGTGTGACAGACTGACGGACACACAGAGCACAAACCTGAAGCCCCCTCCGGTGAAACCAGTAGTGGACTAATTAGCAGGACAGAGTCTCTATATGGATATGGTGGGAGCCTAACAACCTAGCGATCTCCCTCTAAAGACACAACATACTGGTTCTACCCAGGAAACAGACTCTTTGTACAGTCACAGTGCATCAACACACCAGAGCACTTAATGAAGAATTAAGAGCCTGGTAACCCATAGAGCCAATATTTGTTGTGGGCCCCTTGTTATGCAATCATCTTATAATGCTTCTTAAGAAAAGGTTCGGTTATGGGGGTCCCTATTAAAGAGCAAAATGTAGACTTGTATTTACTTAAATTTTAGGTTTTACATTAAATTACATAAGGATTGAAATCAGTAAATTTTGACCTAAAATAATAAGGTTTTCATTTATTACATTTTAACAATAAATAGTAACAAATAGATATGGGTAATAAGTTCGCATCATATATACATGTACACATCTGATTTCGAGTTTATTACCAGTTGACATCACCTTGATACAAGATAATGTAGCATCGACAGTGTACCATGTTGACACATTCTCTGGATGTTGACAATGTTTTATTTTTTTACCGGCTTTCAATAAACTTTCTTTAACACGCCGAGAACCATAGCAGCAAGCAATTAAACGCTTATTGGATATTGATTAAATATTCAAGCGCCTCGACGTCACAAGATGGCCGGAGCTCTGGAACTGCCTGATAATGAAATCGTTCAATATTTATGTGGTTGCGGAAAGTGGAAGTCCATTTACAGGCTCTACTTGTGTAGACATTGTTTTAAAATTAGGTGTGCCGACTGTGTTCTTCACGAGGTAAGACATAAAGTCTGTAATCAATGTAGTTCAATTGATACATTCCGGATAGTTGACATTTTCGGATATGTTAATTAGGCGAACACAAATATGTTTGTTTTCAGTTGTTTCTTCCATTATTTTAACTGTCCTTGGGCATAAGTATAGGGCTCGTTTCATATTCAGTTTTATGTCAAGAACAGTTATGAACAATATGGTCATTATTTAGACTAGGCTTAAGTAATACACGTCGCAGGTATTAGCTAACTCGGCGGAACACCAAGCGTTTTAGCGAGAACACCTCGCCTTTCCTGCTGCAGAAGCACTCGCTAGCAGACAAAAAGCCCCAGGTTTTTTTTTTAAATGAGTGGTCTGTACTGTACCTGTTTAGGTAGTCTGCCAAAGTGCATTTTGTTCCAAACAATAACAAACAATTATGATACTAGTGTTGCTCATAATATGTGGATTCCTATGAGAACAACACCCAGAAGCCATGACTTTGATGTAGCTTGACCTTGACCATCTTCTTTCAATAATATCTCTTTAAATGGAAGCTGACTAACATGGGCTGGGCTGACAAGCATAGTTGGCGCTGGACTTGAAAACTTAGGAATGTGGGTTCAATTCAAAGTGTGTTAAAATCTAAACACAGGCATAATGATTGGACTGTATTTTATTCTTAGAAATCAACCTTTCATAGTACAATGCAATTTTAGTATTGCATCTTTTTGTAGGAAATACAAGGAAGAAGAATTCACAGACAGCCTGATCGGGTCTTTTTTGCATAATGTTGCTTGATTGACATTCAAAATAGTATGTATTGTGTTTTGACTGTATTTAAAGTAATAGTTTGTTTTATTGTTAACCTGGCATTTATTCCAGGTTGACTCTCCATACTGTCCCAACTGCCTGGAGAATATGCCATCAGCAGAGGCCAAGCTGAAAAAGAACAGGCAAGGCCAAAACAAACACTTTAACAGTAAAGTCAGGGCTCGACATTAACTTTTGAATCCACTTGTCCGGTCGGACAAGTAGACCAAAATGTCACTTATCCTGAACAAAAAGCAACTAGTCCTGAATATTATATTTTATTCTGCTCAGTGTTTTCGCTTCTTTTTGTAATTACATTTTGTTTTTTGGCGACCTTAAGGATTTTTTTTAAAGTTTCTTGTGATTTTGAAGACGAAAAACCAAAGGAAAGCAGATTAAGCATTTTTTAGCAGACGGCATTGTACTAACGAAAACAAACCACAAATTGGTATGATGTCATAAAATCATTCTATACATAGAGATGACGTCACTAAGTTAATTGTCTGTAAGTTCGGTGTGTATCGATGTCGTAAAATGAATATTCTTTACAAGGGAGAATATTCTTGTTATCATGGCAAAGGAGAGTGTATAGGGTTGCTTCCCTTGTGAACAGTACGGTCTAGTATCACATGGAACTATGGGAACATCTCGCGCTTTGTTGTTTAAACGTTAACAAAACATAATCAAAAAAGTGTTGTGGTAACTCCACAGAAATAACGGATTTAAAGGCATTTTTTCTAAGTAATTAAATTATAACGACCACTTGTCCCGTCGGACTAGCAAATTCTTTATTTACTTGTCCGGACTAACCAATGGGTTGTCCCGGACAGTCGGACTACCGTTAATGTCGAGCCCTGATAGTTTACTCTAGCAACTGGACCTTTAATAGAGAAAAGAACTAGATCTAATGATTTAATGAATGCTTTAATTCTGCGTTCATGATTACTATGTCCAGTTAAGAATTTGTAATTGTTTTTTATGTAAATATTTTTTTTAAACTTTATCACTACCTCATTCAATTTGATTTATTTTAACTGCTAATTCCAGTGGCTGCATTAAAAAAAAGTTATTACGTGACACGGTATGATCTAAATTTCAGGTGTCCAAACTGTTTCGACTGTCCCAGCTGCGGTCACACTCTGACTACCCGGGCGACAAGCCAGATGGTGTCTAATCCTGAGGACCCTGGCCGGTCGACGCCCAAGAAGATGTACTACCTGGCCTGTGGGTTCTGTCGCTGGACCACTCGAGATGTAGGCCTGCAGGACAAACCCACTGGTAGACATGATTTAGGGAAACCGGGCTAAGAAGGCATTTTGCTACCCTTAGATGTTAACAAAACCACACTTCTTAAAGCACACTAGCTTTCCTAAATGAACAGAATGAAATATGATATTTATTATCTCTTTACTTCATGTTGGCATCAAATGTTTTTAACTATGCTTTTTAGCTCACCTGATTGCTCAGGTGAGCTTTTGTGACTGGTCTTTGTCGTCTAGTCTGTTCGTCCGTCCGTCGTCCACATTTGGTTTGTAAACACTCTAGAGGCCACATTTCTTGTCCGATCTTCATGAAACTTGGTCAGAAGATTTGTCCCAATGATATATCGATCGAGTTCGAAACTGGGTCATGCTGGGTCAAAAACTAGGTCACTTGGTCAAAATAAAGAAAAACTTTGTAAACACTGTAGAAGTCACATTTAATGCCCAATCTTCATGTAACTTTGTCAAAATGTTTGTCTTAATGACATGTTGGTTGAGTTCAAAAGTGGTTACGGTCCGTTGAAAAACATGGCCGCCAGTGGGCATGGAAATTTTCCTTATTTGGCTATAGAGAAACCTTGTAAACACTCTAGAGGCCACATTTCTTGTCCGATCTTCATGAAACTTGGTTAGAAGATTTGTCCCAATGATACCTCCATCGAGTTTGAAACTGGGACATGCTGGGTCAAAAACTAGGTCACTAGGTCAAAAAAAAAGAAAAACTTTGTAAACTCTGTAGAAGTCACATTTCATGCCCAATCTTCTTGTAACTTTGTCAAAATGTTCGTCTTAATGATGTTGGTTGAGTTTAAAAGTGGTTCCAGTCCGTTGAAAAACATGGCCGCCAGTGGGCAGGGTAGTTTTCCTTATTTCGCTTTAGAGAAACCTTGTAAACACTCTAGAGGCCACATTTCTTGTCCGATCTTCATGAAACTTGGTCAAAAGATTTTTCCCAATAATACAGAGGTGTCAATGTTCAGGATTATTCCTGAAATCAGGATTTTGGCCCTCAAGGACCAATTTAGATATTGATATTAATCTGAGGATTTTTTCTGGAATTTTAAGATTATTGTCACAAATGTCATCTTAAACACAAATTATTTTACTTTGACATATTGTTTACAAAGTTATAAACAATAGTTAACAAAGTTACATGAATTATTAACCCTTTTTTGCTCTGGCCCTCAAACGATAGGCTTATTTTCAGGATTTTGGATTTTGGCAAATTGACACCACTGATAATACCTCTATCGAGTTTGAAACTGGAATATGCTGGGTCAAAAACTATGTCACTAGGTCAAAAAAGAAAAACCTTGTAAACAATGCAGAAGTCACATTTAATGCCCAATCTTCATGTAACTTTGTCAAAATGCTTGTCTTAATGATATGTTGGTTTAGTTTATAAGTTGTTCAAGTCCGTTGAAAAACATGGCCGTCAGTGGACAGGGCAGTTTTCCTTATTTGGCTAAAGAGAAACCTTGTAAACACTCTAGAGGCCACATTTCTTGTCCGATCTTCATGAAACTTGGTCAGAAGATTTGTCCCAATGATACCTCCATCGAGTTCGAAACTGGGACATGCTGGGACAAAAACAAGGTCACTAGGTCAAAAAAAGAAAAAACATGTTAACACTGTAGAAGTCACATTTCATGCCCAATCTTCATGTAATTTAGTCAAAATGTTTGTCTTAATGATATGTTGGTCGAGTTCAAAAAGGTGAGCAAACTAGGGCCACCTTGGCCCTCTTGTTATGTAAAAAAGTCCAGTTTTTGATATATAGCTTCCTCTCAGACTGTCACAGGGTCCATGTTGCCCCTCACCCCCCCCCCCCCCCTAATTGTAAAATTGTAATTAACAAAAGATGCGAAAACTTTGATGGTTTACGTTCTATAACATACCTTATTACTTTGCAGCCAGTGGTGGATGGGAGGAGCAGTTGACCCCAGATGCTGCCAGGGTAAGAACTATTAATAATCGAAGAGATGCCATTTTTGCTACATATATATTTAACAAGTGTCTATTGCTACTGGTGATGGAATTCTCTTGTGTTCATTCAAGATCACTTACATTACCTCGTGTATGCTTTAGCTGAACATATCATTCGGACCCCTCTTTTCGATCTGTCTTATCAAACTTCATGTCTAACATATGTGACATGCTCTTGGAAAATGGAGCCTAATTTGAATTATAATTATATTTACCAAAGTAAATTAAAAGTAATAGTTTGTCCTTACTGCCTTTAAAAATAAAATTATTTTATCTTGTCACATGCCTTTAAATCAGCCCGATAACCAGGTAATCTAATATCCCAAAAGATATTAGGCTAGATGACCGCGTGACCTCGAATATCCGTCAGTTGCTATCCGCGCATGCGCATGCATTTACTATTTTCTTTTAATAAAATATACTTTTTTCTATTAATAAAATACCAAATACATGTAAAAAACTGTTTGTTTAAACATTATTATTTAAACAGCATAATTTCGTCTTTTTGTATTGAATTAATAACAAGTAACTCGATTTCTGAGTGTTTTAATAAGATGGAAGCTAGCCTAAGCGCTTTGCCTGACGTAACGTCACAATGTTTTTTTCGCGCGTGATGTTTACCATATTAAATATTTAAACACAAAATACTCGAACTAGATATTTTAGAAACATTTCAACGAATGTTGTTAATGTGACAGGATAAATAGAACAATAGGTTGGTGATGTAGATGGAGAATGGTTATCTGGCTCGTCGGAGGATATTATCGGGTTCGCCTTCGTCTCACCCGATAAATTCCTCCAACTTGCCAGATAACCATTCTCCATCCACGTCACCAACCTATTATTCTCTATATGTTTCTCCTGTTCAAATCGTTTTGTTTCTCTGTTCTTATTTGTTAAGAAATTTCACTTCATTTAATTTAGTTCTGAAATTTCATTAAACCTTCTAACATATATACATAGTTATATTGATTTGGTTACCTACTATGGTATACTGAAATGTGACATGACTTTATTCATAATTATCCTGTCACATGCCTTTACATTTGTAAATCAGCCCGATTACTAGGTAACCTAATATCCCAAAAGATATTAGGCTAGATGACCATGTGACCTCGAATATCCGTCAGTTGCTGTCCGCGCATGCGCACGCCTGTACTATTTTCTTTTTATAAAATATACTTGTTTTCAATTAAAAAAATTGCAACATACGTGTAAAGTACTGTTTGTTTAAAAATTTACTATTTTAACAGCATAATTTTGTCTTTGTGTATTGAATTATTAACGATTGACTCGATTTCTATGTTGTTTATCAAGACAGAAGCTAGCCTTAGCGTTTTGCATGACGTGACGTAACAATGTTTTTGCTGCGACGTGTTTTTTCCCATATTAAATATTTAAACACAAAATACTGGAAAACTATATATTTTAGAAACATTTCAACGAATGTTGTAAATGTGACAGGATAAATAATATAATAGGTTGGAGAATGGTTATCTGGCTCGTCGGAGGATCTTATTGGGTTTGCCTTCGGCTCACCCCATCACTTCCTCCGACTTGCCAGATAACCATTCACCATCCACGTCACCAATCTATTATTCTCTATTTATATGCATTAAAGACAATGTACTTATATATAAGTCTTTATAAACTGTCTGTTCTGTTCTGATTTATGTGCGTAAAGTCTGTACAGGCTAATCAGGACAGACACTTTTGGCTTTAGTTGTATTTTATTGTATTTTATTGTATTTTTAAGGAAAGGAAGTCTCTTCTTAGGGAAAGTCCAGTTTAGGCAGAAAGTGTCATCCCTAATCTGTGCAGAGTGCAGCGGCTAATCTGGGATGACACTTTACGCTCTATTATGTTATATTTAGTTCGAAAACAGTCTCTTCTAAACAAAAATCCAGTCTAGGCAGAATGTGTGGTTCCCGATTAGCCTGTGAACATGCATGAAGTCCTGTTTTCCCAGAACAAGGCTCAAATATTTATGTCATCTGAGTTCCCTGCTATTTTCAGTTGCAGTCTCTACTGGAGCATTACCAGCAGGTGGCTCAGAAAGAGAAGGCAGAGAAGGAGAGGAAGAAGTATGTACGACGTCGCAGCCATCTTATGTACGCGGTAAGTGTACGGACATATAGGCTTATTTATCATACCACCGCATTGAAATCTGCCTGATATAACTTTGCCTGATATATTTTTTATGCCCCGAAATCGCAAGATCGGGGGTATATTGTTTTTGACCTGTCTGTCTGTCATTCATTGTGTGTGTCCCAAAACTT
Organism: Dreissena polymorpha; assembly: GCF_020536995.1. Classification (NCBI taxonomy): domain Eukaryota; kingdom Metazoa; phylum Mollusca; class Bivalvia; order Myida; family Dreissenidae; genus Dreissena; species Dreissena polymorpha. The sequence goes on along the minus strand of NC_068356.1, from coordinate 109,565,817 downwards.
TAACCTTGGTTAAAGTTTTGCAATAAGTTTTGCATTATTGAAGATAGCAACTTGATATTTGGCATGCATGTGTATCTCATGGAGCTGCACATTTTGAGTGGTGAAAGGTCAAGGTCATCCTTCAAGGTCAAAGGTCAAATATATGGCTTCAAAGCAGCGCAGTAGGGGGCATTGTGTTTCACAAACACAGCTCTTGTTTTCTGAGCCATTTGTATAAATCTTGGATTGTTTAATTTCTATGGCCTTGTATTCTTATAGATGGATTCATCTTTGTGTTTTACGTTTATATTTTTGATGATCTTGTTTTCTTGTTATAAATTGTATAATGTTATATTACAGGTTATATTTCCTATGATCATGTTATCTAGGCCAGTATTGATGAAGTATGGGCTATTTGCTTAACATTTCCTTTGGTCTTCTTTTATAGAACAGTATTCATAATGTTGTGTTGTTGTTATTTTAACAATTTGTGTGATATTGTTTTCTAGGCCAGTATGGATAAGTATGGACTGGTATCAGTGGCTGCCAAACGCAAGGGCCTGTTAGCAGCTCCGGCTAGTAGCATGTAAGTGCTTCAATCAACTGGGACCCATTATTTATAACTTAAGCTCATTTACTGAATATGATAAAGTTCTGGTATTCTTAAACTATACAATATCTTTATTTGTTAGATGTTTTTTGTTTCTATTGTAAGGTTTCTTAAAAGTTTTATACATGTAACTAGGGTGTAAAGATTTTTTTCCCCATGTCAAAATAATTTTACAATAGCAGTTTTATTCTGTATTTAATTGGTCTTTCTAAAAATTAATTTAGTTATTTGAGATTTAAGGATGTTGACACTTAAAATGTGATCTGAAATTTCTCAATAGGTTCTATGGCAAGTAATATCTCCACTTGTTGCTCAATGATCGTTATGTACTCACCATTTATATTCATTGCAGCATCAAGGAGAATGAAGAGATAACTCTGACTGCCTTAAAGGATGCTGAAACTGTGAATGGATTTCCTCCCCTGGATGAGGAAATCTTCACACAGCCAATCCACTTAGAAAAGAGTAAGCTATTAAAGTGTTTGTTCATTATGCATATGCCATTATCAGTAATGATATTGGGTTTACATGGCTTTCTCTGATATTGACCAAATAAGCAAAGGTCGCTTAAGCTTTTTTGGCTACTGTTTGCAGTTGTGCTATTTCATCAGCAGCAAACATGTGCATACTGATACTTTTGGGAAATAGTCAAATACGTTGTTGGTTTGAATAAACAAATTTAGAAATGTTTAAATTTGATAAAATTGGCCTGTAATGTTATAAATAAATGAAGTATTTTGTTTATTTAATATTGATTAAGCTTCATTGTTCATCAAATAATTGATCAAGATTTAAAAAAAAGATTTTTTTTGGGGGGGGGGGGGAATTCTTGGCAAAGCAACAATAAATATACAAAATCAACAAAAGTTTTAGCTATAAAAAACATCCTGATTATTGGGGCTGAAAGAAAGTGACTGCTTCACATCTCTTTCAGAGACTACTCTCCAGCAGAAGCTGGCCAATGCAGAGTTCCAACCCTCTGAGACATGCAACCTGTACCCCAGACATAAACCTCTACTGATCAGACGCTCACTTAGGTGTAAGGTGAGTCATGATGCTTACGATGTCTTTAAAAGTGAAGAGATGCTCTCTAAGGTGCAAGGTACACTTAGTTTCTTGCCTTTGTAATGCTCCCGGATCGAATGGTAGGGGGTATATTGTTTTTGGCCTGTCTGTCGGTCCGTCCGTCCGTCCATCCGTCTTTCATTGTATGTGTCACAAAACTTTAACCTTGGTCATTACTTTTGCAATATTGAAGATAGCAACTTGATATTTGGCATGCATGTGTATATCATGGAGCTGCATATTTTGAGTGGTGAAAGGTCAAGGTCATCCTTCAAGGTCAAAGGTAAAACAAAAATCATAGCAGCGCATTAGGGATCATTGTGTTTCTGACAAACACATCTCTTGTTTGGAATGTTATGAAGAATAGCCAAAACATCACTTGAAATATGCAAACACAAAACCTCGAGCTGATTAGATGTTCATTTAAGAGTAATGTACAAATTATTTTTTTGTTAGAATGTTAGACGGTTGCAATGAACTGGAGGAGAATTCACCTGATTCGTCAAGGAAGGCTCTTTTTAGACAACATTGTCCAAGAAAGTTCCCCGACACTTTTCAACATTGTGTTTAAGTTTAAGATTTCTTAGACATTTTTGAGTTTCGTATCTAAGACACAAACACTTGTTGATTAGACATGCATTGAGCCTTTAAACATCTGTGATACGCCAGTAACAAACCACAGATGCATAAGGTGGTCATCTTGACACACGTCTCTAGCATGTATGATAATTGAAGGTATCATTTGGCATTTAGCAGACTTAAAGAAAATTGTACTTGATACATATTTGGTAGCTTCACTTTAGAATGTTTAACATACCGTACTGTACAGTTAAGCTTTTACCAGTATATACATTAATATACTGCTTGAACTTTCTAGGAATGTGAACACAACCTGAGCAAGCCGGAGTTCAACCCCCTGTCCATCAAGTTCAAGATTCAACTGATTACTTTGTAAGTATTGCTTTAGATTGTAACACTGTCCACAATGAACTAGAGAAGTTGTGGTGGAACAGTAGAAGTGATCTTCTACTAAATGTTGTCAGTCATCTCACTGACATTTTGAAATAATTGTACTTTTTTCATTTTCGTCTTTATTTTGGTGACATACATCAACTATGAAATTATTAAGACAGCCATTTTGGTAACATTGACAGGTGTAAATAACAGCTTGCAGATTTTTAGGCGTAGGTTTAATTGATGTTAATGTGTCACATTGTTGTGATTGTCAAAGAATTGTGTATTTAATTGGTATTATTGTTTTTTCAACTGGAAATATGCTTGTTAGTCAATAAAAAAAAAATGTTGAAAAGAACAAAAATCAAATTATAATTCCAAGACCAATACCATACCGCCCCCCCCCCCCCCTGTTGGGTGGATGGGTGTGTATATAAATATATAAAGCACTTTTATACACCCTTGAATGTTTAAATTTAGTTGTTTATTGTGTTGTCTTTTACTTAAATGTAGGATACACAATATACATTTTATATTCAGTTCTTCCAAATGTTAAAATAATCCAACTAATTACAAGGTATACAAGATAAGGTAAACCCAAAACCATGACTTCTCCTTGATTTCTTCTGACTTCTCCTTAAATGCTTGTTAATAGAGAAGTGACTTCGACCTAAAATTTGACCCTTAGCCGACTCCTGGTTTAATGTCCGGGATTCTCAGAATATAAAAGCTTCTGGCATAACTGCCGAATATGATGAGCTAAACTTAATATACAAAAATCAGACTCCAGGTAACTCAAGTTTCCAGTTAACCAATACTGTAAAATCATTAAAGTTGGTGTGTTTCTAATTTTCGTGGATTTCGTGGTTCCGCCGAACAACGAATTCAAGTACCAACGATTTTTGATACATTTTAATCCGAAATCGGTCTTTTTTTAATGTCATTTCCGCCATTTTCTTTTGTTGTCGGTTGTCCGAGATATTTGTTTTTTGTAAAAGTAACTTCACTTCAGTAGGTCACATTACACTTTATCTCGACTAATTAAAATATTTCCAAATTGTAAATTTTGTTGTTATTTTCCACTAATTTGACGTAAATTAAATATGTTTGAACAAAGATGTTTATGATTACTTAGTATGATAAGGACTAGGATGTTAATGATTAATCAGTATGAATAACAAGTAGTGTGTTTATATAACTTTGCAATTTGTTCGCCATCCAGTGCATTAATAAAACTCTAAAGTCGTGTGAGTTTTTCTTTTTTATTCATCATCGTAAATATACGTTTAATTCATCATGGTTAATAAATATAATGCATAGCATTAAACAAAAATAACAAGTCATATTGGTACTTACAGTTAAATATATTATTTCATTGCACATACAAATGCATTTACACGCATGAAATTTATCCCAGAATAGTACTTCTCAAGCACCATTATACCCACAAACACGTGCAGATTCTTAGTACTAGTATTTAAGCACTAATGGTCAGTCCAGCTTTTCGGAAACCCGCCTGTATCAAGTCCCGACGCTCGGACATCTTGTCATGGGTGAAGATGAGCCACTCAGCATGAATGGGCTTCAATGTGGATGTCCTCAGGTCCACGTTTGCACAAGAAGATGGATCGCCGTCCTTCTTTTCCAGATGGGACACAACCTGCTTAGAGTACCAGTCATGGAAGCACTGCTTCAGCTGTTGCTTGTACTCATAGTTGACGGACAAGTCCAGAGGCTGAAGTCGATCGATACATGCAGCTGGTACAAACAAGGGCGTGATTCCATTCGCCTTCAGCAACTGCATCACTTCCTGTCCCTGGTGTGCCTTGAACACGTCAAAGATGGCTATGGCTTGCTGCTCACACTTGTGAAGAGGCAACGATTCTCGGATTCCGTTGACATACGGGATGATCACATTCTTCACGTACCGAAGCATACTCTGCTCGTTGCTCCAGTGATTTTCAGTTAAGGCGATGTCCCAGTCATCTGGAAACCTTAGCCCATGCGGTAAACAGCGGTCCGATTTCCCGGCGAAGATGATCTGCGGAGCAAGCATCGTACCTTCAATGGCGACAGCGAGGAGCACGGTGATCTGTTGCTTGTCTCCAAGTCCATGGTCCACTCGCCTCCTGGTACCATCTGACATCCGGTCTGATCCCAGTTGATGACGAGAGAATCCGGCACGTTGTGTTCCTTGATCACACCATTGACCTTTGCCAGAAATTTGTCGCGAATGACTTCGAAGTCTTGCGGAAGGGTTTTTATCGCCTTGGTCCCTTTCCTTTTCACGAAGCCCATTCGTCGTAATATGGAGCGTGCCAACGTGTCTTCAATTGTCAGATGACCCCCATACTTCTGCAGTCGGTGACGTGCCGCTTTCGTGACGACTTGGAAAGCGATTTCATGTCCTCTCCAAGTTCTTTTTTTCGTTTGCGTTTGACATACTGGTCTCTCATGCTTCTGACCGTTGTCTCGCTCACTTTCTTCCCCATGTTGGCTGTGAAGTGTCTCGAAGCCTTGGCGACCCAGTTGTCAATTGCGTAACGCGCAATTTTTGCCCTGGTTTCGTTACGGTAAGAAGCGTACTCCTCACGCTTTCGTTTACGTCCAATGACCATTTCTTCTACTGCATCGTTAGCGGCCTGTGTTAATAAAGCTTCAGTCGTAGACAGAGCCTTTGCAGGGTCGGGAAAATCTGCCATAGTAGGAGAACGTGTCTGTACTGTTCCCGTTTTCAACCATTTTGAAAGAGACATTGTTTGAACGCTAGTTAATGCGATATGTTGTTTTCTTGATAAGTGTTTGGTTAATAATGCTTTTATAATCAAGCACGGTATATAAACTGTACATCAACGACTATCCTCTTTATGGGACGTCGTCAAATTAACAGTTTGAAGATTTATCACATATGTCAATTAGTGCCAATTAAACTTAAAAGAGACATTACGGTTTTCACACTTGTATTTTGGGGACCTTATTACTCAATTGTTACGACTAGGGGACCTATTGAGCTGTGATTTACAAATATTGTTAAAACAACATTGATGGCAATTAGCGAGTGGGGACCCACAAGTGCGCCGCTTTATCGCTCTTATTGACAATTATCGGAAACACTTTCACGCTTCAGTGCACATTAACCTCGAGTCTTGCTGTCAACACAGATAAGCAGATTATGCTTCGTTATTTCTCTGGTTGTTTAATTAAAACTTTAATAATTATGACGGTAAGTTGTTTTTTATTTGAAATCCACGAAATTACGTGTCAACGAATTAGTTGATTTTTATTTGAAATCCACAAAATTACGTGTCAACGAATTAGTTGTTTTTTATTAAACCACGAAATTTCATACCGACGAATTTCTATATGTTTACAGTACTTTGTGTTTTGACAACTGAGAATTGACAACTCAAGAATTATCAACATTTACAACTTCCTTTCATAAATTGAAACAAGCTCAACTATGAAAGTGATTTTATATGGTCTGTGTATACATTAGGGCTCTTATATGTTTTAAACTCTACATTATTTATTAACCATCTGATAAGCGACACATAGGGAGTCCTTACAAAATGAAGCCTGAGGCGAGGAAGGACTTTAAACCTCAAAACACTCAATAAAAAAATGTCATGCAAAAAATAAAATCCCATGGTATTAATTAATGACATTTCTGATTCTAACCATCGCTTATCAAGGTCTGCTTTTCTCCCACAGACTCCACATCCCTGAGATTCGTGTGATGCCTGGCGCAGAATTCCACCCGAAGAAGGAGACAAAGGTCATCCTGACCTTCACCAACCCAGTGACCATGAACACGAAGATTCAGTTCCAGCAGGCAGAGGGAAATTTTGGGGAACATGTCACAGCAAAGGTAAGTTTGGGGCAGATAACAAGCACAATGGTCAGGACAGATATTTTCATGGAAAGTACCAAAAAAATTAAGTTATGACAGAATTTATATCTTTCACACAAAAAAATATTAATTTTGTAACCAATATTTTAGTAAAATATAGTGTATGCGCAAAATTAAACGGAAATGAATCGAATTAGCTAAAATTCCTCTCCAAAAGTTGAATAGTGACTTAAATTTAACTTAAACTGGCTTCTGGACTGGATGGAGAGAGTTTAAATAAACACTTAATAGTAAGTTACGAGTTCTAGACATGTTAGGTTGAGTTTTTGAAATGAAAAATGGAAAGTCACAGCTTGATTACAAGCAGTTACATTTAACATCTTCTTGAAATGATCTCTTAGTCTACAAATCTGAGGATACAGTTTTCAAAGTCCGACCTAGTTTTTGTGTGTACATGTATTTGCCATGAAATTATTTCTACAAGAATTCTTCTCCTACCTCTCATTCACTGAAGTATGTGCACTTAACCCTTTCCCACTTAGAAGAAATTTGATATGTGCAAACAACATACAACCAGAACAGCTGCTCTGTTTGCTGCTCATCAGTATCTAAGGTTTCAAAATGAAGTTTTAAAAACTTGAATCTAGTAAGAAAGGTCTTTAATTAAATATAACTTTTTAAGAGACTGAAAATTTGTATCTAAGAGAGGGTTAACAAAAGTTTGTGTTTGTAAATTGACTGTCGTGATATGAACGTTCTACAGCTGAATACGGCAAAACTTTGAATAAACATGCACAACTTGGGGAATGTGCAAAAAATGATTCTAGAAGGCTGCATCTGCAGAGCTTATAAGAAGAGTCATAACACATGTTAAACTTAAGTGCAAATCCAAAACAGATTGCCCTGTGAAAACAAATTTAGGGAATAAATAACAGAATCTTACTTTTTATAAATTTGATCCCAGCTTGGCCACATAACTTGTGCTGGTATTGGGCAGGACAAAGTATTTACGGCCATTCCCCCCATACCTCTGATTCATTGAAACCATTTATATCTCATAAACTATGAATGACTACACGATTTGTCTCGTGTGCTATGTCATGGTCAATCAAGTTGCATAGCGTATTTGAGTGAACATAGGATCCTAGAATTGAAATAATGTTAACTAAAGCAAAAGCCCAAATAAACGAAAATTCATTTAAACGATCTCTGCATTAATTGTACCTATATTGAATCAGATCACTGCATTAATTGTGCCTATATTGAATCAGATCTCTGCATTAATTGTGCCTATATTGTATCAGATCTCTGCATTAATTGTGCCTATATTGTATCACAGTTTTATGTCTTTTATTATTATAGTTTTTAAACTGCAACATGATCAGGTTTTATAACTGCCACCTATAGTCCTTTTCATATTTATGGTAACAAACCAGGAAGTTTAATACAAAAATACACACTTGTCCTTGTAATTTTAGATAATGTATCATATGATTTATTTTCTATGAAATCTGCCTGTGAAATCTTATAATTATAGGTTGCATTATGACCCAAGGCCGTTCATACAATCTATCTTTGTGAAACTTAAACCTTAACCACAACTATTTTTTTCTTGTTACTCTGTTTCTTGGAATGACTGTTTAAATATAGCAATGCACTTTACATATACATTGTTATAAAAAAATACTTTAATCTCTATGCAACGGTTAGGCACATATTTAGTCTTTCATTTCATCAAAAAACAAAACACTTAATCTGTATAATTAATAAATCATTGAAAACTGTAGTTTAGTACATTTATATATATATATATTACATATAAATGCACATGTAAAAGCACTGATTATACAGTTACTTTTGAGGAAATAGATGTCAGATTACTTGTTGAGGTTTATTTGAAATTATGCATGTTCTCATGCATGAATATGATCTTGTAGTTCATGGGAATTTAAACTAATGTTACAGACTAACTTGGCTTTTCCTAACGTCTGATGCAACTGAAACCAGTTTGATGCATAATTTTTTCCAAAAGCAGTTGAATTTAAGTACCGATAAAATCATGAGTAAAATCCAGTAGGTAACATTAAAGGTCACCTTAAATTCTGCAGCATGATGCAATTTTGGTGTTAACTATTACTGAAGGTTTACCATTTTATACATATAACTTAAAAAGTATAAACATGCTATGATTTATATTAACACATTATGAAATAGTAAGAATGTGATTAGAGTGTTAAGGCACAATAGTGCGGCACAACTCATGCAAACTGAAGTGGTAACTGAAAAATTAACATGTTATGATTTATGTTAAAATATAATTAACTAGCAACTGGACTATTATTAAGTTAAGGACTCTGTTAGTTAGAAAATGTAACTTATGTGACTTTCAGACACTTTTAGTACATTTAGTTTAACAATAAATTAAATTACATAAAAGTTTACATACACAATAACTTAGTATTTAGATAAATAAATAATAATAATTGCAATAAGTAAGTAGTAACATTCATTTTTTTGCAATAGCTAGATAGTAAAAGTAATTTATTTTTTTTAATCGTACGTATTGTACCTTAATACAGGTACGTACTAAAGCTGTTAATAATGGCAAAACATATGTGTTGTTATTGTGATACTTAAGTGGTTAAAGGGGTCTTTTCACAGATTTTGGCATATTTTGAAGTTTGTCATTAAATGCTTTATATTGATAAATGTAAACATTGGATCTTAAAAGCTCCAGTAAAAAATCAAGAATAAAATTTAAAAAAAGGAAAAAAAAGTAGCCGGTACCAGGGCTCAAACCAGTGACCCCCGGTGTCCTGGAGTTAGTCTGAAGTAAAAACGCATTAGCCCTCTCGGCTATTCCGCCGGGTATACACAGTGTAAGTATTTTATACCTTATATAAGCAATCTTTGTAGTTTCGTAAATTTAAACGACAACAACAGAACTCTCCAAATTATTCAATCGTTTCGCGTTGCAACGCTTTATAATTTTTAGGTTTTCAAATCGTCAAAAGATACATATAATGGCTGTATTGGACTATGGTAAATGTTCAGTAATACTGTTTCCTCACAAATATCATAACTAAAATGAAAATTTGTGAATCTGAAACAACTTTTTCAATTTTGTCAATTTACCAAACCGTGAAAAGATCCCTTTAAGGCAATAATTATGGCAATACTTTGTGGAAGTTCTCTCCCTCCACAATTGTTAGAGGGAAGATCTTGATGCTGGATGTCTGATTTCTTAACGATATGCCTAAATGGGCATATTTGATATTGTCTGCTATGTTTTGGGGTATTTTTAAACATACGGTAAAAACAATTAGAAGCTTTCACATGTATGTATAAATGTGAGATTGAAAATCACACAAAAATTGTGTGAGAAGTTAAAAATTTCATAAATTACATAACACTTTTTACATCGTGAGGCTTTTCTGCAGTGGTATTCCAACATTCAGATTTCAGACTTTATAAATGGAAATTATGTTTTGATACTGCAATAATTCATTATTCTGAAATCAGACAGACTACCAATAAAATAACTATTTCTGTATGTTTCTATATTGCAATGTTTGGTTATTTTGTTTCCTTATTGAGCCACAGATGCAGATACTTTGTTATCATGCTGATTCCAGATCAAGCCTTCGAAAGAAGGAGCTAGTGCTGTACATTGCATTACTGCAATGTTTGGTTATTTCGATGGCAGACTGAGTTTCCATTAAGGAATTCAGATAAGCTACCAATCTAGGTTTTAGTGCTGAATGTTTGCACTCTTCCATGCTTGTTTATTCTGGTTTCAGATTGAGCTACCGAAGAAGGAGCTAGTGTTGGCCCACCGTGATGATGCCACGCTGTATGATGACATGGCCAGTCAACAGGAGTTCAAGGATGACTCAAGGTGGGGCACTGCTGTTATCAGCAAGTATTGAGATATTGTCCAGATGGTATTACCTAACATACCACTGAATTCGTCATTACAAAATTTCAGCATTAGAGGTGCCATTATCAACACAACTTTGTTAATATCTTCACTATTGAATGTGTCAGCCCTGATTAACTTTTCCTTCTGCATACATTTTCAAATAGGTTAAGTAGATATCCTTTTTTTCCCTCATTTTCAAACTTATTTGCTTACGTATTAAACTGAAATGTTAGTGGGTGTCGCATGCAAGTTTAAATGTTTGAACTTTAAGCAAATTCTGTCTTCATTATACAGTGAGGAAAATTGTTTTAAAAAATCATCTTTTTGACAGTGGACCATCAGAAGAAATTACCACATGTGATTATATAAGCATAAGATGATTGTAATACTAAATTACGATCTAATCCTTTTGGTGTGTTTTTTTATGTTCAAATTATTAAAGGGGCCTTTTCAAGTTTGGGTAAATTGACAAAATTGAAAAAAGTTGTTTCAGATTCGAAATTTTTTGTTTTAGTTATGATATTTGTGAGGAAACAGTAATACTGAACATTTACCATGCTCTAAAATAGCCACTATATGCATCTTTTGATGATTTTAAAAACTCGAAAAAGATAAAGCGTTGCAACGCGAAACAAATAAATAATTTGGAGAGTTTTGTTGTTGTTGTTATATTTTGGGAAACTACGAGGATTGCTTATATAAAGTATAAAATACGTCTGAAATTGAATCCGGAAGGATGGTCGAAGGGTCTAAGTGGTAAACTTTTTACTCCAGGACTCCAGGGGTCAGTGGTTCCAGTCCTGCTGAGGGTTACCTTTTTTTCTTTTAATTTTATTCTTGATTTTTTTTACTATAGCTTTTTATATCCAATGTTTACATTTATCAATATAAAGCATTTAATGACAAACCTTCAAAACAAGCCAAAATCTGTGAAAAGGCCCCTTTAAGCAACATTAAAAAAATATATTATTTGCACTTCATATTATGATATGTACATGGGACAAGATTACAGGAGTGGTTTTCTTATGTCAAAGTAAACAGTTTGTTGACACTGTATACATTGCAATGATAACTAACATATCATAGGATGAACAGGTTTACGTTTGATCAGATTAAACGTGATTTCTGGATGCTTTTGTACAATTATTTATATTTTACTTTGCTCTTCAGTGCTCTTCAGTGCTCTTTCAATTATAAACAATTATTAGGGTTTCAAAGTTAATGTAGCAGAGAGTAAAGAAGTTTGAACAATATTTGAACCTAAAAGCTCTTGATTGCGATTATGAACACCTCATTCTTGTGATATCATTGAAACAAAATTCATCAGAAGGACCATTAATAGACACCTCATTCTCGTTATTCCAATTGAATATTAAAATAATGTTTGCACTGAAAACAAATACTGCATTTTTAAACAAATAACAATTGTATCATTGTTTACATTTGTGTCTAGTCTGCTTTCAGAAAGATATATATATATAGGATTTGGCACTAGTTGTCATGTCATATCATATTTTATTAAGGAGTGTCAGATCTTTTTTATCACATGCTTTTAAATGCGCAAATTAAATAAATATTTTCGCAAACATAATGATAAATCCCGAATGTTGTTTACATTTCGTGACGTCATTTGACGTTGCAATGTCATTTCAGCAAAATAACAAAATGCGATTTGTCAATCGAACGAAAACTAAGCCAATCAAAACGCTTAAAAAGTATATTACACATGACTAAGATAAAAATATTCCTATTTTATACTTGTTTGCTGTATTTACCATTCCAGTGTGGTTGCTTTCCGTAAGGCTAACAAGCTTGCTGTTTATTTCAAAGTGACCCCCCTGGTGCAGGATGGAGATGTTAAGGTAAACTATGTTGGAAAATGCCCCAAGCATTTGTAGCATTCTTTTGTCTGTTTCAAGTGAATAATATGCTCCACTGAACTTTTTTTTTTTATAAATGGGTTTTGCATCACTTTTCATATTCAGGTGTGTTTCATTCTAATTCACAGGTACCTCAGTTCAGTCATAATGATACCCAGTCACTCAGTTTCTCTCATCATATTTCAGGTGTGTTTCATCTTGAAGCACAACTACCGTAGTACGGCCACGGCCCTGCCCAGTGAGAACCAGGAACAGCAGATTGTGTGGCTGGAACAGCGGGTGGCCCTAAACCTGGGGCTAATATCCCCACCAAAGTAGACACATCGTCAGTATTGACCCCAGGAATATGGACACTCTTAACCCATTCCCGCTTAGATAAGCATTTTGATGTGTTTGTTGAACCTTAAAAAATTAATTAAATTTAATACCTTTCTTAGTAGATTAACTTTTTAGCTCGGCTGTCTTCGGAGAAAACCCGAGGTATTGTCATAGCCAGCTCGACGTGTTGTGTCGTCCGCCAACCTAAAACCTTAACATTTTGTTAACCTTTTGAACATTGGCTGTAAAATCAAAGTGCTTCCACCTACAACTTTGAAACTTCATATGTAGATGCACCTTGATGAGTTCTACATGCCACACCCATTTTTGGGTCACGAGGGCAAAGGTCATTGTGACCTCTAAAAAAAAACAAATTCTGACAAGCTTTCATTTATTCAAAACTGCACTCACAGCAGAGCGTTGACCACAGTTATGCGGTGCTCTTGTAAAAGACTTTATTTCAAACCCGTAAGTACTGATGAGCAGCAAACAGCATAAACGTGAATAGGCTGCTAATTACTCACAGGCTGTTCTGATTTTATACTGGTTGCATAAAGCCATTATCAGAGCGGGAAATGTTTAACCATCATGGCTGTTGTGTTTAAATTGCAAATGTGTCCCTTGTTATGCACAAAAACCTATTTTTCCAACTTAAGTTGTAATATATTTGTGCTTATGTGACTATTCATTGAAAGTGATTATGTTTTTGAAATGAATTATTAGGATTTATTATTTGACAAACACCATGCAGACCACCAATGTTTTTTTTCCCTCCACATAAGAAAGAGGTTATACAGATTCGCCCTTCAAGGAATGTATGTCAGTCAATATTTTGTTTGTGAGTACCTCTAATGTAGTAAAACTGCCAGAATGATGGAAAAGAATAAAGCTATTAACCAACATGTGAACTTGCACACCTTCATATTTTGGTTCAAATGTTTTCCATTTACAGCAGTTGTGGCCATATTTAAGTTAAAAAATCATTGTGTTTTCTAAAACTGCAAAGGTATTTTGCTTCAAACATAGTAATCAGCATGTGAACTTGTGCACTTCTATGTGTTGAATTGGTCTTTTTTACATAGTTCTTGCCAATTGTAAACCATAACAATAATACTGTTGCATGAAACTGTACAAATATCGCTCCTATAGTGGTGAAACTGTGCAAACATATTAACTAGCATGTGAACTTAAACACCTCAATATTTTGTTTTTTTCTTTGCTATGTAACTTGAGTTATGGCCCGTTTTTTCTATAAAGACATTTGTAACTGACTTTTAACGGAAAACACATTGCTGCAAGAGTGATGAAACATTACAAACATAATATATACCAGCATGTAATCTTGCGTATCATGGAATTTAGTTCCAAGTGGGATGTTGGGGGCATTGGTGTACAACAGATGCATGTCTAGTCATTTCAGAGAGACACGACTTCTATTATATTTGACTCTAGATTGTGCTATTAACTGTTTAGTGCTTCTTATGACTTAAAAAAAACATAGTTATAGACTAACACTCTCATTGAATGTTTTAGACAAAATGTTTTTGAATGTTTAACAGTTTGTTGAAAAAGTGTGATGCAAACTTGTTATTTGAATATTTGTGAACATTTATTTAAGCTGTATTATTCTTGCAACATATCTTCACTGTATGTAAAAAAGTACTATTAATAGATGCAACTCACTAATGTCCACAATGTTAAATGTCAGTTTTTTATGACATTTGGTAAATATTTACTTTAAAGTTCATATACAGTATATGTATATGAAATCAATGGATTTAAATAGGCTAATGTGATCAAATTGTTTATATAGACATTTGACTTATTAAGCCAAACACATATTTGGCCATTCACCAAAATGTGTCATCTTGAATGTGGTGTTCCAGTCTGATGACATAGGTCTACTATATCAACATTGTATAAGCTTTTTTGATTTATTTTTTAGCTCAACTGAGCACATTTACTAATTTATGACTGGTTTTCTTAAGGTTTTTTGTTAGATAGGTTATTTGATTTTGTTGCATGAAATTACTTCATCAGTATTGCTTGGGTTGGTATATACTAAAATAGTGTTCTTTATTACATATTTATCAGCAGTGACATACAGTTGGTAAAAACTAAGTTGAGGTATCGTATAGACATCCACATAACTGTAGCTGAATTCACATTCTTCTATTCATAATTATCTTATATTTGGTTTGATGGCGTGTATTAATTTGTATCACATGCTACACCTGGTTTTCTAAGTAATGTAACTATTTAGAACATTTATATTTAAAACATGCGTAATTTAGATTTTTGAGCTTTGAAAGTTTCTGTTCTTTTACTGACCAATCATCATGTGTTTGTCAATGCAATGTCAAGCGGAGTCACACAATTTAAAGAACTTTTCAGTTTTATCATGAAGTTTATGTAAATATTAATTTGCTCTGCTTATTTAAAAGCATGTGTTAAGATCTGACACTGTGCCATTTCATACAATGATTTATTAAACTTGATAAGGGCATTTTATAGTAAGTTCCCTAGAGGCTTATTTTCTATCAAAATTGCTGAACTTTAAAAATAAAGTATGGTATGAAATGACAACTAGTGTCAGATTAAATATGCGTATATGTATATTTTACCGGTAATTTATGTTGACTTTTCATGATTTTGTGTTGTTCTATTTAGACATTATTATTTAAGGAAATGCAATGGGAAAAGATCATTCATGATTATGAGGCTGCACGCTAATGAGAATACCAATTGCATTCATTTATGCTATTTAGCGATATGAAAATGCATGTGATGACAATGGTTACTCTATGTAATAAAAGTTATGGCATACAACTAAAACAAAACAATAAACAAAGGTATAATAATCATATACTTT
The DNA here is from genome assembly GCF_020536995.1 of Dreissena polymorpha. Lineage (NCBI taxonomy): Eukaryota > Metazoa > Mollusca > Bivalvia > Myida > Dreissenidae > Dreissena > Dreissena polymorpha. The sequence continues at coordinate 109,550,367 of NC_068356.1, read as the reverse complement.
ACAAAAGATGGTAACATCTCCACAAGACCATTATGACGTATGTATTTTATGTATTTAGTCCGCTTAATTAAATAAATATTGAATAAGATAAGGTGTTTGTTCTTGTGTAAGACTTTTTGTTTAATATATATTTTTATACTCTTAATTGTAAATTAATGAAGCACCTCCCCTGACAACAATATGCGTTGGGTGAGGGTATAAGTCGCATCATGTTTCGCTACTTTTTTCATCAAATAAATAAACAAAGTTAAAAGGAGAATGGACAGACATGCAAAGCGATGGCCGAAGGTGAATAGCGCCTTTCATGGTCACTATCAGTTAGGGCAAAACAGTTTTTGTTTTCTACTTTTAGTCATAGTGACATGACATTTGACATATGTTGAAAACTCGGACCGACACTTTGTCTTGCCCTCTGGCATTAGTGAGTCAACTGTCCTCACACTTGGTCCGTTCACTACTCCGGAAATATTCACTACTGAGTATAATTGAATTTATAACAGAAATAACAATCTGTTTAATATGTTGATAATTGTATTTCGCTCCAAGTTGTTTTTTGGTACGCGTTTCAGTGGGCTTTTAAAAAGACTGATTAAAAGTTTATTGAAATGACAATTTTCCAAAAAAATGACATAGGCTCAACGAAATATCTTTAAAGCTTTTCTAAGATATTAATTTTTTTTTAAATGTTCAAGTTTTGTTGTGTTCTATTTTCACTTAATAGTCGCATGTCCACTGCTTAAAAAGTTTATTATGAAGTGCTCGTATATTCAACCATACAACGGTGTTCGTCGGTACAAATTTTACCACGTGATATCACATCATGTGTCCTTACATGGCTTGTTATGCATTTATTTCTTCGTCATCAAAACATAATGTTAATTTTTAATTAAAAGGCAGTTTTCTTTCCACACATTCAAATAACACTGTTACATCCGCGTCATGCGGATATTGGTCTTATGGCATGTGCGGCCAGCGTAGCTTAAGACCAGCCTGTACACTCGTGCAGTCTGGTCAAGGGCTAAGTTTTCAGCTGTAAAAAATAATGCAAGGTTTTGTGTTATCTCCTGAGTATCCTCCTCAGTATGAATATCATGAAAAGACTGCGCAGGCTGTGCAGGAGCTAGACAGACAGCATATTGCATAAGACCCATTTTCGCATGACACGGGTCTTTAAAATCCAATTGCGTCTTGCTAATGGAACATCAAACCACGATTCTTTCTGATTGATTGCAGTCACACTGTGTTATTTAAAGCAAACTGACCATTGTCGGTAGCCTATTCTGCAGGAACGATTTTCAGACAGACTGCCCGCGTTCGTCACACAAGTGTGGCAAGATAATTAACCGATTTCCCTTCTATCATGGATACTATACTATTTTGGTAGTTATGTATCACAAAACAAGACAAATGGCATTCGCCGATAAGTTTTCAATAATTTCTTTCCGCAACAATCGTGTTATTTGATACATTGAAAGCAATACTGTGTTACCAACATACGGCGTTTATAGATAGTACATTCCGTCTTCCGGCATTTATCGATAAGTTTTTAATAATTTATTTTCGTGTTATTTGATACATGGAAAAAATACTGTGTTACCAACATAAGGCGTTCATAGATAGTACATTCCGTCTTCCCCTGACGATTTACTGACCCAGCTCTTACCATAAAGTCTTGGAGATTGAATTTACCGGTAACGCGTAATTGTCTCTAGGCCAAAATGAGTTCCTATGTTTCGTAAGAACATGCAGAGAGTAGTCCGCATTTCCCTACACTGTTCAGTGTTACATTCTAAACTACAAAAAATGCGGTGATGTTGCCAATTTTCCGGGGATTATCCTAAAATCAGCCAATGAAATATTTCGAATGTATTTATTCGGGTCTGCTTGCGTAATGTAACGGTCATTAAAGCTAAAATGCTGGGTTAAACAGCTATGCCGAAAAAATTGTATTCATTGTATGCAAACATGCAAACTAGCACTCATTACTAAGTACATTGTATACACAATATGTTTTCGTTTATGAAAAATCATAAATCAAAATCAAGAAAATAAAATACATCCTTTTCATCAAAAATTATGCAAACACGTGTATTGCCGATTTAGCGTTTAGACTACCCGCCCAATTCGAAAGACTGCGCGGAGTAGTGGTGACGTGTTTGCTTTTGCTTCAAGAAGTTCCGGGTTCAAACCCTAAGGGAGGCATTTTTTTTATTTCCCCTGGTTGTAAAATTTAGTTATAACTATTCAACATATTAAAGTTTTGCTATTAAATTCATTTAATGACTTTTGTAAATATAAAAATCTGTTAAAAGTACCTTTTAGATCTGCATATTTAATAAGTGTACTATGCACGAATATCATAGCTTATTAATTCATAATCTTTTAAGACGTCGCGTTTACTGAGCTGAAATTGTTCTAATCTGATTGTTTTATGACGCGGAAGTATGAACTTCTTGTATTTCAAAATACCCAGTACTGAAAAAATGTGCCCTATACATGAACAGTGGGTTTAACTCCCGAAACCCCCTAATATACTTTACTCGGAACAAACACTCAAGTAAAATAATCTATAAACAACAGAAAATTAATATTTCGACGCACAATGTTGCTTTTGTTAACATGCATTTTATGGAGAATTAACATAACTGGAATTACCTTTTCCGTGTGAAATAAAGTTTGCAAACAAATTAAATCAACTATAAATGAACGGTATACAGGTATCGGTATTACTAAACCATTCGTGTATGAGTTACAATCAATATAACGCAATTATATACTTGTATAATTGGTGTGCATACAAGTATCGGTACAATACACCATTTACACGAGCGTGACCATGCATTGTTCATGTAATATGATATACAAGTATAATTAGGTTATCACACGGCTATAGTGTGCCATGCGTTCGTCATGGCACACAATTTGCAGAATTGGCTTGAGGACCGATGCCTCTGAAGGTGTATCTACGAGTCCATGGCAAGCATAGTGGTGTATAACCTATTTGTACCTTAAATGCGTCGAGACTGCATAATGCGGTAGAATTGACATAAGTCTGCGAATTGAGTGTTTGTTTAACTTAGTTCTATTTGAAACACACGCAAAAATGACGTAAGCTAATGTGACGCCATCTGAACATGCAAATAATATTGTCCTTATGACGGATAGGACGATGACAAGCGTAATGCTATATACCACCAGCATAAGTATTGTGTGATGAACAAATCCCGGATTATATATAAAGGGAATCATCATTTACATGAATATGGCCCCACTAAATCGAAATACAACTTTCTGCATAAAGACATGCAAATGACGTCATTTGCAATTAACGACGACGGGTGTCAGGCCTCTTTAAATTCTTCTTTTTAAATCAGAAAGTTATCTACCTTAAATCATGTACTATTTATATTAAGGTATTTAATGAAATGGTTTAATAAAACAGTGAATGGTCTTCTATGAAAACAATCCATGATTTTTTAATGAATAATTTTGCCGTTATCTGTCATGAAAAATTGTAACAACGTACAAGTATTACTTATTATGTTGTACAGTTAAACCACTGTATTAATTAGAATTATGTAGCTAAAGATTGTGCTCTCTTTTTAAGTAGTTTACTATATGTGGTTCAATATCCTACAAACAACAATATTTTGAGAATTAATTCACACAACGGAATGAAAAAAGCATAACATGTATATACCGTGGCGCGCTTCTGTATGGTTAATCATGCACTTTAATTTTTCACCAATTTATAGTAAATTTGATACCGTATGTCTAATAGATTTCAATTAATTTCTTTAAAAGTTGTCGCATTTTCCTATTTTTAAAAAGTATAAATTTGGAATATGTGACCTATCAACATTATTGTGCCAATTCATGAACATGTTCCATAAGCTTACGGCCCGAAGAGCGGACATATAAATAAAGCGTATAAGCTTATTCAGATATATGTGCATGATTACGCATACGTTTGACAAAGAAACGGATGACTGGCGTATTGGGCATTCAGAACAACACGCGTTGTCAAAACATCAATGCGTAATTCAAATATACCCTTATCTACCGGGTATATCCCAATGAATAAAAACATCTTATATATATACTTGTTTACATGCGAGAAATTTAGCAACGTATTCAAAGCCTGGCAAAGTAAAAATGTTATATACATGTAATCTTAGTCACCGATAACGTTGAAGGCAAATATAAACTGAAATGATATCCATGTACATATATGCACTCGAATTGCTAATTTGCCTGTAACTTAATATATTTATCTTTATTTCTAACAAGAAATATATTAAAAAATATGTACGGCGTTGATAGTTGTTGCTGACTGTTGATGAAATATAAAGATTTATATCAATCAGATCAAAGATAGCGAATGCCTTTTTCTGCGCAGTTCTTAGCTTAGCTGCATCACACGAAAATCAATTACGGAGTGTTGCGCCTGATTTCGTGGCTTATTTTGCATTATTATACATTATTGATAATATATCTAAAGATACAGAACAGAAATACATAAAAGGAATGGAAAGGAAATGAAAACATATTTAGTAAACCGGCCACACACGAATTGTCCGCACATATTTGCAATATTTATACGCGCTGTTTAAGTGGTTTGTCGGACATTTTTATTTGATTCGATTGTTATTAGCATCGTGAATCGACGCTCTCATGCTTAATAAATTGGTCAATATGGTAAAATAATTCTAATTAAAGATAAAAACTAGTATTTATCAAGAAATTGTTGAAACACATTACAAATCTATTATTGACATAACATAATACTATCGCCGAGTATTTTCATTTAAGATATTTAGGTCAAAATACAAATTAAGCTCACTTAGTAATAGCGATAGCTTTTATATAGCGATTCTTTTACTAACCCCGAATGACCTTGATGAAGTGCAGTTTTTGCATTCACGTGAGGTCACGATTCCACTGCTGACGACGGCTTGTTTAAAGCGTTATATTGTTAATGTTTAACGGTCAATTTCGAAAACAATTCAAAATATTCGGTCAAAACGAATATCAGGATAGAGAACAACAATTCTTTTATGATCTAAAATATATAAGTGCACACAATGCAATACGGTTTCATAACAGCGCAGGGTAAATTGAGGTTGGAAATCAGAAACACGTTTCGTAATCACGTGGTATTTTGGGGTCCGAAAAATGCCCGGATGTTGGCAAACATTGGCCTATGTAACCTTTCTCGGCATAGCTGTATTAAACCAGCTTTTCACCTTACCTGACCTTTGTAAAATTCAAATAAAATTTCCCGCGGCTAGGTACGAATGAATACACTTCATTTATTCCATTGGCTGATTTGAGTGTACCACCAGAACATTGGAAACATATCCGCGTCTTTGTAACACTGTTTTACTGCATAAAACAATTTTATCTCTAATAGATAGAACTGTTTACACTCAATTCTCGACACCAATACAGTTTGTGCGTGCACCTTTTATTTTCAGAGGATTGCCAGGCCCAAAGCATTTATACTTAAAGGCTATTTCTCATATTTAGTACTTACTTCCATATTCCTGTCAACATGTTAACATGTAAAGGCCTCACTTTAATGCATTGCATTTCAACGCGCGAGGTATCGGGTCAATTCGCGGTCAGTGTGCGAATGTCAGAGTTTATATACAGGTCATCACCGGAGTTCGCGGCCAGTAAAATAATCGTTATATAATAAAGACGCTATCCGTGAACTAGGTGACCTGGAATTTTATTTAGACCAGAAATATGTTAAATGAAGATATTCAGCAATATAATAATGGTATGTCAAAATAGATTCTTAATGTGTTTTCAACAATACAATGAAAAATATTATTTTTGATTAATTTAACAATAATTATTCCACCATATTGACTCATGTATTAAGCATGAGCGCGATGATTCTCGATACTGTTAATAATCGAATCAAATAGCCATGCCCGACAAACCACTAAAACAGGTTTGTTCGAAGAACGCGCTTATAAATACGGATACTTCGCGTGTGGCCGGTTGACTCATATGTTTCAATTTCACTTTTATTCTTCTTTTGGTTTTCTTTTTTGTATCTATAGGTTTATGACCAGCAATATGTAATAATGTAAAATAAGCCGCGAAAACTCCGCGTAACATCCCGTACTGCTTGTGATGCAGCTAAGAACTGCAAGGAAAAAGACATTTGCTATCCTTGATCTCATTCATTGAACCATCAACGCCGTATATCTTTTTTAAGATATTTATTGTTTATGATTGGTTTGACTTAAATGTAAGCGTCCGTTTCATTTGTAAAAAAATAGTTCCCTAACGATATTTCTGTAGTTTATTTTTTGAAAAGATGGAGTTAATATTTTCATTACTGTTTTATACACTGATATAAAATAGAAATCAAAGGATTATCCACTGAAATAGTCGGTAAGTAGTTGAAAATAATTGACGTGAACAATTCGCAGATACCGACATCGACTTACTACAGCCTGGGATGTTTCGCGGCTTTACATGAAAGTCTGTGGGATGCAGTGGTAGCCCACCTGCTTACGCTTCTAGAGGACACGGATTCGAATTCATGTGACAGCAGATTTATTAAAACTGTTTTCTTCTTATTAGAATTAGTTAAGACTAATAAAACATTATATATTGTAAGCAATCATATTTAATAACATGTGTAATAATCCGTGAATAATTCTCTTACAACGTGGATTGAACGAGATTTTGATTTATTTATCGTAGCTCAACAACTTTTTGCATAGATGCCATCTTACCAATAAATACGTTCTTAACATTTTAGCTAACTTTTTGCATACTTAGTTATATTTTTTTCAACAAGGTGAATCGCGTCGTATTTGATGTTGCGATAACATATTTTTAATGTATTTATTAATGGGATACGTTACTTTAAACAGTTTTAAATGATAAATTTATGCATTGTTTCATACAGAAGACAGGTGAGAATTAAAGGGTCTTGATATTAATCTGCAAAATGTGTTGCATATTATTTGAAATTATTTGAATAATTTAAATAAGGATGAAAACCTTCAGAACGTGTACTCAAAAATACAGCGTGCATGTAATATTTTGCGTAAGTTACCTATCGGTAAATATAACAACAACACAACAACAACAACGAAGTGTTCCATTCTGTTTAAATGACAATGGAGCGGTCGTAACAGTATAATGAGATGTAACAAACAAAACAAAGCTTTCGAATGAACAAGTCGCCCGGTATCGTAAATAATAATGATGTAATGATAATGCTTAGTACCACCAAGTACAACATTTCGAAGGACGCTGTAACAGTTATCATAAATATTTACTTCATCTTTTTAATAAACACGGAATGATCTGAAAGATACTATTTTCTCCGAATTAAAGGGTCCTTTTCACGTTTTGGTAAATTGAATTATTTTTTTTAAATGTATAATATTCGCAAATTTTCGCTGTAGCTGAACATTTACTATGCTCTAAAATATCCATTATATGCATCTTTTGACTATTTAAAAACCTAAAAATTATAAAGCTTGCAACGCGAAACGATTGAATAACTTGGAGAGTTCTGTTGCTGTCGTTATATTTTGGGATACTAAAAAGATTGCTTATATAAAGTATAAAATACGTATCAGTTTGTATCTGCACGGTTTGTCGAGTGGTCTAAGCCAGGGGTCAATGGTTCGAGCCCCGTTGAGGTATACTTTTTTCTTTCTTTAATTTTATTCGTATTTTTTAATTGAGCTTTTTAGATTCAGTGTTTACAGTTATCAATATAAAGCATTTAATGACAAACTTCAATACATTCCAAAATTGGGGAATTGGTGCCTTTAAAGCAAGATAATTATCGATAGACTTTTACTCCGGGGGTCAGTGGTTCGAGCCCAGTTGAGGGTTACTTTTTTTCTTTTAAATATAATTCTTATTTTTTTGGAGGGGTGGGGGGGGGGGGGGGCTTTTTAGATCCAATGTTTACATGTATCAATATAAAGCATTCAATGACAATGCTCATACAATGAGACGTGGGTTTTATACTTAATATTAGCAATCCTCGTAGCATCTCAAAATATAACGATACAACAGAACTCTCAAAATTATTCAATAGTTTCGCGTTGCAACGCTTTATAATTTCCAGGTTTTTAAATCGTCAAAAGATGCATTTAATGGAACTGTTTCTTCACAAATATCATAACTAAAACGAAAATTTGCGAATCTGAAACATTTGTTAATTTTTTTGTCAATAATACCAAAACGTGAAAAGGCCCCTTTAAAGGTTTACACCATCAATATACAAAGGTCAGCATACATTATAATAGCCTCCGAAATGTATAACATTTTTCAACATCCGGGCCAGATATAAAAAACTTTTTGAAAACTGGCGGCCCAAACCCCGACCACACCCTTATGTAATCAACAACCATGCGTTATTAGTAATCTCTATAATTTCCGTGTATCGTTTTAAAAGAATGAACGAACGATTGTAAAACAATAGCTTCAGTTGATAACATACTCTCACAATCTTATCCTGCAAAACTTTACAATTGCATTTGCCTATCATAATTCATGAACATTGTATTTAATACGTGTACAAAACTTCGGTAAAATGGTACAGACAACACAGAAAATGACAGGGAAAACCCCAATCAGGACTACAGTCATACACCTTCCTTTCTTGAATGGTTTTATAAACTGTCATTCAATCCCAATGCGTGCAATGAATTTAAAACGTTGTACTATCACGCCATAGTGCTTAAACTTCCGATATAACATGCGATAGCAATATGTCATTTAAGAAACAAGTGTATTCGTTCAGAGTAAAGCACTTGTAAGTTATATGTGATCATCTTCAGTGTTTAATGTTATGTTGGTGATTAAAAGGAGTATAACCATATAATCGTATGTACGGATGAACATTTTGACAATTTATGATGTACGTTGATAAACACGTCTTGTTATATAATCAAACATAAATTACATGTTGGAAACCAGACGTATAGTAACAGATATCGTTACTTAAACATAATTGAAGACATAGTTTTAATATACATGTTGTTACAAACAATATAAGTATGATCAATCACAACGAACAACTAGTACCATAAACGCAATACAATAAAACAATAACAATGTGTGTGTTTTCGAATTGTATGAGGTTTTATATTTTTTGTTTGTAATTTATGAGCCTTTAAACTTGTATCGAACACAACTTCTTAAATCGTAATAAATTAAACACATTTTGTTATGCATGATAACTTCATGTTAAACATGTCGATTAAAGTGTATGTCATTCATTGGCTTTTATCCAGATAGATGATTAAATAGATATATCGTGAATAAGGATTCAAAGTGTATTGATTTTTTTCAACGGGACACTTCGGTAAGTACTATCGTTTGGTTTTGATTAAGATTTTTACATGTTTTCAAATTTGTATGTTGCAATATTGTGATTGCAAAATGACAATCTCGACAAACTCAACAGTAATTAATGAAAAACATTAATTAATAGAACATGAACGAGCATATATATATAGTTAGTTAAACAATCTCGACAGACTTAAGTGTATTTAAGGAAAAACATTCATATTACATGAACGAGCATATTTAGTTATAACAATTGTTTTGATTTTAACAAGACTGATCGCTGTTTCTGGAAAATAAGCAAAAATAAGCTGTTTAATAGTATTCCCATTCTTCACGACGATTTTGGAATCTCTAAAGAATTATTCAGTAGTATGTTGAATTGATACATTCTACGAACGAAGAAAAAATGACTCTTTATAGGTATATAAATATACATATGCATTATACACGCTATACGTGTGAAAAACATTTAGTTTAGGCAAAAATATAGTTGATTTCCACTAGCATCCGACAAGTTAAGATTGTCAGGTCGGTTAAACGTTTTTCATAAACTTTTCAACGGTTCACGAGTAATATCCAACTTACATTGGGAAACAAACAACTTTTTGTAAAATGTTTGAAAATCACTCGCTAAACATTTTGTGGGACAACACCATAATTAGAAAACGTCAACATAAACAAACATTCAGCACAACTTTCATAGGAATGATGTTAAATACTTTTTGTGTGTATTACTTCAATTATTACTCTGTTAATTAGCCAGTCATGGGGCGAGAAAATTGTTCTGGCGAACATGCCGTAGAATACACCCACTCGAATATGAGGAGAAAATTGTTCTGGCGAACATGCCGTAGAATACACCCACTCGAATATGAGGAGAAAATTGTTCTGGCGAACATGCCGTAGAATACACCCACTCGAATATGTGTTCGTAATCTAATACAGGGTCCAGGGTGTGATTAAATGAACAAATGGCCTCCTACAGTATATGTATGGTAACGTCTCGGCCCAACTTTGCGCGTCAAATGTCATACGAAGAGAAAATTGTGCGACCAGTCTGGGGCTGGAACCCGGAATGCCTCGGCATCAGTGCGAGTGCTTTCCAAACGGATCTAACATGGACGACACACAATGTGTCCACTTTAGTTCATACAGCGACAAATATTTAAAACACATTGAAAACTAAATTAAAAATATCGTTGTATTATGAACATTATTTAAACAAAACGTGTATTTAACCAAAATATTTAGTATTGAGGGAAAAAAGAAACAAACATACATGTATATTTATCAAACATCAAATATTATTGGCATTCGGGACGATAAAACAACAAATATGCCTTTTAACCGACCACAATACCATGAATACGGAAAATGGTTGGGATATGTTTGGGGATATGTTTTATCGTCAGGTTTTCCGTGAAACAAAACAATATAAAACAAATTTCGAATCAACGGTTAATAACTTTAAAGGAACGATTAAGCTAAGAAATATTACATTCGTAAGAAATCTTACGTTTATTAAACAGTAACAATATTGATAAAACAAGTTTCGTTCGTAAAACTTACAAAATACGTATACAAAAATATATTTAAACAATAGTTTAACCAATCGTTTAATTCTATACGGTTTTCAATAACGTCTTTGTGAAGTCATGTTCACGTTATCTGTATAAAAAATAAAACTCCAGAGATAGTCAGCAGACAATTTTTTCTTAACCCCCGGTTGTCTTATATTTAAGACGGCCCATTACACTATACAGAATATACCAGCAGATAAAATCACCGCTTTCGTTTGAAATCGACAATCAATTATATGTACAATCGAGGGGAGCTTTTAAGGACATAAGACATTGATTTTCCAACGATATTTCCTAAATATAAATACACGCAATCATTTTTGTTGTTGGTTACGACAGTCATTTTAAGTGTCTGATTCAAGTTGAGCATGTCAGTTATTTCTGTTGTAGCGACAACTTGATATGATAGACGATGCCGATTACTATTGAGGACAGCATAAAGGTATGCCTTAAATTTTGATTTTGATTTGATAAGTGTGTTTCTTATTTTTGTAAAAGTTTTAACTGTTAAACTTTCTGTTGTTGTTTATCTGTTGTTCGTGTATCGTTACCTTTAGTTTTCAGTTATCTGTTGTTCATGTATCATTACCTTTAGTGTTCAACTATCGTTATCTGTTGTTCATGTATCGTTACCTTTAGTGTTCAACTATCGTTATCTGTTGTTCATGTATCTTTACCTGTAGTGTTCAACTATCGTTATCTGTTGTCCATCTATCATATCAGTTGTTTACCTTTCGTTACCTGTAGTGTTCATGTATCGTTGCCTGTAGTGTTCACTTGTCGTTATCTTTAGTGTTAATCTATCGTTATATATATTGTTTAGATATCGTTACCTGTAGTGTTCATCTATCCTTATATGTTATTCGTCTTTCGTTATATGCTGTTCATATATCGTTATATGTAGTGTTCATATATCGTTATTTATTATTTACAAATCGTTATCTTAAGCGTTCATCTATCGTTATCTTTAGTGTTCACCTATCGTTATCTACAGTGTTTATGTATCGTTAACTGTGTTTTTTAATTTTTATAGTGTTATCTGTTGGACATACATGTATATAGTTATTTGACGTGTTCAACTATTGTTATTTGTAGTGTTCATCTATCGTGATCTGTGGTTCATCTATCGTTAACTGCTTTTTAGGTATTGTTACTTATAGTGTTCATCTATCAGTATATGTTGTGTTGATCTATAATTATCTGCTGTGTTCATCAATCTTTAACTGTTATTTATATATCGTTTTCTGTTTTTCATATATTGTTTCCCGTAGTGCTCATCTTTCTTTATCTGTAGTGTTCATCTGTAATTATCTGTTGTTCATATATTGTTATCTGTAGTGTTCAACTATTGTTATATGAAGTGTTAATGTATCGTAATTGTTTATCTTTCGGTACATGCAGTGTTCATCTATCGTTATATGTCGTTGTTATCTATCGTTATTTGTAGAGTTCATCTTTAGGTAACTGTTCATGTATCGTAATATGTAGTATTCATTTATCGTTATGTGTAGCGTTCATGTATAGTAATCAGTAGTTTATGAGGTTTAATTGCCATGTATAGTGGTGGTTTGTTGCATATCAGTATATTTCGCGATGTATCACAGTATTTATTGAAATGTAAATCGTTTTCGATCTACCACTACACATGTATATTGGTAGCAAATTGTGAAGATCATCAGTAGATTTGTCATTTATATGTATATAGTTATTTTATTTAGATGTTCAGATATTATTAAGATCTGAAGTTTTAAAGATGTACAGTGTTAGTTTATTGCGATGGACATGTATATCGGACGTTTGTTGTAATGAGAATGCACATATGAGTATAGTTCACTGCGATGCATTTCGATAGTTTATAGCGATGTCTTTTATACATGTTTTATTATGAAAATCGCAAGTTTATCTTTACTTGATGTTTATTTGTACTTGCATGTATAATACTGTACACATTTAATAGGTACAATTATTTATTTGCTATTGATTGACTATAATGGTATATTTCATATAAATGTATTATTAGTTACTGGTGCCTTCTGTTCCATTGCAGCTAAGCGCAGATGTCCATGTGCGCAATAAGATGATGTAAAGTTTCGGGTAAGGTGAACGATAAGTCGATAATATAACCTCTAAAATGAAGGTATCTATCCTTCAAAAGTTCACAATAGGCATACACTAGCGCAAATAACAATGAACAGATTTAGCTTTAAAATATAGATAAGATTACATGTTTCTTGTATTACCACGGGGTTTCTGTCAACTGATATTTCAGCCTTCTCTCAAAACAGAACGCACGATAATCAATGTACCTATTTAGAGGTTTCAAAATGACGCAATAGTTATCAAAAAGAGATGATCTGAAAGATTTGGAAACAGTTGACAAACAACGGATACAATATGGTAGCGTGATAAGTTTCACGTCTTTAAAATGATGCAAGTCGATTGAACTTGAAAACATATAATTTTAATTATAAAATTAACAAAACATATATAATATAATAGCAAATAACCATAGAACTATTAAGATTGACTTAAGGTAGCGCACCTCTAATGGGCACATATCCAAATATGATCTAATTAATTATTTTCTTAATCAGCATCATTTCACTGAACTACATGCAAATTTGTAGGTAGGCTTTCCATGCTTTTTAAAAAAATATACCGATTTTTTCAAAACCACCTCCACGCTCGGCTTTTGTCCAGTTTATTTTCACCCCTGGGGTATATAAAAGTTCCATAATTCATTCAAATTTCCAAATATGGGCATGCAGTTGGTGTGTACAGATGCTGTAAAGGTGTTCAAAGTTTAAACAAGATGAAATAAGTATTCTTTTACAGACATTTATTTTTTACAAATTTTTATCTATGGAAGAGCGCCATGAAATGTAAGTGATTTCAGCCAAGTAAAAACTGGGTCGGTTAAAAACAAAGTGTCATAAAATTCAAAATAGTATCATTTAAGTCATATTTTAAACTTAGTTTTTATAGAAACACTATATACAGCAAAAATACCAAGAACTAGACAGATTTACCGTTTACTTTTTGAAATAAAAATAAAAATGCAACATGCATGGTTCGTATTTTCAACAGTAAATCACCCAATTTCGCCATAACGTTGTTTTAATTTTAATAATTGAAGAATGTGCATAAAAATTGCAACATATTTAACAATAAATATAGCTTATATGCCATATTAAATCAAATTACGTTAGAAAATAAATAAAACGCGTCGCAAAAAAGTATACGTCGTCGGCAGGATTCGAACCTGCGCGGGAATATCCCAAAAGATTTCTAGTCTATCGCCTTAACCACTAGGCTACGGCACCTAATAGTAGGCTCTTCAACCTTCGAAGAAATCGCGGGAAATCATTAGAGGTGCGCTACCTTAAACATACATTACACCGTATCTATATTTTTGCTCAATATAATTTGTTTGCACTGTGTTAAAATATTTATTTATAAGTATGTGTATTATTGTTACATGGTTTTATATCAAATTATGCAAGTTGAACTTAGTTGCTGTTATTGCCACTTGCGTCATTTATTATCTCATTTTGAGTGTGCGGTGTACTGGAAAAATACACTTCTTATCTTTCATTTACATGGTTTTAAACGTGTCCTATTGAGAGTTTACTCGCACCTATAAATGTAGCAAGCGTTCTGTAAAGACAGGTAGTGTTCGTAATATTTTCTTAATATTACATACTGCAGTTCTACATTAATCGTTCCCAGATGGGCGATCCCAGATGTGTTCATGTTTGTGCGTCTTTGGCGTGTTTTTGTGTGTTAGGGCTATTGCATGGTGTCAGACTGTTAGGAAGTTGGTCACTTGCCATCAATGAAGGATCTCATGCTATATATAAGGTTTCTTTTTGGCTGGTGCAACTGATCTTAACATTGTAAATAAAGTTGATGGAAATTCCATAGAAACACATTAAACAACATGTGTAAACCTGAATAATATGAGTTTGATTAATAATTTCAGCGATTTTTTTTCCTTTTCTTTATAAAGTACCGGACAACGGCATTTGCATTTTACCAATTAGGAAAAAAACCTACACATGTCCCAATTGCTGTCAAAAAAATCCCAATTGAAGGTTTCTAAACAGTTTTTTAATAAATAAAATGCAACATTTAGTTAGTTTCCCTATGCAGCTTTATGACTTGAACCTAAGTAAATATAATATTGACATTTTGACAATATTTAGTTATCAATTTTAAAGTATTTGGGGCAAAAAAAATGAATACATGTACACCTATTTCTCAATATGACGACTTCACCTGGTACCGGTACTTTTCCCAACTGGGCTAAAAATCGCTGAATTATAACATTATAATTGTTTGATCATTGTATTCCGGAAAGGAATTTCTTGACAAAAAAACATTTACCCGGACAAATGTAAGGCACGAACAACACGGACAGTTGAGTTCACCACCTTTCGACATTTCACGCCAAAACAACATGTGACAGCAACATTATGCTTTTAGTCGATGTTTTATTTTTTGTTTTCTTATTAAGATCATTTGATCGCGACTGTAATACCTACGCACCTTACATACATATAATTTATATTCACAATGACACATCAAAGTTGAACAAGTTTAACTAGAAATGGCGCGGCCGCGACCGACGCGTATCCCCACGCCGCATGTTGTTAGTAATGTAATCCAGTTAAATTTCAAAGAAATGCATATTTTAAATGACCTGTTATCAACATTGAATTATGAAGTAAAGGAATGGGATGGCTGAACATGCTCTGTTATAGCCAATCTTCTTGCTTCTGCTTTGGAAAAGTTATGTTTTAGGTTAAATGGTTGACTAAATAGTAGCGTCTCAGAAATTTTCTACCGCAATCTTGTACACAACAATGAAAATGTTGAATTTCATGTCTGTCTGTGATGTGCCTGTTCAGAGTCCTTTTTGCTTTAAATTGTTTCTCACATTTTTCACACTTGAACATTTTGACAGATTTTCAGTAATGAGTCTAAAAGTGTAATTGAACAAATTGAAAGTTTCAGCCCTTTTATATATTCTTGAGGCTCTATTCCATGAGTTTCTCATGCTTTTTATGCTTGACTGCATTCTATCTCTTCTCTCATATACAGGTGTCCGTTTGCGCCAATATTTTATAATCCCCTGTATAAACATAAGATGGATGAGCTAAACCATTTTACGGATGAGTAAACATAAACAATTGACTACTAAATACATCTCTGCGCCACTACTGTGTAACTCTATATGTGTTTTCAATACACAAGCTTCATTGTTGAATAATTCCTTTGTCTGATGAAAATGCTTGCACTTCTTCTGATTGGGTAGATAACCACATATAAAAGATTTCGAAATCTAAACGCGGACCCTAAGTTCAAGGTCAATGTCACAGGGGTCAAAACTCTTATACGCATGGAGAGGTCTTGTCCAGATACACATGCGTACCAAATATGAAAGCAATATCTGAAGGGACACAGTACATGTAGTCATGAGCCTTTTTCGAATCGCGGTCGCAGATTTGAAACCTGAACACTGACCTCAAGTTCAAGGTCAATGTCACAGGGGTCAAAAATTGTATGCGCATGGAAAGGTCTTGTCTAGATACACATGCATACCAAATATGAAATCAATATCTGATAGGACACAGTAGTTATGAGCCTTTTTCGAATCGCGGTCGCAGATTTCGAAACCTGAATGCTGACCTCAAGTTCAAGGTCAAGGTAACGGGGGTAAAAAATTGTATGCGCATGGAAAGGTGTTGTCTAGATACACATGCATATCAAATATGAAAGCAATATCTGAAGGGACACAGTAGGTATGAGCCTTTTTCGAATCGCGGTCGCAGATTTCGAAACCTGAAAGCTGTCCTCAAGGTCAAGGTCACAGGAGTCAAAAATTGTATGCACATGGAAAGCTCTTGTCCAGATACACATGCATACCAAATATGAAAGCAATATCTGAAGGAACACATTAGTTATGAGCCTTTTTCGAATCTCGGTCGCAGGAAAATCTCTGACCCGGCCTCACCCCAACCCCCATAACTTTTGACCCAGGGGTCAGATCAAAATTCCAAATAGTGCAGGGTCGCACATATGCTCATAGCTACCATGTGTGTAAGTTTCAAGGTTCTGGTGCTTATAGTGTAGGAGGAGATAGTGGCCAGACAGACGGACAGACGCCGGAGATAGCCACAATAGCCCCATGCTTTTCAAAAAGCGTGGGGGATAAAGAATACAATTCCCAAGTTTTAAAGGCGTTTTCACTGATGTTAAGGAGTGTTGGTGGATATTAATGATGAAAAGCGGACTTTTTCCTTGTTCTGTTATAATATCCAATATACTCGTGCACTACCTCTACAGTCTACCTGTTCGAAATTACACGTTTCATATTGCGTAGTGTTACCTGTTGTACATATCCAGGTCATAATACAACTAGAAATGGCGCGGCAGAGGCCGACGCGTATCCCCACGCCGAATGTTTGACCTAGGTGTGCCCCAGGGTTGGTAATGGGGCCATGCATAGCTGAGATTGACCGTATTGTCATAAGAGAAGTTCATCATCAATTAGAAGTGAATTGGTGTAGAAATGAAGAAGTTATAGTAAAAGGCAATTTTGGGTGGGTGTGACATATGTGGGCAGGGCGCCCCAGGGTTGGTAATTGTGCCATGCATAGTTGAGATTGACCGTATTGTCATAAGAGAGGTTCAGTATCAATTTGAAGTGAATCGGTGTAGAAATGAAGAAATTATAGTAAAAGGCAATTTTGGGTGGGTGTGGTCTATGTGGGCGGGGCGCCCCAGGGTTGGTAATGGGGCCATGCATAGTTGAGATTGACTGTATTGTCATAAGAGAAGTTCAATATCAATTTGAAGTGAATCGGTGTAGAAATGAAGAAATTATAGTAAAGGCAATTTTGGGTGGGTGTGGTCTATGTGGGCGGGGCCCCAGGGTTGGTTATGGGGCCATGCATAGTTGAGATTGACCCTAATGTCATAAGAGAAGTTCAGTATCAATTTGAAGTGAATCCGTGTAGAAATGAAAAAATTATAGTAAATGGAATTTTTTGGTGGGTGTGGCCTATGTGGGCGGGCGCCCCAGGGTTGGGATTGGGGCCATGCATAGTTGAGATTGACCCTAATGTCATAACAAAAGTTCAGTATCAATTTGAAGTGAATCCGTGTAGAAATGAAAAAATTATAGTAAATGGAAATTTTTGGTGGGTGTGGCCTATGTGGGCGGGGCGCCCCAGGGTTGGGAATGGGGCCATGCATGGTTGAGATTGACCGTATTGTCATAGGTGAGGTCCAGTATCAATTTGAAGTGAATCGGTGTAGAAATAAAGAAGTAAATGTAAAATAACCTAAAAAAATGAGTGATAATTTCTGACGCGGCCCCACCCCAACCCCTATAACTTTTGACCCAGGGGTCAGATCAAAATTCCAAATAGTGCAGGGTCGCACATATGCTCATAGCTACCATGTGTGTAAATTTCAAGGTTCTAGTGCTTTTAGTGTAGGAGGAGATAGTGGCCAGGACGGACGGACAGACGGACGGACAGACGGACGGACAGACAGACGGACGGACGGACGGCGGAGATCACCACAATATCCCCACCTTTTTTTCAAAAAGCGTGGGGATAAATACTACTACTATTACTAATAATAATAATACTTCGTACACTCATTTTTCAAAATTAAACGTTTCTGATTGTTTCCTGTTAAATCCCTTTCATGATAAAATTTTGCAATAATAATAATTGAATCATTGGTATTATTTTATTATTATCACATCTATAAATCTATACACGTATATGTGATGTATATGTGATGTCAATCAATGATAATACGTACGAGGGCGAACATCGCCGGGATATCACGGATCGGTATCGACTGTGTACCGGTATATCGCCTCGTGACCCGAGTGACGTAAACCCTACTTATAGAACACATGATATAGTAAACAGAAACTGCGATGTTATAGAACAGCGTTCCATATAAATAAATCTTACACATACAAGTTCTAGTTCATAAATCCCAGATCCTTGATTCCACCTTTGCATCAAGTTCAGAGTAGTGAAGTTTTCCCTCTATGTCTGGTATAAAATAACTGCTGTTTCAAAGTAACCAATACTTATTTAAAACCGGAACACGTTTTTATGGTTGTATTAATCCGCTGTATAAACATTGATTCAATTTACTTTCTTATTTAAACTGTATTCATATAACTGTCGCCGACCTGAGGACCTTTCACACACCGTAAATAACATTTATTTTCTTGTTTTCCTATTTGTTTTGGTGAACGATAGCTGTGACTACTTTGCCTGATTTGCTCAATGACAGGAAATTACAGAACGTGTATTTATAGACATAAGGGCAATTCCAGATTTCGATTTATTACAGCAAATTTACTATTCATTTTCGCTGAATAAGTGGCATATTTTGTACAAAAAAATGTACAATTAAATATTCCTCTTGCCTTTTTTGTGGCTTGGGGATTTTTACACGCATTTAAGTGTGTAACGTGGAACACAACTACAAATGAGATTATATATTTGACCTAAACAAGGTAAGAACAAAGGGGTGTATATATGTTACCGTAATATCAATAAAAATGAACTTGTCTTAATGTTTGTACAAATGTATTTAAAACACCACACTTGGTTAAAATTATGAGATTGATCGAATAAGTTTGTATAATTGTATTTATTTGTGAACACACTATACTGGTTTTTGTTTTATTCTAGACATAATGAAACCAGAAACGACCGCAATGACTATATGCGGAATTTAGACGCCCTTTGTTTTTATCCGCCATATATAGCAAACCCAACAAATTAAACAGTTTGTTGTCAAAGACTTTAATCCATGTAACCGGTATAATGCATTATTTAACTGGGGTTTTATTTAAATGGGCATGATACAAAACATGTACGTCGGTAAATCAAGGAAAGGCGAAAGGCGGAAGATAAACTATATCTGCATTGAACGGATCTTACTATAGGCTCTATTTATTTGTGTCAAAGGCTGTTAAAAGCTGTTTTCCAATATTTTCGTTAGTTTTTTTTTTTAATTGTTAACGTGAATGTTAATTGTGTAAATTTTGTTCATGAATAATATACCATTATCCACGATATATATTCAGTTTTAATTTTTTATCGATTTTCTTTATATTAATATTGCTTTGAATGCATAGCATAGATGAAACTTAAGTAACCATGTCATACGATTTTAAAACGTTTAAATTTTGCTTGTTTATATACACATGTAATTTGTTCTTTGGTCTGATCAAATTGTTTTCATTGTCAATTTATTAATATGAGAGTCCGGCCTTGGGTCACATTAAAATTATTGCTCATTTAAGACGGTTTGGTACAATTTTGTTGATTTAAAAAGACTTTTAAACCGCATTTGTATGGGTACTCTTCTAATGCTGGCATTATCTTCTTTATGAGCATGACATGATCTACCTTGAAAATTCCATTCATGCGCATCACGCAATCAATGGCATGACACAGTATATTAATTTAGAACAAAAAGCCTTGTATAAGAACCCTCTAATTATAAGATTTATTCTTAAATTAAAATATTAACTAATGAGAACGAGTGTCCACATATTTTTGAGGGGTAGATTACGAAGATATATTATTGGCGTTGTTAATTGAACATGATTTTAAGTATCATGTTTGAAATGAGAGCTAAACATGGTTACATTCGAATTTAATTGAGTTCTAAGATTCACTGATTTAATGTATAAATATACATCATGTTCTCAATAAAGAAAATGTAAACAATTCAGTAATGAAACCGATGTAGGCCTTCGTGAACAAAGGTATCGTGCCATTTATTGGATCGACATCAATATACTACATAACAAAACCTTGGCCCCGTGTTCTCAAAACGATTTTGCGAAAATCGATTTTAACTGACATCGATTTTCATTTTTGACACGGACTCTAGATGAGTCAATATACGCTCCGTAATTTTTGCCTATCAAATACAATGGAAATCCATTTTCAATGACAAGCAAAATCGATTTTGTGAATACGGGGCCTGACTTTATCCAGCTGAATGATTTTATTTCAATGGTATGAACAATTAAGATAATCAATAAACATTGATAATTCATATATCCTTGGTTTACATATTGTTCAAGTCTTTAGTAAATGAACTATGTAAATTGTAAAATATATGAAATATAACTTGTGGGTTATGGTATAATAATAACAATACTCATAATTATTATTATTATTATTATTTTTATTATTATTATAATAATAAACAGCCGGGAAGGTACAGCTTCTTTTCATTGTGAATTCGAAACGACCCATTCGAAACACTTCACAAATACTTGGTGTTTTGTAACCATTTTGGGTTTTCCCTTTTGCTGAATCTTCGCACAATTGCACGCCGTAGGAAATACCGAAAATAGAACATGTAAACAATGAATGATAAATGACGACTTTCTATGTTGAAATCTTGACGATGACTGAGACGGTTTCGTTATCAAAGTAAGCTTAACGGATAATCATTAATTATGAAGTCTGAATAATTAAGCCTTTTTTCAAGGTGTTATTCGGTAACAAACCACCAAATCACAGTGAACCATTCTTGGTCATCAATAATTTTTAATTTGTCTCATTGTTTGCAATAATTCATAACATATGGGCAAAGATAGTAATTTGATTTTTTTTTTAGTTAACCAGAGTAGCAATGTCAGGAATGCAGGCCTTTCTATTGTGTAACTTAAGACACAGGGGCTAAACTATAGTCGCACTCTAACAACATATGTGTATACAATTGTGAAGATAATGCAATGCACTAAAACTTATTTATACAGGGCATGGGCTAAATTTGATGGAACATATTACCTCAAACTCAAAGTAGCTCAATATTTATCACTTAACCTTAACTATCTACAACTTACTGTACAGTGCTACCATCTGTCTCTGACTCTGTCTGAGCTAACCAGACAGCCTTCTAACAATAACAGCACGTACTTCATTATTAATGGGTCTACTGTCAAAAAATAATTTTGAAAAAAATCATTCATTTTAAATGGATGCAGTTATTAAATAAATCAATAAAATAACTTCTATTTCATTTACCGGAAAATTTGAGTATTGAGCAAATAAAGTTATATTTTTCATTTGTTGATGTTGTTGGTGGCAGAATATGGTTATTCTATTGCGGTTTCACTACATAATATTATCAGGCCTACTGGGCTTTTGTCTCAAGGTAATGTCACTTAGTCTAAGTCTTGGATCACAATGACTAAACCCTTGGTAATCGAAAAGCTATAAATAAGGTAATTATTACCGTAGACTTGAGTACATGCGAAAAAATACTGCGGTATTATAGCAGGTGTATGAAGTTAATATGTATAATTAAATTATTTCACTTATGCAGTTAACTTGTGTAAATGAAGTTATTATAAAAATAATGTACTATATATGTAATCATTATTATGAAAAATGCAGTAGATAACATTTATTTTCGCATATAAGGAACTTAGGGATGGCTAATGACAATTTTTTAAGAGTAAAATACAAAAGTACTTGATACTATCATCAAATTATATTTAATAAATAACATACTTTTAAGAAACGTGTATGGTGAATGAATTATTGAATAATTGTCCTTTGAAACAGCATAATTGAGTAACTTTCAATTTACAAAGTTTGCCATCTGATCAGACGAATTTTCACATAAAAGGTCGCCTTGTCTTCTTCAGGACCACCTGTCATATTTTGTAGTCTTGCCAAATCTCTGAAAGTAGATGGAAATTGCAATTAAACCTTTTTTAAGATGATCATATAAAACTGACTTTTATTCATGGTAGATGATTTCTTATATAAGGAAAACGAACAGCATCTTTTAATCATTAATTTGCCTTAGGATGTAACAAAAAATTGTTTGTATTTTCAGGGATCCTCTTGGAGCATGGCATAGTGGTTTCAAAATAATGATTCACCTGTTATAAGTAATATATTATATTGGACATGAACTTTTTACTTAATCTCACCAAAGAGATTGTTGGTAGTCTTTGGAATAATGGGCGAGACAGGTGATTTAGTAAAGGAACAATTAGAAGATTTAAAAAAAGAAGTGCATTCATTACACGAAGAAAACAACAAACTGCGAAGAGAGCTTGACAAAACCACTAAAGAAAAAAAGCATCTTGGAGACAAACTCAAGGAAACCACTGAAGAAAAACAGCATATTGAAGACAAAATAAAAGCGTATCTTACACTAAGTACACACATCATTATATTTGCATATTTTTGGCCTTATATTGACTAAATTAAAAATTAAATTTGTAGATAACATCTGTTCCTTCAAAGAAGGTAATGAATAATGCCAGTATAGCATAACATTTCACACATGTAGTTAGCACAGGCTAAATGTATTTTATGCTTAATACCAAAAGTCTAATAATAATATACTGATCACTTGTGTTATGTTTTTTGGATTTTTTTCTGAATTTACATTAGATATTGCTAAAATGTATGTTTTCTGCCCTTTATGATAATAAAAAAACATACTTAAACAATACATATGAAGTGACCACATGTTTATATGCTGTTCAATTTTAATAATAATATAAAATCTTCCTTGGGCATTTTTCAGGTGACATTCTACAGGAATATAAAACAGAGCTCAATCAACTCAGAATTGAACACAAAGCATTGCAAGACAGGTTAAAACAAAGTGAAAGCATGGAATCAAGGGTCAGTAGTACAGTTAGTTGTATTATATAATATTATTCTGTTTCTTAAGTTGCAAAGCCAGGGACAATTAAAGAAAAATCTTGTGAACTCTCTAGAAGTCACACTTTTTGTCTAATCATATTGAAACTTGTGCAGAAGAATAATCTGAATTATTAATGACCAAAATCGAAAAAATTTCGGGCTCTTGAAAAACATGGCAGTCAGGGGGTGGTGCAGTTTTCCTTATTTAGTAATACAAAAACCTTGTGAACGCTCTAGATGTTACGTTTATTTCCTAATCTTCATGAAAATTTTATGTAAAAAAAACCTAGGTTTTAGGTCATTTCAAGAAAAAGCTTGTGAATACTCTTGAGGCCTCGTTTATTGCCAAACCTTAATTTGATTTGGTCAGAACATTGTTCTAATGATTTCTCCCCTGAATGAGATATGATTCCAGTCGAATGGAAAACACGCACGCGGCAATGCTGCTGTGCAATTTTATTATGTGGCTATAGTGAAATCCTTTGAACACTCTATAAATCAAATAAGTTACCAAATCATTTTAAAATGTGATATTTAAGAACATTGAGCAATTGTATTGTTTTGATAAATTTAACTGGTCTTAGTTCAATAATGATTGTGATTTTTTTTAAACATGGCTGCCATGTGTTAAGCCAATTTTAGTCTGAAAACTAGTGAACACTTTCGTGAACCGTTAAGTTCCTCGTGGTCCCAGGTGAGCGCCTAAGGGCCTTTCGCTCTGTTGTTCAAAACAGTTGATGACATATTCTTGTACAAACATTAAATCCTTATAAATTTTGTGGCAAATAAATATTGCTATGTATTCATTATCAAATGTTAAGTCCTATTACTTTCATTGCACAAATAAATCTGACAAAAATAAAATATTCACTTACAGCCAGCCAAGAGTGAATCCCGCATATCTGACGTCGACCACCGCCTCACCAACGGACTTGATCAGGAACAACGGAACAACAACACACAAGAATCACAAAAATCACTTGAAAGGCTAGCGATAGCCGACGAAATTCTGCGTTCCAATTCTGACTTCCCGCCAGTTCGCACCCAGGAACTGTTCGGCGCCAATGAAAACGAGCATCGCCAGAGAGTGGTTTACGGTTCTCAAAATGCTTCAAAGGGTGGCGAAAAACAATCAGAAATTTCGCGTCTGAAGGATTCGTTTCCCTGTCAGGAAAGCATGCCGCCCGAGAGCGAACAGGCTTATCGGTCGGGTTCCACATCGATAACTGGTCTTGGGTTCCATGTTCTGTCCGACAAGGACTTTGGCAGCGATATCACCAAGGCAAGTAACGGCGACCTGATGACTTTCAGCGTTCCCAATGGCTCGACCAGAGCCGACGTGATGACTTCGTCTCAGGTAATATAAATGATAAATTGTCTTAGCGGAATACTACTTTTTAAGGAGTAAGTATTTGCATGAGATTTTAAATTAAAGAGAATTGTGGAATCCCGTAAATTGATCACACACATTCAAAACAAGTAGGTTTCATGCTCCATGTTAACCAAACGATTATTGTAAGCATAAATTGTCTCGTTTGTTCAAACGAATAGTTCTCAGGCTAAGATTAAAAGGGAGAGAAATATGAGTTTCAGTATTTAGAATTTACTTTCAACTACACATGTATTTAATTGTGAGTATATTACCTTTTCCAGAGGAAAGGTACTGTGGATGACGAGGACATTGAAAAGGCGTTGCAATCTTTGAAGCAAATTGATCGTACGCCAGATATGAAATCTGCGATTGCGACATTCCAGTCCTGTAGTGATCAACTTTCCATATATAAGGTATACCGGTAAAAACTCTTTCTACCGCTACTAATATCAAATTTCAAACGTTCGTTATTGATTTCTGCATATATAGGGCATACAAATTAACACACGGCGCAGTGTTTAGACTGGTTTGATCGCTACATTCATTAAGGCGACATTTCTACATTTGTTAAATGTAAATTTTTGTTAATTTTCATGCAATGCACGGCTCTGAATAAATATGTAAATTTTTCAAAAAAAATAGAGCGAACAGAAAAAACGAGTGAGAAAGTTTTTATTATATCTTCTATCACTCTTTCAGCTTCTTTTGAAACTTGTCTGATAGCACTCGCTTCGTAGATTTAAAACATTCGTCTCTGTTGTAACATTGTTTGATTCCAGTTTTGTTAAATGTTCACAATCTTAAAATTTGTTTGAAATTAGCAATCTGATTTGTACAAGTTGTGAATAAAATGTTACCGCGTATTCACACCCCACCACTTACAAAAGTCTCATTATGAGAAGTGTTCTTTAAACATGAAATTAATGTGAATCGCGCAATTTGGAATACAATATATATAAATATATGTGAGCACTTGATTATTCTCATCAAATAGTGCAGAGTATCTTCATCGGGAAATAACAGGGATAGTTAAGCAGTGTTAGAAATTCAATATTAGACTTTAGTGTTTTCGGGATTTCCACTCTTAGATTTGGTTTTTCCCAAATAAATTCCATATGTAGTCACATCGTCATAATTTCGTCAGAAGCCCTTTTTAAAAGTGAAGAAATTTAATGCATATGTCAATCATTCATAGCACTAGTTCAATATTTGGGAACCTAGATATACAACACTTGAAAAACGACATTTTAAACGATGTACATGTGATAAACTTATATCTACGCACAACATAGTCACCGCAACGTATTTGTAAATTCATTGTATATTTTGTCTTAATATTTCAGAAGGCAAATTCTGTTTTGATTGAGAAACATAACATTTCGGCGAAACGAATTAAGGAACTGGAGTAAGTGTATTAGAATTTAGATTTTAATTAAAATAAAATCAGGTTTGTATTTCATGCATGTTGTCAGCGTTCCTTTGAGGTTGACCAGCATATCTGACCTGTTTTAAAATATCCATTTAAATCGAAATCGCCCACAATATGTTATGACAGTGAAATGCCATCCGTTCTTAAAGAAGTATAAGAAGTACATCAATAATACGTTCAGTAAGTTGGCAAAGCAAAATCACTTCCCGTATTGCTCAGCTTGTAAGAAAGCACGTAGTGAAATGGTTTTGTACATTTTCTTATATATTACCGGCACTCGACAAACCAGCAACTTTCACTTGCAGTTGTGTTTCAGTGAAGTTAATACGAGCTTGCAGGACACACAAAAACCTGCATGACTCAAAGTATCTGCTTAAGTTTAAAACGCACTATCGTTTAGGTACAGGTTTATTTTTCGTTCGCTTCTTTGTAGATCTTTTCAAGACAAGCTCCAATTGTCCTTCCGCCGGTTGGAAGAGGACAATGCCCGTCTGTTGGACCGTATCCGTTGCTTTGAGCAGGAAAAGCACGCCAGCTCCGAACTTGCGCAATCCGGCTTGTCTGGTGCCCAGAACGGATGGGTCCATGTTCAGGCTAAGGCAACTGTAAGTGGGAAATGCGCCGGGAACCAGTGTGTCGTTGGTTATCTTCCAGACGATTTCGTGATCATTCGAATAGAGTTCATTGCATGTTTTTTTAAAGCGAGATTATACGATTTGTATATGTGTTAAATTGTAATATATTGATAAAAAATATGTTATAGTAACACACAATAGGCAATAAAAAGTATACAATGGAGACGAATTTCATAAAATGAAGCAAAGACAAATAAGCGCACCGAGCCGATTGTGACGAAGATATTTCGTACATATTTTCCTACAATAACATAATATTCGTCTTCTTCGTGTGTCGTATGAATAGATATCGTTGCAGGAAATTAAAAGGATCCGTAAAACTAAATTTAGATTCACATCGTTCATGCATGATATACATGCTGGCGAAATCGACTGTACAGACATTTTCGATTTCAGAATTAAATATCTGGCTTATTTCGCATTTTTCGACACATGTTCATCTTAACTTTTATTTTAATTTATGGTGAAATATATGTATAATAAGTTGTTGACACATTTTATATAAATTCATAAATATTTGACAAAAAAGTATAATCTCGCTTTAAAAAGTGCACGTCTTCTAAATTGAACCCTGGGATCAGGCCGGCTAGCTCAGTTGGTAGAGCACTGGACAACTCCTCCGGGGGTAGCGGGTTTAATCCCCGGCACGGTGGCATACTTGTAACTTGATTCGGGCTTTGTCATGAAATCCCGTCTGCGGCGATTCTTTTCCTACATTTGAGTAGGGCCATTGTCAGTTCCTGACGTAATTATGTACACTTAGTCATGGCAAACCAGCTCATCCAGGAAATGTGTGAGTTGGTGGGAACTTAACGTCTTTATCTGTATAAAATACTTTAGAATACTTAAGAAAACGGCAAAAATCCCAACTAACCAAACAAACAAACAAAACAAAACATGCAAAGTACTGCACTGGCCTTAACATTAGGATTGTGTGTATTTTTATTGACATGCTAATAGTCACACAGTATTTAACACGGGATAAGAGAACAAAACGTGTACATAAATACTGGGAATATCATGATCATAACCTGCTTTGTGGGCCTATGTATCAGAGTATACATGCAGAAACTAGATAACATTATTGAAAATATGGATTGGTATTCATAAAGCTCCTAATCTTTACATAAGCTGGATCTAAGGGAAAATTTTAAAATTCAATTTTCTATTGAAATTCCAATGATTTCAGTTTTGTTATGCCAAAATATTGTTCTTCTATGCACAATTTACTTAAATAAACCAATTAAATGAAAAAAGACACTAAAATGAAAGAGCAAAAGACTTAAGGAATTTTTTATTATTTAAGGATTTTTCTTTAGTTTACCCTTAGGAGCTTTATGAATACCAGACCTGTTCACAAACTCTGTTCCAAACGTATGTTAACCGTATCACAAAAATACAAGCGCGCAGATATAACACGTAACATAACGAAACAATATATCACAAGTGAGCTTATTAAAATGAACTGTATAAAACAATATGTTTTGTCTATTAACTGTTTTAGGGTTTAAACCAGCAGTGTGTTTACCGCGTTTTTGCATTTCGTGTAACTAAACACGTATAACTACTTCAATGAGTATTGAATATAACAATATCTGGATATATGATACTTGTAGTTTTCCGCTTATCTGCAGTAAACCAGATTGCGCATGTATGTGAAATACTTAGTTTAATTTGGGTTGATTCAAATATTAACGGAAATTCCACGGAAATTCCAATCAAATTCATTGAGTAAAACCCGCGTTCAGACATAAATTGAGTAACTGCCCTTGATAATCCAAAAATTGACATTATGTTGCAACATACATGTATTATTAGAGTCTTAAAATAAAACGCTTGATCAATGTCTTGTGATCAAATTATTCATATTAAAAATAAAAGACTTATTGTATTTTAGTATTAATTGCAATTAGACGCGTTTATATCAACGTTTAACCTTATTTTCTGGTCAAATTAGAATTTAATAAAAACAAGTATACGTTTCTGTCAAAGTAATACACATAAAAACACGAGATACACGTGTACTAAGCATTGACTTGACCTCCGATATGTATTTTCACACAAAGTTCGACAAGTCCCAGAAAACGAGCGTTTCGGACTTGGAGGGGCGCAACGCTCAGCTTCTCGAGGCCAATCAGCGCTGGTCCACCGAGTGGAACCGACTGAAGGGCAGTTTAGAGGACAAAATAAGGGACCTGGAGCGGGATAGGGACCGCTTGGAACGCGAGAAAACCGATCTGGCCCTTGCTGAGGACGCCAAGGTGCGCGATTATGAAAAGATGCTGATGAACGCGAAGAAAATGCGGGAGGAAGAGGAGGTTAGCTTTTTGAATTGGTTCTCGTTATATTCCATGCATTTATGTCTCATTATATGTGTAGACTTTCTTGTTATGAATTATAGCTATAGAAACGGTTCTGAATAACCTTATCGGTACGATCATGTTTACCCACACACCGCAACCGCGCTGGATCGTTATTTATCCTTTTGAACTCACAGTAGCACGAAGTGCTCAAGGTAAGCTATTGTGATCACTTTTTTTGTCCCTCCGTCTTGCGGTTTCGGTCGTCAACGTTTTGGTCGTTACCACTCTAGAGGCCACATTTTTCATCCAATCTTGATCAAACTTGGTTCAAATGTTTATACGGACAATACCTAGCCAGAGTTACAAAAACTAGGCCATCTGGCTAAATCTTCCAAAAACAAGGTAACCACTCTAAAGGCCACAATTCAAACGCATTCTTGACAATAGTTGGTCAGAATATTTATCGTGACAATATCTGGGCAAACTTTGAATCCGGGTCAGGTTTGGCCCAAAACCAGGTCAGCAGATTGAATATTTAAATATTTATTACCACTTAAGAGGCCACATTGATTACTCGGGCTCAATGAAACTTGGTCAGAATGTTTCACTTGACAATATAAAGACCATATTAACCCATTTATGCATAGCGTCTAGAAAAAAGGCCGTGGCAAACAGCGTAGACCTAGATGAGACGCCGCATAATGCGGCGTCTCATCTGGGTCTT
Organism: Dreissena polymorpha; assembly: GCF_020536995.1. Taxonomy (NCBI): domain Eukaryota; kingdom Metazoa; phylum Mollusca; class Bivalvia; order Myida; family Dreissenidae; genus Dreissena; species Dreissena polymorpha. Next base: position 109,520,245 of record NC_068356.1, on the reverse strand, counting down.
CGCTGTTTGCTTAAAGGAATTTCTGTAAGAAATATTCTAAATATAGAAATAAATATACTAGACATCCCTAATTTTGGAAAGAAATTGATCCAATGTAGAAGTTTGGGAGAGTCCACTAGGCATAAATGGGTTAAATCCGGGTCAAGTGGGTTCAAAAACTAGATGTCAATTGCTAGTCTTCAACTATTGATGTCCGTTCTATCAGGTTGGCAAGGACCATCATGATTTCATTGTTTTCACTAAAAACTTTGAAACAGGTATTAAGAAAGAGTAACAACACTATAATTCCATTCAAAATATGGTTTGAAGTATTTTCGGTATATATAATAATATGAATCAAAAACTGATTAAAATTTTGTGTAAATATTATTTTAACTGACTGAATTTAAATCATATTATCAGACGTTTATTGTCTCAGTACGAACCCTATTATTTGAATCATGATAATGGAAATGCTTTAATTCAGCAAGGACGATATTACATGCAATATAGCAACACATTAAGAATTGGTCGAACAAGTCTAAATTGAAACTGCTATGTGCGTTTTTTCATACAACTGTATATTACTTTTATTCCGGGCCTATTTCAGAACGCTAAAGAGGAGGCGTTATCCCAACTGCAGAGCGCTAACCACCGCGTGGACACATTGCAGTCCCAGGTTACTGACCTGCAGGACCAGGTGTCACGCTTGACCAGGGAGAAACAGACTCTACTATCTAGGGTAGGGCATCTGTCAATGGCTTACGTGAATATTATTGGTGTTTTGTCCGGGTATCTTTTGAGTAAAACATAAAGTTTAAACATAACGTCGTCATCTTCTGGTGACTTTGGGTCGAGTTATTGTTGCGTTAAAGGTTATACATCTCAATGCTTCCCTTTGGTTTAACATTTCTTGAATCATTACACACCGCTCACGTATCTTGCTTAATCCAACGTCAAAGATACCTCCTATTATGCGTATCTGAGATTGAAACTTACCTCATGAACTTGTGAATTGCTGACGACGTTACGTCAACGTTTGTGTGTTGTGTCTCTGTCAGCCTCAACCAGTCGTAACGTCGCCGCACGACTCTGGCGTGACTCACCACTACGATACGGAGATTGTCGTGCTCCGTCAGCAGATCCTGCTCTTCCAAGAGGACTTTGAACGGGAGAGACAGGACAGGGCCAAGGCCCAGCAACTCATCCACGAGTACAAGGCGAAGAATGATAATTTGAAGAAACGCGTTCGACACGTGGACGAGAAGTATGCACGTTTGGAAATGGAGGTGTGTATAATATGGGATTTCTTGTTGGATATATTTGCGGTAAATTGTGTTTCGTACATTTGCTAATGTGTTAAGATAATGTTTATCACATTACATATGTTGTGCCATTCAAATATATCACGTTTCAGTTTTAAAAAAAAGGTGTGCATGTTAAATGATGTAATATAATGTATAAGTATGGTTTATGCCTGTATTTTACAATACGAGTCTTGGATGTTAATGTATGCTTTAGTCTGTATTTGAGGTTACGGCATGCACACGAAGTATAAAAACTATAGTAATCACTTCACGTATTTTTGTTGTTGTTTTAGTCACAGGAAACTAAAAGGAAACTTCAAAATGAAAATGAAAAACTGCAACGGGAAATTAAAAGCCTTCAGGTATGTATTGTTTCTGGTATTTTATGATATTTTTGGTTAAAAAAAAGTTTATATTTACAAAACCATAAATTCTTTCAATTTAAATCTGGTTTCATTTAAACATTTGTTGCGGATATTATTTCGAGCGGTAACATGTATATGTTTTTATCCATATGTAGCATACAACTGAGAAAGTTGTGTTAATGATATAAATTATAATTTATTATAAATTATAGCGTTTTTGTACGGCATCCTTTTAAAACAATCTTATTTAAATAATTAACTGTCGCTCAACGATCTAAAACGCTTAATTCAATAACCGAAGACGTGCTCCTTAGCATATGAATCGTTTTAACTCTATAATGTTTATATGTACGCATGTAACATTTGCTCTTATGTTTGTGACTTTGGTTTTTAAGTGTTATTCTTTTTCTAGACCTTTACACACCAGTACACATAAGTAGTTTTCGCGAGTTAGGCAAAGTGTAAGAGTTTTAGCTTACTGCTTATGAACCTGAATTTGTACTGTTAACTGAATCCGACCTATTGACTTTACTGTATGACTTAAACTATAATTAGCCATACAATAGTTCATAGGCGTAATCACTTACTGATGACCAAGTACATAACACATCTTAATTTGCGTAAATTAGTAAATAGTCCTGACTCAAAATCAAATGTATTCATGAGTTAGTTTCGATATGAGATAATATCTTGTAAAATAACGGCCACTCAGCCTATAAATTAATATCACTGTATTAAGTGTTATGGGCGAGGTTTATTATGATATTGAGTTGAAGTCGAAAAGTGGCCCCACTTCCGATCTGCCTTCGCATCGTTTCAGTGCAGTTTGTCATTGACTGTAATCTACAGGGTTTATAAACTCGCCTATGCATGAGTAAGTTGGACAAAAACTGTTGATAGTTAACATACGTTTTACAAGACATTATACATTAACTAGCTTTCTCAATAGCTTAACACTTTGTCAATCAAATCAAAACATGCGGTCAACTGCATATCCCTTGCAAAACTTAGACAGTGTATACATTTCGGTCAGGTTTTACATCATGAAAAATTACAATTGTTAAATAAAAATTCCATTTACTAACATAGTTTAGTTAAATTCAATATTTGGAGCGCGTTCGGTCAGGTTTCACATTGTCAATTCTACCGTTGTAAATTCAACAAAACAAACAATGCACATTTAAATTCAATATGAGTACTTCGTTCGTGAAAACTTTACCTCTGTTCATTCAGCAATACGCGTACCATTAGTGTTAAATGAAAATCAGGAGCTATATTACGACGCACATTTTGCTTCGCCAAAGCTACAACTATTAATTCTACGCTACTAACGGTGTTAGATTAATCTTTATTTTAGGAGTTAGTACGGCGGGCGCAGACGCAGCAAGTGCAGCGGGACTTACAACGGGACCTGTACGCGCAGCAGGTGCGAGCCGGTCCCCAGCCCCAGCAGTACGTACCCCAGCCTCAACAGTTCGTGGTCCTGCCGCAGGCGTACGGCGGACGAACACGAGTCGGGGAGGGCTTCGGTGAGTTTACTCGTGTGCTTCAGGAGAAAATGTTTGATCATTGTAACTCTAATTCTAAATTTTATCCCGGTGACCCTCCGCTTGTCCGTTATTTAATACAACTGGCCGATTTTAAATGCATTTAAAGTGTTTTACAAATGAACGCAACACGTAATTAAACATGTAAACGATTACAATTGGAACCATCGTCTTTAAACGGCTAATTGCAATCATAGGAGGATTAAATTGTTTGAAAGACGTGCCGAGCTGTTATCTGTAAAGTTATATAGGGTGAGTTCAATACATCTATAATACAATTACTGTCATAATGAACATTATTGGTTAGTGACATTTATTCGACTGAACACTGTTTTTTGATTTTGAAGTTTTAGAATAAAAAATCCTTCATTTATGTACGGTCCGTAGAATTTTAATTTTTCTAGCACTGCAACAAAATTCCAATAAATTTAACAGGTTATCCGTCGCCGTCGGCAATGAGTCCACAGTACAACCGTACATACGTCATGCCTCAGACGGAACATCTGCAAGGCGCGTGGTCGTGCAAACAATGTACCTACATTAACTGCCCGGAGCGAACCGTGTGCGAAGTGTGCGGGTATATACAAAGCCCACCATCGACAAGTGAGTAACGCTACTTACTAGCTATTTTCAATATGATGATGATGATGATGATGATGATGATGATGATGATGATGATGATGATGATGATGATGATGCGCAATGAGAACTATTCATTATAAACAAGCTCCGATATATGTGTGTTTTTAAAATTGCTTTTTAAATGGTAATTCGTTACCCGGTTCTAATATTTTTACTTAATGTTAAAGGCTGTTTTCAGTAATTTTATTTTCATCTTTATTTTATTTCAGACATGCGACGGGATCCTTCGTCCGGAGTACGTAGTTTCTTTAACTGATTTGAAATCACTTTCTCTAATGAAGGCTTTTTGATCTCATGTCATGGATCTCCATTGATCTCTGTTTATACATACTACACAATCTTCTTGTTTGTTTAAATGCATTTTTGTCAGAAACACTCGTCTGCTGTACACGTAAATTACACGAAGCTTTATATTTAAATGATAAATAATATGAATTGAACATAATTGAACATACTTAGTATACATGCTTATTGGTAAAATGTAATAACAAATAACCTAAATCAGAGGCCATATACTATTATGAATGGTAAGTTTTATGCATAACGTACCATTTGCACACTATTTTCTCAACAAAACCTTTGATGACTTTCATAAATTACATTTTCGATTTATGATGATTGTATCTGGTGGTCATACGTCATGTTATTAATGAAATATATTACGTATATTAAAAAATTGTAAATAAATCGTTCGTTAATAGAAGTTATTTATTGAAGACCATTAAATCGATGTACCATATGTGTAGTTAAATGACGCAGTACTGGGGGCATCATTCATTCAATGAACAAAATATTCAAACAACGTTTGAATGCTTGTAAGTAAAAAAAAACACTTGATAAGGAAGATAACTTTGTATCGAATTAATGTGATATTCGAGATACATAATGTTGGTTCATAAATTTATCTAATAAGCACTATGAAAATGCATTTTAATTATTTCAATCTTTTTACTGTAGAATCTATACCCGAGGGGTGAACCACAAGAACATCAGCAAGTTTTTACATACGATGGTGTGAAACCGGGAGACGTTATAATGGCTGGTTGAACATGATATTGATTAGCACCATCTAAACAACATCGGCCCCTGCGTCTTATAACGTCATCTCAACTACGTTACCGTCCATTAAATTTCGCGATGTACGGTGAAAATTGGCATCCATCCGTCGCAGCATCAACAACCAATGTCTTAGTTCACAACTGAATATTTAAAAACGATTGCCGAGCAAAATGGTCGATTCGTTGTTGAGAAAATTCCTCAGTCGACCGAAAATGCCATTGTTCAAGTACAATTGCATAGAACAGAGTACAGGAGGAGGCGTGCAACACAGAATGAGTTTAGATGCGAGTCTGGATATTTTGTACTTGTTAAATGGCATTTTGAGCGAAGGTTTTATTGAAGCAAATGGGTATTGCATATAGAATGGAAATACACGTTTTGTCAACACCCTTTCGAACTTTGAATTATATAAAAATACCAATATGAAGTTATTTATAAAATACCAATATGGAATAAAAGTTCCTATGTCAGTGTGAACTAAAACACGTCCTCGCTGCAAAATAAAATAAAAAGGCCAGACTCTTGGAATTTTTTATTGCAAACTTATATACATATGCATTCTAACGACTAACGGATTCGCCTTGTAAACAATGTATATATTGTCAATATAGTTTTCTGTAAATCGAGGTATATTGGTTATAGCCGTACGTTTGACGTGTGTCCTTTTAGAAACATTTATTGACATCTGGCCATTACACTCTTAGTATTGTAAACTATTTACTCTCTTAGTCGTGTTCGCTTTTCCTATAGCAAAGAACAGACTTCAAACTTACGAACAGAAAAGCATTTCGTTTCTGTTGCTTTGCTATATTGCTGAAGAAGTAACATTTTAGTGTTAATTATCAAGTCCTCAGTGCGCTGTCGACGTCTTTTAGAATAACCGTGTTGGGATGTGTTATATATATATATCGTGTCTTTTATTACTTTTGTGGTGGTAATCTTGTCGCTGAAAAGAAGATGGAATGAACGGTGAATTTGTTGCATGAAATAATGTTTTAAATATTGTGTCGAATACCTTATTGGATTTGTGCACTGGTTTCGAAATAATATCGATCTACAATTCACAAAAAAGATCGTTCACATGTTGAAAAATGATCGCGTATGGTTGAAATATAAATACTTTAGAAAATGTGTTTTCCAGATAAGTATATTAACGGGTTTCAAATATGAAATTCACAACAATAATACGTGCTTGTAAGCAAAATGTTGAATTGGTTGGAATAAAAATAAACGCGTTACATTAAGAATTGAAAAATGGAATAATATTTGAACTGGCACGAATGGAATTGAAATCGGAAATGCTTGGGATATTTTTCCGACATTGTGTTATGATTTATGCCGTTGTGCGGACGCCATGATTTTAGAGAAGAGGCTCCGGAGTTGCTTTCGCCGTCGCGACGGAATTGTTTATTGCTATAATATACGCGTCAAATTATTGCTTTACGTTGGATGGGCACATTCTGTTTAAAATTTCCGTTGACTCTTACGACGGGTGCACTTTATAAGTGCTTTTATATAAATGTTCAAATTGATTTGATTGGAAACTAGGGGTGTCTTGTAATGCTTTGATAGCAGTGACTTGTAATGCTTTGATAGCAGTGTGATAGCAGTGACTTGTAATGCTTTGATAGCAGTGACTTCTTCGAAATGTTCTTGTAATGCGCAATGACGTGGTTTCTTTCAAAGAACCTGTGTGTCAATTTTTAAACGGGAGGTTTGAATTCACGATATGAAGCATTCAGTGGTTTAAAAAAGGTACTGACGTCGTCAAACTTCTACGATGTTTTTCCTCTGTGGTTTTAATGTATCTAACAATAGGCGTATTACATTTAATTTTGTCAATTATAGCAAATGAACATTGGATTCTTAGAGTAAGTTATCATGTTGTTCTTTCCCCTAAATGTACATGGGAATGGAAACAATTTGACATACATACTGGAAATAACACACATAGCACAGTGAACTTGTTCATATAGAAAATGTTGTATATGAACTTATTTATTTAGAAAGTATAATATTGCCTTTATACATCATTTAGTTATTTGGATCCAGGTTAATTTATGATTTAGTATTTACATTTCCTTTATAATTTGTATTCTTGTTTATATTGTACCTTTCTAAATAGCTTCTTTGTTTTAGTGCGTGACACTTACCATCACAAATACGAAAATGACATTTCAATTATAGGATTGTTCATTTGATCAGTTTTAATTTCTTGTTTCGTTTCAACACCTTGTGTTTTTTACATCACTGTTAATTTCCTACATGTCTAAATAACAAAAGTAACACTCTGTAAAATGGGTTTGGTAAGAAAATATTGTACATGTCCTTTATTGATTATTTAAATTGTGATAGTCAGGTATATTTCTCTATAATTTGGATTGTTGTTGATATTGTACCTTTCCGTATAGCTTCTGGGTTTTTGTAATGTAAATCAATTAAATTATATTGTAAACGCTGTAGGATGTGGTCCCGCTATACATAAGATGAATAATATTACGTATAACGTAATATTATTCATCTTATGTATAGCGAGACCACATCCTACTGCGTTTAAAATATAATTTGCTTTACATATATATGTAAAGCACAGTCTGTGTATGACACTAATGATCACAAATACTAATATGAGAATGCAATTGGAGGATTGCTCAGTTAATCGCTTTTAGTTTTTGTTTCGTTACAACAAAATGTGTTTTTACATCACTGTTGAATTCTTACATGCCAGTTTGAATGTCTTTGACACAAAATGGATGCGTTTAATAATATAACAGATGTTGATTCTATTAAAAGATATCACAATGACGTCACGCGCGGGCCGATAATATATGAGGCCTCGGGACGATTGTTCTTTGGCCGAAAATTAGACTGCTTTTGAACAACATGGCGTCCAAACTTCATTAAGCATCAAACAGAAACCGTCCTGATTTCACATATGCAAAAGAAATGTCCAGATGATTAAACATCAATAACAAATTAGTTATAACACATTTTAGCATTTGTTCAATACATTTCGCTAAAAAGAGCTTTTAAGCGTTCGAATATACCCCACACCGCTTTAACAATTCTTAAAAGAACAACATGGTTTACGCAATCGAATGACTGGTCAGAGCGATGTATGTTTTTCATGTTGACGTTCCAAATAATGCATCCCAAACAAACTATTAGAAATATAAGCGCAGTTGAATTATCCTACGGGATATTATATAATAATAAATCTCTGATTCTACTCCTTTAATTTAACGTTTCGGCATTATGCCTTTATCAAAACAATGGAAAATATCTGTAAACTACATTTTTACGTCTTTCGACAGCACAATTTAAATAACAAAGTCAATGTTTTAAATTGTCAAATGACGCTGTACATGATGATGTCATAAGTGACGTTATATAAAATGACGCCAAAAATCGTAAAAATTCGCCAAAAATAAATACTTACATATAACATATCTCAATCTTATGTCAAGTGTGTGCTTTATATACTAAATAAATTGATATTTTACAATAAAACAATACATCATCATATATAATTATAATTAACCTTGACTTTTTATCATTAAATTAAAATTAGAAATATGTTTTGAATGCGTCGATGCTTATTAGTCCCCTACCGGTTTCATCGGAGGGGACTTATGGTTTGCACTCCGTCTGTCAGTCTGTCTGTCAGTCAGTCAGTCAGTCAGTCAGTCCGTCACACTTTTCTGGATCCTGCGATATCTTTAAAAGTTCTTAATATTTTTTCATGAAACTTGGAACATGGATAGATGTCAATATGGACATTATGCACGTCATTTCATTTTGTTCTTACTTTAAAAATTCTGGTTGCTATGGCAACAAATATATAAAAAAATATTTTGAAAATGGTGGAATTAATGACAATGGTGGAGCCGGTAGGGGAGTAATATTGCTTGACAATAGTCTTGTTAATTATGCTTTTCTAATATTTTACTGTCACTAACCACTTCAGAGGAAGCATTGGACCGAAAATCGAGACAATTTTAGTGTTTTGTTACAAACATCTAACTCCAGATACGCCATGAAGTGCGTTGTAAGTTTAATGAAAAGTAGAAATAAAACTTAAGGCTGGGATGATAGTTTTTTAGTGATGGAACTAAGTTGGTTAAGGCCGGGTGTCTATAATCCGCCCAGCTCTGTCGTGTGTTATTTTCGAAATCTTGTATATACTCCCCGGTTGCTGTTTTCTCAGTTGAATATGATAATGCTATCACAGAACTAATACAATTTGTAAACGCTGGTCATTATAAGGAATAACGCATTTATTATGGTTAACAGGAAACAAAACACGAGACAATCGCCGGACTGAAATTTACTGAAATATAAACAATGAATGAAACATTGTTTATATTTGCAGTACTTCTTGTATTCATTTCAAATCGTTTATTTTTGTACAGTAGTCATAGTACCTGATTTGAATCAGCGATATTGACTGCACATTTTGTTTGTGGCAAACACACATCTTCAGCGATATTATAATGGGTTTTGGTCGGTGTTGCGTCACACGATATGTATCGTTATGTGTCTGATTCTTTATTGTGTGTACCTACAGTAAAATGTTTTATATAATGCCCAGGGTGTTAATTGATGCGTTGATACAGAGTAAGACAAGGAGGGGTATATTCAGATAATACGATACTGCAGAGTGGGGCTGGACTCTGCATTATGTTATCGTTTATAATAAATAACATCCGGCTTTTCGTTCTTTCATTTTCATTCAACTCACAGGTGGTTAGCGTGTGGTTATGATATTAATTAGTGAAAACATCATTTTGAATGATAAATAATCATATTATAACGAAAAATTAACTTTTATGAAAAAAAATTATTTTCAATATCTAATATATATATATATAACAAGGTATGCAACTCAAAATCACCCCAAAACGGGGTGCATCGCCTGAACAGCCATATCATCATCAATTGTGCAGCGATTTTCACGATCTCGGTCTTATTCAACGCAGAAATGAATTTCCTTTCTGGAAATGTATATGTCTTGCAATATTTTTACAAATGCTGGGTCAACTTTTAAGAAATAACACTATACACAACTCGCACGACCCAGTTGACAATGATCATGCAGTCTTTATGAATGAAATCTCCAGTTGTAAAGACACACCTCCGCATTGCACCAATGAAATCACTCGTGTGTTTAAAATGTCAGTTAGTTGAAATGTATGTAAACAAAGGTTTCAAACGGCGCTGGAAAGTTAGTCTTTATGCATAATGTAACGAAATATTGCAAGACATATACATTTCCAGAAAGGAAATTCATTTCTGCGTTGAATAAGACCGAGATCGTTAAATCGCTGCACAATTGATGAAGATATGGCTGTTCAAAGCGATGAACCCTGTTTTGGGGTGATTTCGAGTTGCATACCTTGTTATATATATATATATATATATATATATATATATATATATATATATATATATATATATATATATATATATATATATATATATATATATATATATATATATATATATATTTGATAGTGACATTTTTTTTCATAAAAGTTAATTTTTTGATATAATATGATTATTTATCATTCAAAATGATGTTTTCACTAATTAATATCATAGCCACACGCTAACCACCTGTGATTCAACTGATGAGCCGTTTTATGGCGTATCTCGGGTGATGTTATTTCTGTGACGAAACACACCCGTTTAAACTAGACTCTGGATTTTTGCGACAACTAATCGGACGTGGTCGGTTGTTTTTTAATAGTTAAATATTCGAAAAATTCTAAATAAATAAACATTGAACGAATGCAAAACATTTTTGGAGGAAGAAATTATTTGTTCGCCGTTTGCCTTTCATAAATGAAACATCTGAGAGCTTTGATATTTCTTGTTATTTGCATGTTATATAAGATAAATTTATTTAATTTGAATATGAAAATTTGACAGACAATTTCACGTCAGGTGTTTCCTATTAAAATAATCTTTGAGATACAATTTGCATCGGATGATAAATCATCTTTTTAAACTAACACTTTTGACTTCACATGAAGACATGTTTTGTTGTGGAACACAATGTCGGTCAATACATCTTTTATGCTTGATTTTTCAAAAAATTATTTGATTTGCTGACAGTTTAAGTCAATGAGTTCCGTCTTTAAGACTAAAGTCTACATTTCAAATTGTTTATTTTCGTACAGTAGTCATAGAACCTGAAATGAATCAGCGATATTGACTGCACATTTTGTTTGTAGCAAAACAAAAATCTTCAGCGATATTGTAATGGATCTTTGTTCGGTGTTGCGTCACACGATATTTAATACTTTTTTTCGTTATAGTAATTAATATGATCATATTATGGTGGTGTAACCATTCATAAGGAAACCAATACAAGGGATTCACTTATTGCTTAAGAAGTATTTATTTGTATTATATGTGTTTGTTTTGATTATGGCTACATTTAATTTTCAATTACTTGTACATATTTATAAAATTATATTGCACGAATAATTTTTTGTTAAATCGTTGGACTAGAATATAAAAAGTTGTTAATTTGTTCTAATTAAGTGAAAGGAATCGTGAGTAAAATTTCTTACGTTTTAATAATCTGTATTGTGTCTTCAGTGGTTTGATAAACGTATTCACTACATTATATTGATATTAAATAAACACGCTTTAAAGATATTTCATCATTTGACTTTGTCTTTTTTGGGCTTTTGTGGGAATTTTATGTTTTATATTATTGTTTAAGTATGCATTGTGCTTTTTTTATGCAAGAATAAAGATAGGTTATGCTATGTTATGTTTATAAAATGTTTTTATGCCTCCGGGTCGAAAGATCGGGGGTATATTGTTATTGGCCTGTCTGTCTGTCATTGTGTCATTGTGCGTGTCCCAAAACTTTAACCTTGGTTAAAGTTTGATTACTTTATTAATATTGAAGATAGCAACTTGATATTTGGCATGCATGTGTATCTCATGGAGCTGCACAATTTGAGTGGTGGAAAGTCAAGATCAAGGTCATCCTTCAAGGTCAAAGGTCAAATATCATTGTATTTTTCTTTCCTAAAACTTTAACCTTCGTTAAAGTTTGGTCATAACTTTTTGAATATTGAAGATAGCAACTTGATATTTGACATGCATGTGTATCTCACGGAGCTGCACATTTTGAGTGGTGAAAGGTCAAGGTCATCCTTCAAGGTCAAAGGTCAAATTTATGGCTTCAAAGCGGCGCAATGGGGGGGCATTGTGTTTCTGACAAACATATCTCTTGTTTATCAGAAGATTCGTTCAATGGACACACCTATATAATAGGAATACAGTAATACATGCTTTTGTCGCTCAGTATTAAATATGGTCTTACCATCAAGCGCCAATAAACGTCGATAAGAAAACATGTTAATGATTGAATTCAGCATTATATAGAGGATAATTGTTGGACTTTGGGAGTATCCATTTTAATTCACGAGTGATCATAGAAAATAATATGTTCACGAGTGGCGCACATGTGAGTGATCACAAGTGAATTAAAATCGATATTGCCACCATATCCAACAAACTAACTTTTCCTTTTATTTTACGAATGATTATTTTTTGTTTGTTTTTTCTTAAATGTCGTCGTTACGTCATGAAAATGACGTCATTTCACAGTATACCAGTGGAAATTATCGATCATTTTCACTGTTAATTTTCACTATTTGAAACAGTGAATTATCTGTCTTGATTCAATGTTATTTCTCTATAAACCAACGAAAAACATAAATTGATTTAAAATAACATGACGTGTTACATGAACAAGGTTTTTCACCTCACGTTTTTTGTTTGTTAATTCTACTGTACTAATTCAATGTATTAGCTCTATATGACTTCCACTTGCCTTGTGGTTCAAACATGAGATGCACAACATGTTACGTTGATAAACCTTCCGATACGTTTTAATAGAATGTGAAACTGTTTTCTTAATATAATGTGAAACTGTGTTTAGCCTTCTTACTAAAACCAAAAATAAAGTTTGTACATTATATTTTAGGGAGCTTTGTCTGAGCATTTTTTTCTGGAATGCCCTTCTGGATTTTATAAATATTATTTGGAAATTCTTAATGTAACTATGCAACATAAAGTAGCATAGCCAAAGGTTTAAGCAACCTGAAACGAAGTTGGCAAGCGGTATGTGATTATGTGTTGACAACAACTACCAAGCTCTAGTTACAATGTCTTGGACGCCTTGTCAAATGCCGTATGAAATATATTGTTCTAATAAAAAAATACCGGGCAGTTTTATATGCTGGAGGTTACGTATGGGTCATTTGTTAAGCCAACTGATAACATAAGTGTATAGAAACCATGTTGCTTAGTGGTGCAAGTTATATGTAAAAGTCACGCATTTGTCTTAAAGAGAGATGTGTCGACGACTTATCTACGCTTAACGTGTTTAGTTCAAAGCAATACATTTTTAGCGTTTTATTTTATTCCTTCAATTCAATCTAAAAACATGAACATATTAAAGTAATACAAATAAACTTACAAAAGAGATATGTGCTCATGATTCCGCATGAAGATTGGCAATATTGGGAAAATTATTAAAAAAACATATGAAAACATAAAAAGTATTGGCATCAAACAAGTAGATTGCAAGGGTGTCAAAATCAACACCAACTACATAAACTACAATCTATCCACAGCACATTGAAATAACATCTTTAGAAAATAAGACACAAAGAAGACCAAATATGCAAATGTGGTCAACCCGAAAAAAGGCAAATTTCCTTGTGGAGTGCCAATTGTATGGTCAACAAAGAGAGATGAGACAAATTCTTAACAGCGAATGAATCAGGCACACAGACGTGATAACACAGGCTCTATACTATCAGGACCACAACATCCACGGCCAAACCATAGACAATTACCTATAAAAGAACTCGGTAATGTGTGTAACTCTAGACGTTTTATCCATGAATAGTACCGACTTCGCGAAGCACAAATTAATGTTATACATGTGAGACTTTTCGTGAAAATACCAGTGTACGAACGTCCTTTTGCGTTTTAAACATTTATTTTATATTTATTACTAATGAACTGAACATTATCCGGTCGTCAGAATTTCTCATATAAATATTGTACCACTTATTTTGTCTTAACATTATTAATGTTTCCAGCCTAAGGTTTATAATGTGTTATGGCTTTGGCTCTGCGTTCGACTTAACGTCCTTCCGAACATTAAATAATATTTGTATACTCTGTAATATTTACATTTTGAGAAGATGCTTTTGTAAAGTGAGACCTTTCAAGGCCGCTCATATATACTAAACATACAATTATGTATTAAAGTGATGGAAGAAAACGATGTCCCAACATGTAAAACACAAATAATTTTAACTGCCGCTACTACTCCAAGTTTTGCAACAAGTTAGTTTACTATTTTAACTGAGACAGACATGTGCATGCCCGTGTATTTAACAATATGTTTGTATAATCGTGACGTTCTGATTGTAATGGTTGTTTAAGTTTCTTCGGGCATATTTTATCATTCTCAGGCTGCATGTTAAAGTGTTTATGCGGCCTCATAAAAACGTAATCATGAAAGAGGCTGCATCCCAAAACAAGTGGATTTGATCTCTCGACTCAGACCTAATGGTCGTACCCTCCCACAGAACGATGGTCCGTACATAGATTAGTTTCAATATTGATCTTGTTAGCTCACTTGAGCATGAATGGAGCTATTGTGGTCATTCTATGCCCGGCGTCCGTCGTCGTGCCTTGTGCGATCGCACGAGAGGCTATATGTTTTGTTATTCAATCTTGATGAAATTTGTCCATAATGTTTATGTTTACAATATTTAGCTTAAGTCCCAAATCTGGGTCGCATGCGGCAAAAAGATAGGTAGCCAGGTCAAATATCAGTAAAACCTTGTTACCAGTCGAGTGATCACATTCGTCTTTCAACCCTAATGAACTTTGGCAGAATGTTTATCTTGACAATATAAATGAATGGGTACACATTTAAAAATCTAATTTCTTGGCATTGTCACAATTCTTGTTTCATGTAATAAAGGTTAATCTTTTACTGTACATATAATCATATAATTTGTTACTACTTCAGATATGCCATTGTGGTTATTATATGAATTGACTGATAGAAAGCGTAAATTATCTTATCAAAGTTGAGCGCGCTGTGACACAGCTCGTGTTAACCTCCATATGACTAATGCCGAAATAATCGAGGCATATACATGTACATGTACACGCATAAAGATAATTTCATTGTATTGGATGGAAGACAACCGAGACGACTACGATGATGACCGTATGTTTGCGGAGGGACTCTTAAACTGAGATTAAAACTAATATGGGTAATTTCAGAAAAAATGTTTTTCACATTATCTCGACATTTTCTTCAATTATAAATACGTACTTGTATAATAAGTTTGCACCTTTTATTGAATCATCATAGTTTAATACAACGGACATCAGTAAACAAAATAACACCTAGCACTGTAACGAGAAAACAACATATTAGTTTTAATGTAAAATTGACTAGTTTGCTTAACCCATTTATGCCTAGCGTCTAGAAAAAAAGCCTTGGCATGATGCGGCGTCTCATCAGGGTCTGCGCTGTTTGCTTGAAGGAATTTCTGCAAGTAATATTCTAAATATAGAAATAAATATACTAGACATCCCTTATGTTTGAAATAAATTGATCCAATTTAGAAGGATGGTAGAGTCCACCGGGCATAAACGGGTTAAAAAGAAAACACTATTGTATTGTACATCACTATCTACAACCACACTCATCCACGATCATGTCCTCGTGATGACGTACCACAATGTCGTCATATTCGAAATACAGCATGCTCAGGGGGCGGAGTTTAGTTGCAACGCAACAGTTCTCGGGCGCCGATAGGGGGCGCTTCATTCGCATGAGCGCCTGCAGCATCGCGTGATTGGTCGGCGAATATTTAGAGCTGATTGGTTCAGGACACTGGCCGAAGCATGCGCGCGCATTGAATGTTTTTGGGTGAATTATCCAAGGGCCCCAGCCGATTAAATTGAAGTCAACTTTAAAGTCTTTAACGCCGCACGGTTCTGGGTTTTTCTTCCCTATTCGCCATGGATTCCTTTTCTTCAATCGCCCAGATTTCGAATTATTTTCATCACCACTTGCCCTTTTTCGACGACTTAGTATAGTTTGCGTGCTCTGAGCACTTTCAGATTTTGTCAATGACTTCAGAGCAGACTTCATAAAGCCTCTGTCATGAGAATAAATTATAATAATAGGTAGTGACGTTGTTTGAAAACGATCAACATCGGGGACGATTCTTTCCTTCAATGTAAACGTAAAATTTCCTTTTAATCCGTCAAATTTGGACACAATGTGTTCAGCAAGCGACAAGCTCCGCTTACCGGCTTTCATCGTAATTTTCTGCTTTCCCACAACGTGCCCATCCTTTTTCAGGCGCAACGTCAAGCGTCGATGCTTGTTTGTAATGACGTTGCCAAAGAAACGTACTTCGACCATTTTCACGTGCTCATGACTCGGCAGGGCTGGAACACTGAACTCTAAGCTACCATCTTGATTTTCTGTTAAAAGAAAAAGACACGAATAAGAATTGAAAACACGAATTATATATATGCATATTTGATAACTTTATGAATATAAATGAGCTTAAATAATGTATGTTTATGTTTTAGTTTTCTTATTAGTTCACATACGTATAGGTTGGTCCCGAACTGACATTTATGTTTTCTGGTATTGTTTATAACCCTGATATTTTTTTTCATTTCTGAGCATAGAATAAAAATTTTGTACAACAAGACGAACCATGAATTCCAACAATGTCACTGTCTCTTTTTTTAATGTTTCTATTTATCAAAATAATGACCGATATCTTTTTCTTAATATGTGTTATTAATACATAATTTGTAATTAAATTAATCAAACCGATTTCGGCAACAGTTGAATTTGTGAAAATATTTATTAGCTGGAATGTAAAATACTTACGGGTAGCAGTGACGCTGCGAATAGTGTCTGACTGGTGCAACCGATGAAGTGTTCGTCCGTCCGTGTGTCCGAGCACGGAGGTCATCTCACCGCCTTGAACTAGCTGCTCAAAGACGTCGATCATGAAACCCACCGACGGCTTGTTGACGTCAGTCTGAATTTGATACTGTTGACGTATGTGCTTCCGCAACTCTTCCTTTTCAATCGTCCTTTCTTTTGTGGCATGAATCCCGTGTAGCGACTGCAGAAGCATCGATTTCGACACACCCGGACTAAGTTCACGGCCGATTTCTATTGCACTTGTTATTTTCACGATTGTAAACAATATTGCACTGTATAAGAATACAGAAAAAATGTTAATTTTCCATGCCATAATGGATATTTTCTTCATGCTATGTCATTGATGTCAGTATATCATTTGGCACACACCGTCGTAAAATTTCGTTTGAAGTCCCACTTCAAATGCTGGTATCAAAAATGTCCGAATCTAAATCCGAAGATTTACTGGGATTTAGACTTTCTCCAAATTTCATGCCGTTATCAATAGACAATTTAGATTCCTAACTCTCTCTTACTAGCTTTCGCTACGGATGAGATTTGTATACTTTAAAGGTGTCTAAATGCTTCTAACTACACTTCAATCGTTATCTAATGCACTTTTAATGCTTTAAAAAATCCGTTACTTTCGGATATTTTTTTCCAAAAATAGATTTCAATTTTTCTGACAATTCATGCGATCTAGTCTCGATGGAATCAATTGCAAAAATGAGGTATGATTTTCATAGTTTCATGGCTTATATATGTGGCTGGATAGGGAGGCTTTTCTCACTTCTCTAAGCTTCCGATATTGTCCACGGCGCCACGGTCTATCCGGGTAATCTTATTAACTCTCTCTGGGTGATGGGATTATGGGGTCCGTTTTCACTGCAAATACTCCTATGATTAATCTTATGATAATCTTTAGTTGACAAAGCGCCATTCTGGTGCAATGATTACAATCACTCTATGGAAGAGTAAACGTTCCCTGGCAATAATTGCAATTATTAGCGTAATACAATGTTCAATAAATATTTAATTGCGATTAATACTAATTAGATATACTCACTAGAAATATATTTTACGATGCATTTGACGCTGTATAAGATTTCGTTTCGGCGTCTGGTAATTCTGTTTATGGTCACTGTAAGATTTTGTGGTAATGTAGAATTTGCTTATAGCTTGAAAATACTTATATTTTCATAGCACCAAACCGTAAGGCGAAGTCAGTCGTATTCCATGGTCACATGCAAGCTCTGTTTGTGAACATCGAGGCGATTAGCCATTGTACTGCATTAATAGAACCAGGTCTTGTTGTTGGGCACGATATCGCCCCTTTGCAGCATCCAAAAGAATGACCGACAAAATATTTCCGGCGTTCAAAACCAACTTTCAGACATGACCACCAACATCCAAGCATCAATAGTTTACTAACAAAGCAATTGTTCAACACATACCTTCCACATTATTTGTGAAATTCAACTGCTCAAAGGGGTCAAGATTGCTACCACCTACACTATTATGTCCAATGGATTTACGTTCTTAACTAAACGTTTGTGTAAGAAATCCTCGTTGAAGATAATGACAAGATAGATGGATTTGGATGAAAACGATACAAAAACGAACATCCCTAGGAATCCGTCTATTTTGATTAGATATATGCTTCGGTACATTCCTTGATATTGATATCTTTCTCTCCTTGATGAAAAAAGATAAATAGGCATGCGACAGTAAGCCGGACAAATAAGGGCTATTGAAGTGATTCTGTTGATTAGTAGGTTGCACATGAAAGGGACTTGAGCCATGACTCTGTCGCGGATATCATCGGATTTTTTTCTTAAGATATGCAGTTTTGACCTATAACAGCACCTTGATTGCATCTTTCAAAGTGTATTTGGTGTGATTGTTTCCTTCTAAAAATGATTTTTAAAAACACAAAATACAAACAATAAGCACACACAATAATAAGTTTAATCGTGACAATTTTAAGTTCCAGAATTATAATGTACTTAGATGTTATAATATACAAATATAAGCATTATTCAATGTTGTATCTGTATTAAATCTCAATTTTCGTCGCAATACATGCAAATGAGATTTGTATTTCATCAAGTTGTCTTTGATTTATTTTGGCTGTATACAGACAGTAAAGAAAAATAATATATATTGTATGTATTTACAAATCTCAATAAAATGGAGGGTTATCTTCTATAATACCCCAATGCAAATTCAAGGCGGACCATACAATGATTCACATTGCTTACAAATAACAACGGCGATATAAGTGTAATACAAATTGATGGCATAAGAAATATTCCTTGCATGGCGAACATGGAAAGTTTCAAACAACAATAATTATACATTTAAGTATTTTAGCAACTTATGAACAACGTGAATTGTTCTACGTTAAAAAAGTGTTTATATTGCACTCAGAATAATATATATTGATATTATGTATATATGTGTGTGTGTGTCTAAACAAAGATAAATCACTTTTTATATAGCA
Organism: Dreissena polymorpha; assembly: GCF_020536995.1. Taxonomy (NCBI): domain Eukaryota; kingdom Metazoa; phylum Mollusca; class Bivalvia; order Myida; family Dreissenidae; genus Dreissena; species Dreissena polymorpha. The sequence continues at coordinate 109,500,824 of NC_068356.1, read as the reverse complement.
AAACGTCCGTGAAAATGGACTCCAAGATGACGATACCGCCTACGAAGTAGAGGAACCAGAGTTTGATACGGTCCAAATGGTCTCGGCGAATAAATAGTATCTGAAATACATAAGTGTGTAAAGTTATATCGTACTAGGTCCAAATGGTCTCGCGAATGAATAGTATCTGATATAAATGAGTGAATGAAGTAATGTCAACTGAGCATCGCTCTGGAAAAACGGAGATCGATGCAGGTGCGTAAAGTGTCGTCCCAGATTCGCCTATGCTGTCCGAACATGTTAATCAGGGGCGACACTTTCCGCTTTTATGTTGTGTTTTCTTTAACAGTAAGTCTCTTCTTGTAAAAAATCCAGTTTAGGCGGAGAGTGTAGTCCCTGATTAGCATGTGCGGACTGCACAGGCTAATCTGGGACGACACTTTACGCACATGCATTACGCCCCCTTTTCACAAAGCGAGGCTCAAATATAAAAATTCCACCTTAACTGGATATACGCGAAGAAGATACTTTAACTACAGTAAAACGAAAAATACCATAAATACGGAAAGTGATTCCCTGATTAGACTGCGTGGATTGCTTGGGCTAATCTGGGACGGCACTTTACGCGCATTCATTAAACCCCGTTCTCCAAGAGCGAGGCACAAATGTGTATTGTTAATTTAAATGGTCTCTTGCTCTTGCTCTTTGTACATGTATCTCTGTTCAACAGTTTCTCAGTCCTATATCGATGGTCAATCCTACCACACACATGCCAGTTGTGCGTGTGCGGGACTGGGCTGTGGGAAAAGATTAATTAAAGGCATGCTAGTAAATTCGTAAAAATAAACTATTAACTCATAAATGGAGTAAATATATTAATATAAAATAAATGTCGAACAATAATATTCGTATAAAATAAATGCCAAACAATAAATTGTGTTTTTTTAAAAGTGCACATGGTCATTTTGTGCCGAAATTGCAGTATGTGAGGACATATTGTTTCATGAAAGAACAAACTGATCGTTTTTCAATTGATCGGTTATGTGGAAGAGGTTAACATCAAGACAACGCTAACAACCTGCAAAAGACTATCAAATACGTCATTATACGGCTTTCTTTTCGGCAAGTAAGTTACTAATAAACAAAGCCTTTTAAGACTACGGTAGCGTGAGAAAGTTTTACTAATTGAAATTGCGCATGATTGTAATGAGGAATATTTATTGATCAAATATTTTTGTTTACATTACATTTTTAATGAGCAATAACCGTGAGACAATAAAGCACGATATAATTAATCCCAAACAATAATAACACTGATAATGTCATAATATCCAAGGCAATCGCCCCTCGTCTTAATTGCAATAAGGCGACAGATTATTGCGATTTGCTGTCTGGACTTTGGATTAACGCTGGATTAACGGGCATCCAGCGACGGTCGTCTGTAAAAAAATTAAAACCCCATAGCAGCCATTACTGGAATCTTGGACGGGTTTCAATTTTCGCGAGAATTTCGTAGCGCGACTGGTTTCGTCAGAAGTTGATTTCGACGCGACACTTTAACAAAGTGAAGGCGAAGTGATTCACACATTATTGCGCAAACGCTTTATGAAAATAATCATTGATAATCGCGATTAGTTACGGGCAGTATTACATGAAAGCGATTCTGATGGCAACTAAATCGGGGCTAATTGAAATTAATTGGTAAATGATTGGACTTAATGTAGCTCGAACCTCGTGGTCAATTCTGTCGGCGACCAGATTTAATCTGTACTAGAGTTAGTTTTCGATCCGTTTTAAGGCGTTATCATTATGGCATCACAATAAATTTATTAACACTTTTATTTCTTCCCTTTTCTCAAGTTGCTTAGAACTGACCTTAGTTTCAATCTAGCATTTTTTTTCCAAAACACATTCGACAAGAGGTTATTACATTTGTCCGAGAATCCATTTTGTACTGTTTGTATCAGTCATATAAATTCCATATCAATTATAATTTATAAGATATACATTATACCGAATTATAGATTTATACATGTAACAAATGACATAAGAATTAAATCAAATATAAATGTTATTTTTTTACATACACGCACATGAATGTGGAAAAATCAATTATAAATTATTGCTTTAATTTAAATGAAATATTGAGGTCAATTTTTAATGTCTTTAATGCTTCTCTAAATGATGAAACTAGCAAAGAACACTAGCTGGAGTGGTACAAATCAATCAAGTTGGGAACGGGAGCACATATTTCTTGGATCTAAAGTACATTTAAAACTGTAGTTTGGGCATAACATATATGTAACATTCAAAACGTTTACGTATTAATACGACATTACCCAAAACAGAATAACGAACATGATATGTTCCTCAAAAATAAGATGAAAAGTATGTTACGATGCTCGTTTAAAAGTTCGATAATGTAGACACAATACACATATATGCGGCGTGTTTATCATGCCATAGCGCATGACTATACTAAATGTGCACCTGCCTATCATTTGACAAAAATACAAACTAGCCTCTGTATTCATGGCCATAAAGTCGATAAAATGCATACGAACAAATATTAAAATCAAGTTGGAATTGTGAACTCGACAGCTCGTAAATATATGAACTATAAATACACACTTGATTATTTGTTAATGTAATGGTCGGTGAACGATCGTGTATTACATTCATAAAAAATCAGCTTATAAATACTAAATACCAATATCAAAACAAGTAACGAAAAAAAATCTGTTCATGAAAAAAACACACTCAAATACTTGGTAATTCAGTGACTTTAAAGGGATCTTTTCACGCTTTGGTAAATTGACAAAATTGAAAAAAGTTGTTTCAGATTCGCAAATTTTCGTGTTAGTTATGATATTTGTGAGGAAACAGTAATACTGAACATTTACCATGGTCTATTAGAGCCATTATATGCATCTTTTGACGATTTTAAAACCTAAAAATTATAAAGCGTTGCAACGCGAAACGATTGAATAATTTGGAGAGTTCTGTTTTTGTCGTTAAATTTTGTGAAACTACGAAGATTGCTTATATAAGGTATAAAATACATTCAGCATGTGTAATCGGCGGAATAGCTCAGTAGGCTAAAACGTTTTTACTTCAGGACTATGGCAGGACTCCAGGGGTCACTGGTTCGAAACCTGGTCCGGGCAATGTTCTTTTCCTTTTTTTAATTTTATTCTTGATTTTTTACTGGAGCTTTTACGATCCAATGTTTACATTTATCGATATAAAGCATTTAATGAATAAGTTAAAAAATGCCAAAATCTGTGAAAAGGCCCCTTTAAGATATTGGCTTAAAATTCACCAAGTATCTTTGTGTATTGCAGTACGCCACCAACTATCATTTCGTCAAAAGTTGATTGCGTCTCGACACTTCAACAAAGTTACGGTGAAGTGATTAACAACTTTGGCGCAAACACTTCAGGAAAAAATCAACGATAATCGCGATTAGTCCGGTGTGTCAGCAATTCTGATGGCATACACATAGTGGCTAATTGAAAATAATTCTCAAACAGTTGGATGATTATTACACTGGTGTCTTCGTGTAAATGGTATTGCTGTCTGGACATTCTCGGTAATACTCTATTTTTGTCTGCGGTGAGATTTAACATCCCATGACATGATTTTCGATCCGTCCGATTTTATCGTTTGTTACCTTTTTGTGTGTGGATCAGAATTTATTTACAGGTCATCTCCGCGTTTTCACGACAACTTTTAATATTGACCTTTCCCTGTAACTTTTCAGGGGAGATCATTATTTTTTAGCCAGAGTAGGTCTAAATTTACCACCGGCTTCCCTGGTATTCGCCAAACAAATAATTGTAAAAGGAAACAAAGGCGTGGTGGCCAATGAAACCTTAACGTGTCCATGTAGTCATGAGCATCTGTGGCTTATGAGATGAGTAATGTTGATGCCGAGATATACGGGAGCCATGAGGGAATATTTTTATCATATACACACTATTTCGTGTAAATGGCATGTGGGTGTTATGTTTTTGTTTGGAGCGGCAGTGGAGGGGTTAGTCGAACTGTTCGCTTAAGTAAGTCGTGAAAGTCAAATGCGTCGTGTCTCAGTCTCCAAAAGTGTACACACTATTTAAATATGACTGCGACAAATAAAACGTGGTTTAATAATTTGCACGAAAATGCCCAGTTTGGAAATGAGATTAATTTTATTACATTCATACCCGTAGCCAGGGGGGGGGGGGGGGGGGGGGTGCGTTGGGTGCGTTCGCACCCAATCTTTTCTGACAAGTAAAGTGTACTACGCAAGTTGCACCCAACTTTATTTGACGCAAAAACGGTTATATATTTTTCCAGGAACCCAGTGAGTCTTCGTATTTAAGCGTTATAATAATGTATTCAATATGCAATCGACAGGTCACCATATAATTCATATCTCGATTAAGTCATTTCCTAGATAGCGCATGCTTTTTATTTACAATATTTAACCGTAGAATTGTTTAAATCAACAGAAGTTTTGACAGCATAATTTGAAAAGATCTAAGAAGCCGGTCAGCGCAAAATGGAATTTGAATCTTTGTTATAAATGATATTTGTTTTCTGTATAATGAAAAATTATTAGCCTGGCACCCTAATCCTTATAAAAGCGATACTTATTTATGGATATTTGATACTGAATGCTTGTTTTGTAACTTTTGCCATCGTTATTAATGTCTGTTAAAGCTATAACTTTAATAGATATCATAACAAAATGATGAAGCCTTCTTATTGTGGGTTGAAATCCCAGTCCAATAACCTTTTTCGACAATTATCTAAACAGCTTGAAAAACAATTTGATTTACTTGAATAAATAATCTTATGAAAATGAAAATACATTTAAGATGATTATTAGCGGAATGTTATGTCAGCTTCCGAAAATGACTGAAATCAAAGGACACCATTCGACTATTGCCGAAGACTAATGAGTCACTGGTTAATAACTTTGCATAATACCACGATTTATAACAATTATACATTGTGCACAGCATTTCCAACAGACTGCGTTATCTTTTTGTTATATCCCTGTACAACCATTTTCGGATCCCCTAAAGGGTTTTCCACAACAAAAATATCAGCTATGGTCAAGACAGGATATTTTTTTTTTGCTGTATGACAAGAAAACAAATCATTTCTACAAAGCAATGTAGCTTTTTGTAGTTTACCAACACTTAATGGCGTCTGTTCTGCTCAACATACATAACTTTCCACAATGTTTTAATTATGTCAAACCTGACACTAGACATGTCCTACTCTTAAACAGTTGTTATAATGAAGTTAAAACGTTATAACATATGATCAGGTGGACGTCAACGTTAAATGTTCATCAACTGTGACGGATCTTGAGCATATAATGGGCAAATAAGTACATCTTTTTCTTCAACGTCCTGGTATACATTGTTAAGAACTTTGAGACCATAGGGCCAGTAGTTTGTGGTTATAGGGTCTTAGTGAAGCCTTAAGTGTTCTATATTTCTGAAATTCGTTTAGAAAAACAGTTAAAAAAAATATTAAAGTAACCAGTTGTACCATTTTTGATTTCTTTTTAGTATTGATGCAGATTAGAGAAGACCCAGTTTTGTAAATCAGTGTTTGTTGTACAATATAATATAATCTTGTTTAGAGTAATATGCAATGCCTCTGGTGCTACACATAGTAGCAAACAAACAATTGTTTTGACATGTTGTATTTCCATTAAATTTGCTCGATGTATGAATGGTAGAATGTTGGAATGGTAAAACACACCAATTTTATCTTAGATTCCAAGATTCCAATAAATAATGATATTTTATACCGTTCTTATTGTTGATATAACATTCTATAATTTTGTTTTTGCATATGTAAACAAAGTTTGTGCGCGCATACTAGTGTCGGGTTAAACACCGTATAAAATGATGTACATGTATATCCGTGACTGATCAAACAAGAAACCGTCGGAGACGGGTGATGCTCCCCAAAGGTTTTTTGGTCACAATATTGCACTATATATTCAGATAAAAGGAAACGTCTTGAGGGCACAGTAGTTGGGGGGACAATACTTTTTTTATAGAAAATTTCAAAGGGCCATAACTCTGTGAAAAATCATCCGACCAGAACCCGCTGATAATATGCACATCTCCTCTTGGTAGTGAAGCTTCCCATAAAGTTTCATTGAATTCCGGTCATAAGTTGCTGAGAAATAGACCGGACAAAAATTGTGCACGGACGGCAGACAGACAGACAGACGCACACACGGACAGACGAAGTGGCGACTATATGCTCCCCCCAAAATAAATTTTAGGGGAGCTAAATTTTGGGGGAGCATAAAAAGGTGGTTATTGGAAAACGTGGTGGGGAATACATGTATGTTATATCATATTCATGTCAATCAGTCACTGAGTATGGTCAATGAAAGTGAACTTTCATATAAAAATACTCCATAACTTCAGTCACTAAATACAGTCAAAAAGTGACCAGAATGCAGGAGTTTACGTTTCATTATCGAATATTTCTAGGGGGAGGACCTCCAAAGCCCCCGATTGCAGGAGGGGGACATCCCTTCCCGCACACCCCTCCCCCCCTTTGCCGGCAAAAATTCGCACCCCCCTTTTCAAAACCCTGGCTACGGGCCTGACATTACGTTTGATCTTATATCACTACTCGCATGTTTATGTGATACAACAACAACCATGGGCGTTAATGAAACAAATGAAAACTAGTTCGTAAATACGAAGAAATATTTGCTTATTAGATGGGTTACACTTTTTCGTTTATTGAAACTGAATAATTTCGTACTATTAAGTCCGCAAGTCGAGTGCCTCGCAGACTATCAGAACGAGGCTGAACGTGATGCCGCTCAACGTCGCATCTAATTTCAACCCTTCACGCTTTTGAACATTCGACGACGTAACGATATTGTAAACACATAAGATAGTTTAAGATAAGTTAGTTTATTAAAGTCTTATAATAATGTACCTAGTAAAACATATATAAAATAACTTTAAAACACAGTACATAAATGTCACTCATAATTGAGTTATAAGAGACTATACATATTCTAAAATACAATTCAACGAGAATAGCTAAAACTTTATGAACATATTTCACTTCTACAAATGGGAATATGTTCAAGTTTTTAACTTCAAATAGCGGTTTTAATTAATACAAAATATATAAGAGTAAAATAGATCTTAGATCTAATTGCTATGGGTGTTAAACAGATGTCATTTTGCAAATCAAGTGCCAAATATAACTTCGAACTGGAGCAGAAAATTGAATAGAATTAAAGCTGCCCAAATACAAATTATGAAGAAGTGTAATGTCTACAAACACAATCAAGATGATTAAAGGATGGTTTAGTGAGTATGGTAGTATTATGCAACAACAAAGGAACACAAGATGACATCGTCAGAATAAGTAGTAAATATATAACTTCCATGATAAGTGACAATACATAAAATACATTTTCTTTATTAAAGTACACGTGTTTTTTACCCTATTGTTTGCACAAATGTTGACACTCCTCGTTTGAGCATTTGTATCTAGGAGTTAATAAAATGTCTATCAAAAATTTTGTTTATTGATATATACCGGTATGTGGTTTAACTGTGACAGTGTTCAACATAAACCCATTATCTCGCTATGATCAGATACTGTGACGACAAATACTAAATATAAACATAGTGTCATAAACCAGAGGTGGCAGATATCTGGTCATTTAACATAATTTATGATACCATGTCTTCTTGTGATAGAAGTAATCATTTGTTGGAGTAATTTAAGGCCAAATACTCAACTGCTGCTTCAATTAGATATGTAACATATTGAAAAAAATATTATCTTTCCAAACAGGTTGTTGGAAATTAAATTTTGTATAGATATTAGCCGACTTAATCATAATAATAAAGTGCTTATTACTCAACAAAATTTTAAAATTTATATGCCAAACATTTAACGTATTGAGCATGTTTCGGCAAAATAAAACTCCGTCATAAAGTAATCCTTTTAAAGAGAGTACGGCAGTGTACGTAACAACTTAATTAAAACATTCATTTTCGTTTGATCACAACGAGGTTAAAGTATAAAAATACAAAAAACACAACAAAACAGAGTTATAATATAAAATGCTTTATAGTTATCACTCAGAATCACGTATAAAGAGATGTCAATATACATGTATAGACTGTATGATTTGCAACACGTCCGTTGTTTTTTTTCACTTGTTTAAATAATTATTCAGTATTGTGTTTCACTGTGAAAATATACCATATAAAATAAAATTAACATAACATTTAAATAGTGTCATGTACTCAATTTTTATGTCGTTCAATTATAATTTATGTGTTATAATGTTTATTTTAAAATTTATTATCTTATATTGACAAAACGCATGTTATTACCGTTTCGAATTTAAAAACAGCAACCAACTTCGCTATAATCAGAGAGGTCTCTGCTATAATATGTTCTCCATCATTTGCATAACATTTGACAAGAAATATCTTTAAAAAAGATATACAGCGTTGATTGTGGTTGGAGTTTGTGAAAGGTAAAGAGTTCAATGAGTGAGATCAAGGATATCGAATGTCTTTTTCTGTGATGTTCTTAGCTGCATCACACGCAGTACGGGATGTTACGCGGAGTTTTCGCGGCTTATTTTACATTATTACATATTGCTGGTAATAAACCTATAGATACAAAACAGAAAACCAAAAGAAGAATGGAAGGGAAATTAAAACATACGAGTCAACCGGCCACACACGAAGTATCCGTACATATTTTAAATATTTATACGCGCGTTCTTCGAACAAACCTGTTTAAGTGCTTTGTCGAGCATTGCTATTTGATACGATTATTAACAGTATCGAGAATCATCGCGCTCATGATTAATACATTAGTCAATATGGTGGAATAATTCATGTTAAATTAATCAAAAATAATATTTATCATGGTATTGTTGAAAAGACATTAAGAATCTATTATTGACACACCATGATTATATCGCTGAATATCTTCATTTAACATATTTCTGGTCTAAAGAAAATTCCAGTTCATCTAGTTCACGCGATAGCGTCTATATTATATAACGATTATTTTACTGGCCGCAAACTCAGGTCAGCACATAAGGTAGTCGTGAAGACGCAGCGAGGACCTGTAAATAAACTCTGACATTCACACACACTGGCCGCGAACTGACCCTGATACCTCGCGGGTTGAAATGCAATGCATTTAAGTGAGGCCACGCTTTCACTGCTCTTTATACTTTTACATGTTAGCATGTTGACAGGAATATGTAAGTCAGTACTGATTATGAGAACATAGCCTTTAAGTACATACGCTCTTGCGCTGGCAATCCTCTGAAAATAAAAGGTGCACGCACAAACTGTATTGATGTCGAGAGTTGAGTGTAAAACTGTTCTATCTATTAAGCCTTTTCATTAGAGATACTATTGTTTCATGCAGTTAAACAGTGTTACAAAGACGCGGACATGTTTCCAATGTTCTGGTGGTATACTCAAATCAGCCAATGGAATAAATGAAGTGTATTCATACGTGTCTATCCGCGGGAAATTTTATTTGAATTCATTGGACACTTACACAGGTCAGGTAAGGTCAAAAATGACGTTAAACAGCTACGCCGAAAAAATAGTAATCACTTTCAACCTCGTTTTGAGATTCGACGCGTCACGTGATATATAAAAATAGTAACATAATAAGTATTGTGAAACCGGTATGGTTTATTCCAGTCATTCACGTTAGCTCAATGGAACGTCCAATAATGCGTAATAAGTTGATGAAGTGGCGCGACGCTTTAACAAAGCGACGTTGGAAAGCTTGATTACCCATTGTATAACCCTTTAGAATGATCATCATCCTTATCAGAGACTAACGCGATTAGATATGTATAATCACAATTCGGATTACAAATGAAAAGGAAAACACTGATGTTGATACTGAGTTGATTGGAATTACAATAAATGTTTAAGATTGTTTTTGGTCATGTCAAATTTGATAATTCTGTCTATTGAGAATATGGCATACACAAAGTATCAGTCATTAAATTGAATGCTTGTTTTTTAACTTGAAAAGCTTGAAACTTATACTGACGATGGCTATTAAATGCCGATGATGATTATTATTCGATGATGACAATATGGAGGTGGTGGTTGTGGAGGTGGTGCTCATATTGATTATGACGACGACGACGACGATGATAATATAATGAAGATGAAGAAGAAGAAAAACAAGAAAAAGAAAAAGAATAAGAAGATGATGATGATGGTGGTGGTGGTGATGATGATGATGATGATGATGATGATGATGATGATGATGATGATGATGATGATGATGATGATGTTGATGATGATGATGATGATGATGATGATGATGATGATGATGATGATGATGATGATGATGATGATGATGATGATGATGATGATGATGATGATGATGATGATGATGATGATGATGATGATGATTATGGCTTTGACGATAATATACTTACGAGAATGACCTCTATGAAAACGAAACCCAGTAAACTGAGACCCATCATGAAGTACAGCGCTCCGTTAGCCTTGTTTTTCACTCCCTGCACTATGCTCAGTATCATGCACACCTGAAACAAGTGTGAAAAAAGTACAGCGAACCTTAACAGATAAGTTACAGAAAAAACTCAAGAAAATTAGAAGAATAACGTTAGCTTGAAATCGTATTATGTTTGTTCACACAATGTTAGCTTCATATGTTTTCTTTATCGCATTCCTTGAGTTCCCTTCTTTCCTGAGGCTGCATGACTTTGAAGGGTGTGTCCCTATCATGTTTACTTAAAGACAAGTCACAAATTGTGAATAATATGGACTTTGGTGGGAGGAGCGGTAGAAGGGGCGGTATGGCGACGACGTTTATTAGGCAAATGCGCTAATTGGGGCTCGAATCCGGTCCACCGAGCTGGGAAGTGTTCGTGTACCAATCATTGTGCTAGCCGGACAAACCAGTTTCGAGAAAACCTCATATTTTCTTGTTATAACGATTAGCCTCGTTCTGGAAAAAATTCATAGTTCATTTGCATAAAGTTTCATTCCAGAATAGCTTGTGCAGTTCGAACTGGCTTATAAAGGACGACACTTTCCGCCTAAACTTGATTTTCGTCTAGAAGTGACTTCTTAAAGGGGACTTTTCACAGATTTTGGCACGTATTGAAGTTTATCATAAAATGCTTTATATTGATAAATGTAAACATTGGATCTAAAAAGTTTCAGTAAAAAAACAACAAGAATAACATTAAAGAAAGAAGAAAAGTAACCCTCAACAGGGCTCGAACCACTGACCCCTGGAGTAAACGTCTATCGCTTAGACCACTCGGTCATCCGTGCTCATGCAATGAGTGATGTATTTTATACTTTATATAAGCACTGATTCCTCGTAGTATCAAAAAATATAACGACAACAACAGAGCTCTTCAAATTATTCAATCTTTTCGCGTTGCAACGCTATATAATTTTCAGGTTATTAAATCGCCAAAAGATGCATGGATATTTTAGAGCATGGTAAATGTTGACTACATGTATTACGGTTTCCTCACAAATATCATAACTACAACGAAAATTTGCGATTCTGAAACATTTTTGTTAAATAATTTCGTCAATTTACCAAAACGTGAAAAGGCCCCTTTAAAAAAAATGTCCATGATAAGAATGTGGGGAGTTCATAAGCTAATATTGGGTGACACTTTACGCACATGCATTAAGTCCTGTTTTCTCAGAACAAGGCTCTAATAATAATATTAATAATATAGGAACAAAAAAGCTTGAAAAGATCCCATACCAGAACCATGACGACCACCAAGGCCACGAACAACCATTGCAGGCACCTCTGTAATATAAATAAGCAACACGTGTAATTTAGACGTATTGAACACTGCTTATATATATGTATACCAGTATAAGAAAATGAAGTAAAAGTAGTTGATGTTAGCAGGTTTGCCCCTAGATTGATTCAGTCGTGAAGACGCAGCTGAACCTGTAAATAAGCTCTCAAATACACACGCAGTAGTAGATGTGGTGGACGTAGAAGACAAACATTGAATTTATTCTATATTACCATGTGTCACATAGTTACAAAGATACAGGATCTTTTTTTGATTATTATATACGTTTTCAGCAAATTGTTCTATTAGATTAAAACAAGTGTGCTGGTATTTGTGTCATTTTAAGTGGTGGTAGTAGCAGTTGTTGTATTTTTTTTCCATAATACTAAACAAGATGAGATCACATAAAATATCACACCACTTTTAATATAAGAATAATAGTTGTACCGTCTAGCTCATTTGGTAGTACAACAGAGGACTGCTAATCCAGGGGTCTGAAATTCACTTCCTGGCCTAACCAAGTTAGTTACTTGATTGGTCATACAAATAATAAATGTATTCGCAATTATACGACTGTTATGAAATGTTGTTGTTAACGGCAACAAATGCAAACAAATACAATACTTAACATGAAAATACTCACGGCCATCGGCGTCTGTGTGCTGTCATGGTACAGAGCCTGGCTCGGAATCGTTGACTGGGGCTGAACTTCCGGTCTCTTCGGAGCCAAGGCATCTCTTTCAGACATTTTAGCGAACGTCAATAAATCAGAAAAAAATCACAGCTAGTCTTCTTTGATATGTCGTTTATTTTCCTTTTCTAAGTAATATTAATGTTCTATAATTGATATTCCGGTTGCCATTTCGAAACCATGTTATTTCCTGGTACCCGGATAGAACGCTGACGCGGATTGGCGGATAATAATCTCGCGACCAATAAAATTTAAAATTACATGTACATGTAAATCATGTGACTTTCCAAAATGGCGGACTCCTCGGTGAAAGTTACTGGCTTGGATAGCAATGCGATTTACCATGAAGTATCACCGACAATTGTAAGACACTTTGTGTTTAAAACATAATCCTTTAAAGATATACTTTTTGTAGTTATTATATTACTTATAACACAGTTCATTCGTTTGTTAATCATAATGTTAAAAAACACACTCAAACATCACAAATCCTTATGTACATAAACGTATAGATTGTTAATTATCTACATAAATTCAAACATGCTCAATTCAGTCTCTGATACAATTGGTATCACTTGGGTTGATTAGTTTTACATTTAATCAAGGTTTCAGCCCAGCACGTTATCACACCGACTACGATTCGTTCATACCCGCGACAAAACTCATCATCCGATGAGTTAGTGAAAGCAAATTTTAAGTAGTGACTTTAACGACTTTGTGTGTGACTGATGTACGTTTTCTCAAAAATCAATTTCTGTATAAATTATCATTTTACTATACCCATAGTATATCCAGCTTGCCATTTAAACCTTGTTCAAGAAATAAATAGATCTATGTTTATTAATCCTTTAATTAACTCAAGAGATCTTCATGGAATGTTATTTGGTAAGCTTACGGAATGGTATTTATCGCAACTTATCTTTAACACTGATTCAAGCAATTTCTTTCACTGCACATATAGTCAGACGAATTTCTTTGTTTGTGGAGTTTTTTTTATTAGCAGTCAGGAAATGAAAGACACTCACACTAAATAAGCAAACCATATGATTCGTCTTGAATTTTTAACATGTGTCCGTTAAACCCAGCTCATTTTTGAAACCTTTCCCTTCTAGTTTCGCATGGACTACGTTGTTGAACAATTTCCATTGACAGGAAAAACAACTTCATTCGTTCATTATATCATAATTGTCTCCCTTGAACCTTTTCCAAACAAGCTCGCATCAAGGGAGGTCACTATGTTCATTAAACTGGACAGTTATCTGGGCATGTACATTACATATTTAATGAAAGGATCTAGAAGGTATCAAACACGCGAAAGTATACCATGTTTTCTTTGTGGTCGTTTTTCTTGTTAGTTATAGGTTTTTAGATAATATACGAGTACACTATCATCAATATGCTAAGTATAATGAATTGTTGGTTATGCTTTCGTATATAGTATAGAGCAAATTTAAGATTATGTGGAATTCGTTATAACAAAAGTTTAATTTGATATTTAGTGGTTATTATGGTTACTAGACGTTATGGTTATTGTTATTAGGTTTCTGATACCATACATGTGTTAAGTTTTCAAATCACGTCGAATAAGTGTGTTTGAAATGTGCATACATCCGATGTTATTATAAAATAATGAAAACGAGTTTCTAGTATAAAAACTTATAACTATGTATGCAATATTTGAATCAAATCACTTTTAAACGATCCTGATAGTATGTATGTCATAGAGTGTCTATATATTTCAGATATGTATGATGCGTCTCTATAATGCCGTCACACTTTTGATGGTACTGGTAAGTTACAGTACACAATTGCCATTTAGAACAATGCATGTTTTAAACCATTATAAATCGTTTTAAACCATTATAAATCTTAATTAGTGTGGTTGTAGACATTTTTCATTTGACTTAACACTAAGATGTTTTCTGAACCGCTATTGTTTAAATATTAGCTTAAATATAATGATTAGATAGCACATGATATTAATAAATTAAGGAGAAGCAAACTTAAACGTTAGTTTATTTGACTTATGTAATAACTGAAGCATGATTATCTATTTGATTGGAACTTATTTTACCTATCTCTAAACTATATAACTACAACATTACTTAAAGTATTATTTTCTTTTTTAGTTAATCAAACAATACCGTTTCACCCATACGGAGACACGTTTTTAATGTCATTCATACGAACACTTGTTGACAAAAAGTGGTACGATGGAAACACCCCTGAAGAAACTTGTGACAGTGCAATAATACTCATTTCAGATCGCGTTTATTATCTGCACAGTGCAAGGAATAAAGGACGACAGTTCTCACTTCCTACTGGCCGTGAATCTCCTGCGTGAGTAACAATTTGTTTATATATATATATATTTTTTTTTTTACTTCAAACAAAATTGTTTTGATCTGCTTTTTGGTAGTTTAACTATCTTCCAACTGTTTTTCGTCACTACTATTATATTTAATAATTATTTTATTATTATTATTTTTATTATTATTATTATTATTTTTATTAATTGTTATTAATTTATTTATTTTCTGTTGTTGTTTTTTTACAGTCAGTGGAATGGTCAGCATCGTTTGTGTAAGTTATATCTCTTGATTACGAGTATTTACGAGTATGTACTTATGTAAGTTGAATCTGACGTAAAGTTATGGTCTTATAGTGAACATATACCCTTAAAAGTACATTTAGAAAAAAAAACTTTAAGTTAATACTGTCAGACCGATTGAATGTTATGTAGATATAATAACAAGAGATTATTATAGATATATAATTAAATTAAATCTTCATAACATTCAATCGGTCTGACATAAAAAGGAAACAAGGAAATTCAACATGCAGAGAGTTATTGAAACTTGTTGAAATGTGTAAATAATGTGCATTTTCTTATTCAGAACTGGTGGTACAGAAAAAGTGAACTTGTAAGTCTTCGTTTTATGTTGCGCCCGTGTTTAACCCATTTATGCCTAGTGGACTCTCCCATCCTTGTCAATTGGATCAATTTATTTCCAAAATTAGGAATATCTAGTATAATTATTTCTATATTTAGAATATTTCTTACAGAAATTCCTTTAAGCAAACAGCGATGACCCTGATGAGACGCCGCATGATGCGGTGTCTCATCTGGGTCGACGCTGTTTGCCAAGGCATTTTTTCTAGACGCTATAAAGCTCGAGAAATGCTTGATATCCATCGGTTCTCTTGTTTGAAATTAGATTAGAAGTGAGGCACCATTCCTTTTAAATATATATATAGTGCGATGAAAAACTCGCGAGTTGTCTTATAAAATCCGCACTCAAAGCGTTTGTTAAAATTTTGAGAAACATTTGTAGACAGTTATAATACGAGTATATTTATTGTAAGTGTATACACTAGTGTCTGAAAAAGTATTGCCTGGTTAGCATATACAACATATTAATTTCTCATATACGCGTTTGATACTAACCTAAAACCACTTGCGAAATTACTTCTGATGTTTACTGTGTATGATCCTTGTTGGCAAACACCGATGTTTCCTATTTCCAGAGCGCTGACAAGTACTGGTACATCTTCCTCGTGTCCTCTGTCATCATCTTCCAGGTAAGCATGTAGCGCTATACCGGTAAATAGTACGAGATCATGGTTCGATATAATCATTATCTTCCGAGTTAGTATGTTACGGTATGCCGTGTGACGGTACGATAGTATGGTACAATATAATCATTATCTTCCGAGTTAGTATGTTACGGTATGCCGTGTGACGGTACGATAATATGGTACACTATAGTCATTATCTTCCGAGTAAGTATGTAACGGTATGCCGTGCGACGGTACGATAATATGGTACAATATAAAAATAATCTTCCGAGTTAGTATGTTACGATATGCCGTGTGACGGTACGATGATATGGTACACTATAGTCATTATCTTCCGAGTTAGTATGTTAAGGCATGCCATGTGACGATACGATAATATGGTGCAATATAATCATTATCTTCCGAGTAAGTATGTGACGGTATGCCGTGTGGCGGTAGGATAATATGGTGCAATCGGTCATCATCTTCCAGGTAAGTGTGTATTAGTTTATCGTGTTACAGTACGGTATTGTGAGACACGGTGCAATTATTTTCAAGCGTAGTATATAGCTGTTTACCCCAAGTTTGGATGTACAGTAAGCTTTGGTGAGGTACGGTTTCATGTTGCAGTAGGTCATCATCATACATTCGTCATCATCGTCAATGTCAATCTTCCTTATCATGCTAATTATCAGCAGCAGTTTCGCCATCAGCATCATCATTATCATGATAACCGTCGCCACATCCTTCATCGTCATTTATAATATAGTTATTCTTCGAACTATGATTACTTATATTAATATTATCATCACAGTAATATCAGTACTGAATTTATTATCAGCATAATCATAATAATCATCACCAAGTGTCATTTTAATATTGTGTCAACATTAACAATTTGCCCAGGCCATAACAACGGACATCTACGCCTTGCACAAGGCGGCCCCACCCATAACGACGCGCGCACCCTTTACCCTGCCCTCGACCACGCCGTACACGGGAACCACCATGACGTGGCGCACCATCGTGCCCGGAAGTGGCTCCGTGACGCCGCCTACCTTCGCCTTTCTGCAGCACGTGACAACCAAACTGTACGATACGCTGTATCGGTGGTAGCTGCAGAGGACAAAACAGTTCTCCAAGTAGCAGTTGTTGTGTGAAAAAAGCGTTGATTTATGCGAATACTCAAGACTTACAGAATTTTCAACTAAATACATTTATCAGATTCGTGAACACGGAATCTTTTTTTTTTCCAAATTTTTACTAATACATACATGTTAAACTCTAGTAATCAAATCGTACGTCTAAAACTGGAACTATAATGAATAAAGAAAATGCTTATGCAAAAAAATGAATATATAACAGCTACAAAATAAAAATAAAAACATATTGTCGAGCATAGCGAATGCAACAGTTTTTTTTTTAATTGAGCTAATTGTTAAGCTAAAGGTGAAAGTTTCCGACAGAACACTGACCAGAAAACCAAACGTCTCTATGAATCGCAAAAAATGATTTTGAAATTGCAAACGATTAATGAAATTCAAACGTGACAAATATATATATAATTCGCATGTTTTGTTTTCGCATCTAGCAATGTCAAGTATTTGATTACTACAAGGCATGTTCGTCAATAAATTACGAGTATCTGCTACTTTACAATCATGCCGTCGACAAACAATTTGCTTTATCTTCCACTTTGCTAATGATTTGTCTACGTTATTTAAATGCGCATGTTATTGTAATTGTAACATATTTTTAACGCACTTGTGTTTTTATTGTCGAGATATAAATTTCAATTTGTATTTGTTCACATGCAAACAAACACTTAATTTTTACATTGTAATTCGTGTATATTTCACATTTCGAACAACGATGTTAAAACCTTTATTTACTGATAAAAACGAACATTATTTCTAATTGAGAATGCTTATGTTAGAACAGTTTTATTTTTGAAACGAATTATATATTTGATATTGATGTATATATAATTGGTCATTTGCCTTAAATAAAAGACACGAATAAGAACTTTTCTCATGATAAAGCCTCTGGTGTTTTTATTTGCCGTAATTTATAACAACTTATACACTTTAAAAAGATATTTGGTTTGTGAAATGCAAACCTTGTGTGAAAGTGCATTATACAAGCATCTTATTGATAAGTTTATACACTTATATTTATTTTAGTTGTTGAGCGACGTTTCAGCTCAAATTTCAATGCATGCAAACGTGCATAATGGCATACGAAATAGCAAAAACGAAATTCACTTGTAGTTTATTACGATGAGCTACATTCATACATACGTTACTTGTATACAATATTTATAACAGCATAGTTCTCGCGGTCTTTTGTGGTGCATTTTATAGGTTATGCCTTTGATAATGTTCAAATTTCGTGCAAAATGAAAATCCAAGTTGAAAGTCTGTTGTCGGTAAACCTGAATCCATGGGAATAGGTTCGCACAATGTTATTAACAGAAAGTGATCCACTGATTGCAATTCAGTTGTGCTGATGTTGTTGTTTATTGTATGGACACGAACTCGACCATGTCGACTAAACTTATGCTACGTTGGTGACTGTACTGTTCTTTAATTTATGTTTTCCATCTTTGACACATACTATTCTATTCTTTTTAAAGCACGTGTTTAAGCTAAATCAAGATTAATTGAAGTGCATACTTTTAAGGTAAAAATCTGGTAAGAGCACGTAACTGTAGGTGCGGTGCATTAACTCGTGCTTTTTTGTTTAAATGTTTTGAAATTATTCGCGCGTGTTTTATATGTGTACACTGCGCGTCTATCTATATACATGTGTACATATAATGTATGTTTAAATTCATAATTATTTATTTTTAAAACATAAGATGAAAAAATATACCAGTCTAGACGAAAAATATATAATGCACATACTAATTATCATCCAATTATTTTTGCAGTTGGTTCGCATTACTTCGGAATGTCCATTGTTAGTGTTTTGTATCTGCAAAGGGCAAAGTAAGATCCGTGATTTCAAGTCTTCCGAAATTTCCAAGCTTTTATAAACCGATTAAATGCGTCAAATTAAGCGCAATGCTTTTCTCGGTCAGTATTGTAAAAATGCGAAATTTAAAATGCATCTAAAAACATGACTACATAATTCTTATAGAACTGTTTGCATGTTTCTCACCTTAAGTACAAATTGAATACATATTGAATAATATTACACGATGTACCGTGAACTGTGGTAAGTGTTAGAATTATACGTCAGCGGAAGGAAACACTATTTGAATTAACATGTGTTTAGTAGAATATAGTAGAGTGATGTTGCTATATAACGTTCATGTGCGCTTACACAAAACGTCAGGGGAGGACGCGCTTGAGTAGCAGAAATTTCATGCACTGTTGCATTATGTCTCTCCATACAAATGTTAAGGGCAATTCTATTTAATGATAAAATGAAAATATTGAGTTTTGTTCATTTAATCATTTCGTCCGCATGTTATGGTTTAGGCTTTTTTTGTTATATGCAAAACCAATAGGTCTGTAAAAGAAACAAAATGTGTTCGCAACTAGTGCGAATTTTGAACACACGCACATTATATACATATATTGCCGCTGTGTGTCCCTTTATCGACTCCAAACATAATGAACCTCGGGGACGAACTTTGAATAATTTTCAACATATTTCAGTTACATTTTGAAACCACAGCAGTCGCTCACGCCAATAAAGAGCCGAAGTATATAGTCCGTCAAATACGGGTGCGTCTACATGTAAACACGTACATGTATTACAAATCCAGTTTACCTCTAAGGACATGTTCTGTGTGGGAATCAATGCACCTGTTTTGTGAACTTAACATGACCTGCTGTGTTTCTTGTGTACGCCAGCGGAATTAATTATGTAGATTACGAGTAAACATTGATTGACGTGGACCTTACTTATTGCAAATTGATGATTTGATTGGAATAAATCATCAGAATTGCAAACACAGCTAATCACAACTTCTTAGAGTTAATATTTTAACAACAATGGAATACAATCAACGACGTCAGAAGGACAAAACATAACATGATCAAGAGAACAATTCTTTGCCTGCTACTCCCATCGAGAATACATCAACAAGACTAAAAAGTTTTTATTAAACGTTTATCTCAGTAAGTGACAATGTGCCTTTTTCAAATTTCAGAAGTCATTTCCGTATGTCTTAAAGTATGTTGCCTGTTTGTATCTTTCTGTCCAACGCCTGGCCGTCTTTCTTGTAAAGTGTCTTTAGCTGTTCAGGACATAGTAGATAACCGTTGTTAAGATTAACCGTGACACATTTCTCTCTCTTGACTGGGTTAAAGTTAATTATGTAGGTAACAATCTGAAAAAAAGATTTCATTCACAGAATACATTATTGTAATATTTTGGCCTACTGTACGTTGACAGCTGTAAAATACGCGTGCTCTGCTTTACAGCATAACGTGACGGCAGTAAGCGGCATCATCTCCGTGCCGCTGGTGCTACGGGAACACTTCTGTATAGACAACGATGACGTCGGCGTCGGGGAGCTCATCGTCACGATGTTCTACGTTTCCTGCCTAGCCACACTTGTACAGATCTTGGGGTGCGTCTTCGAATAATCCAAGGAAGCACGTTCGCCGCTCCTACAATTGCCATGTTATCTCAGCCGCGTTGGGTATGTCATGAGTTTTGTGGACATCGGTCTTCCGGAATTGGGTGGCGCGGGCCATATGGAAATATGAACCGCCAGTATACGAGAGATACAAGGGGCAATAATCGTTTCGGCACTTAGGTACATCGGAACTTTATCGACAGTTCCGGTCATCACTCCGACCGCGATTTCGTTTCTATCCGGTAGCATTAGAAAAGTCATCTGGTCAGTGATGGACAGCGCTGATGACCATGGTCATGTTAACGGTGTTCAATCAGTGTTTGATGGAATTTAGCATTCTAATGTTTAAACCAGTGAACGCAGCTGGAAACGATCAAATCAGACATTATTCGGCCTATTTCCGGGTGTGCTTGCTATCATTATTTTGACACTTATCTGCAGTACATTCACGACGACCAATGTTCTGAGCGATGGTAAAGACAATGCGGGATATCTCGCCAGAACGGATACTTGTTTACACGTCCTGGAAAAGTCGAAATGGAATGGATTCCCATACCTCGGGCAATTGTCGTCCCAACTGTAAGCGCTGTTTGTGTGATTAAAATTCAGTCAGGTGTCTGATCGTCCATGGTCGAATCAATCGGGGACTATGCTTGCGCAAGATTATCCGGCACACCTACCCAACCGCTTTACGCTGTTAACAGAGGCGTATTGAATGAGGGAATCTACTTCATCATGACCGGCGCTTTCGGGTCAGGCAACGGAACTACTCCTTGCAGAGAAAACACAGGTTTTATCGGACCTACGATGTCGTCCATTCGGCGGACTGATCATGATGTTCATAGGTGTCTTCGGAATTTCGCTGCATTATTTTTGATCATTCCGCAGCCCGTCCTTGGAGGGACGTCCATGCTAACTTTCGAAATGGTGGCGGCCGTAGAGCTCTCGAATCTCCAATAAGTGGATTTAAAAAGCTCCCGTAACTTGTTCGTCGTCGGCGTTCCGATTTTCTTAGGACTAAGCGTCTCTCGGTGGGTCTCCGCGAATGCGTCCGAACCGGCAGTGAAACGATTGACCGGTTGCTGACGGTTTTACTCAGAACGGGAATGTTCGTCGGCGGTGTTTTATGGTATATTCAAGACAAAACAATAACAGGCACTGAAGTGGAGAGGTGAATGAGTTCTTGGAAACGACGGGTATGAGTGCATGCGCGAGGTAGTCACGGAGACGAGAGGAC
Organism: Dreissena polymorpha; assembly: GCF_020536995.1. Classification (NCBI taxonomy): domain Eukaryota; kingdom Metazoa; phylum Mollusca; class Bivalvia; order Myida; family Dreissenidae; genus Dreissena; species Dreissena polymorpha. The sequence goes on along the minus strand of NC_068356.1, from coordinate 109,478,905 downwards.
GGACGCAGCCACTGTTTATAACTGTATGTCTGTATGTCTGTCTTTATAACATTTCGCTGGTTGGAAGGCTTATAAGGAGGGTCAAATATCTGCGATATCGTCCGATAAGTCCGACGTTTCTTGTCGAACAGAAAAGTATTTATAATTGTAATCTCTCGTCGATCACGAATAACGGATTTGAACACAATGAACCAAATATTTAATATGTTGTGTGTTTTTTTTAATACGTTTTTACTGTGTTGTAACACCAACGTTAGCTTTTCCACAACTTCATCGACTTTAAGAAAGCTTTCGACTGCGTGTGGCATTATGACCTATAACATGTGATGTGAGGATTCAACATTGGCGAAGGGCTGGAGCAAATCATTCAAGAGCTCTACGGAAACGCCAGTACTTCTAAACGGACAACAGACTGAATTCTTCAAAACATCAGTGGGCGTCCGTCAGGGATGTATGATCTCTCTCGTCCTGTTCAAACTTTTAATTGAGAAGATAATGCAAGAGACTCTCCATAACCACCACATATCTATTCACATCGGTGGAAGACCGATCTCCAACTTGAGATTCGCTGATGACATTGACCCCATGGATGGCACCAGAAGCGAACTTCAAAATGCCACCAACAGACTCAACAAAAGAACAGAAACATACGAGATGGTGGTCAGCACGGAGAAGTCGGAGAACATTGTGAACAGCACGATCAACACCAGTGCAGACATTACCACGAACGGTGAGAAGCTAAAAGAAGTGACCAACCTCAAGAACTTTGGTGCAACCCTGTCCAAGGATGTAACCAGTACCGCCGAGGTCCGAATAAGAATTAACATCGCGACCTCAGCGATGACCAGACTGAGCATGTTGCGAATAAGCAGTTCCATCAGCTTTCCCACCAATTACAGACTCTACAAGTCCCTCGTAGTATCAAACTATCCTGCTGCGAAACCTGGACGCTTCACGCGGAATATGAACGCATAACATAAATGTTTCCGAGGACTAATCCGCATCTCCTTCACGGAGCACAAGACCAACGAGTACGTCTGAAACACTTGTTGGCCCACAAAAGCTTCTACTTGCAACCGTCAAACGACGAAGTTTGACAACGTTACCAGGCACGACTGTCTGTGCAAGACTGTTCTCCAGGGTACGCTAGAGGGAGGTCGACGTCGAGGTCGCCAGAAGAAAAACTGGATTGACAATGTATAAGAGTGGAAATCCCTTCCTATGGATGAATTACTCTAAGCAGCACAGAACAGACCAAACTGGTCAATGGAATGATGTTGTTGATGTTGAAGAAGAAGATTAATTGATCGATTATTAAAGATTGGTCCCTATTCATAACTGTCTGCACATAACAGCCAAGCAAATACGAGGTTTTTAGTTATTCATGCTTCAAATAGTGCATAACTGTTCTATCTGATGAAATCGTACATGGACTTCCTCTTTGCGTCTGCCTTTATATTGGTACATTATTTTGAGACGCAACGCCATATTTATTGATTCGTTTACAAAAAATAATTTCAACCACGAAAACAAAGATCAATACACGAGTCATAGTTGATTCTAACTCACCCCAACAAAATCAATACCTCCAATATTTCTATATATCGAATCGTGTTCGTCCGTTAACCCAAACGTATAGCAACCCCCACCCCCCACACACACACACACGACAGTTTTATGTCTAAGTGACACAAAGTTATTCTTTATCCAACATTTGAAATTTATAGACGTTTATTGTCGTCGGAGCAAGACTTAATTTAAGTAGTCATACCAACCGCAATTTTTGTCTTAAAAAACACATTCTGTAATAACGATGGTATTTCCCACATAGCCCTCTATATGCATACTGCCTTTAAATAATCTTTCTTTAGCAATTTTAGACTTAGCGCAGGATCCGGATACTTTTCCGACGGACAGAAGGACGGACGAACAAATGAAAAGTACTTACATAACTTAAAAATTATTATTAAGGCCTGCTATCCACCTCGTTTCATCAACCTAGCCAAGTTCACTTATCGAAGGATTCATCTGTTAATAAACAATTGTTTGTGTAGCCGTACCATATGTAAGCATACCAACCGCAGTTTTTGTGCGCTAAAAGAAGTTAAATAAAATGCATATGTATGCTTTCTGGCCCTCTATCAACATGCTAGTAGTTATCTTCAACGTAGCTTGAGTACTTTTAGAATTATCGCAGGATTCATGCGTTATTTTCAATTTTTTTCGTAACTACGTCAACCACACATTTATGTGTCACGAAAATCTGCCATAAGAAGGATATTCACCATATCGAATTCTACCCTCATATCTAGTATCTTATCAACCTCACCATGTCGCCTTCTACCCTCATATCTAGTATCTTATCAACCTCACCATGTCGCCTTCTACCCTCATATCTAGTATCTTATCAACCTCACCATATCGCCTTCTACCCTCATATCTAGTATCTTATCAACCTAACTAAAATTATGTTTGAGTTTTCACAGGTTGAAAATTCGACAATGAACGCGAAATGTTGTCACCAATATCAGACGTATTCAATGATTTATTCTTATACCTTAAGACATCGGCATGAACTGCAAGAACAACTGTCTTGTACGCACCAAGATTTTTGCAAATTTATTTCAATAACTTTATATATTTGGAAAAATAAAGTTCTTAATGGTGTGATTACATGTCCAGCCCGTGTATAAACCCCTAAAAACCCCGTTGATTCTGCAACCTGGACACTTCAATTCTGTGTCGTAAGAAACGATACATACATTTTCTTTTGATTACAAATTGCTTTATAAAGATGAAGTGGCGATTCGAATGATGATGATGATTAAAACGAGGATTAATAGCATGACGTATGTGATTGATGATAGATGATGATGATGATGATGCTTCTGCTCCTGCTGCTACTGCTGCTGATGATTGTGATAATAAAGAAGAAAAAGAAGAAGCAGAATAAGAAGAAGAAGATGATGATGATGGTGGTGGTGATGATCATTGAAATAAATGCTGCGTATATATTTCTAATACGTGTACACTAATCAATTTAATTCAAACATGATCGCAAGCCGAAATACTTTATGCGCTATTGATTAACGCATTTTTAAACAATCAATTCTGTTATTAGTAGAAACATACGTCAAATAAAAGAACATAAAAAAAGTCTCCTTTGTTGCATGTGAATTAACACAAATAGAAAATATATTTATTTACATTCAGATTGTTCTGAATATTTGAGTATTCAGTTTGTCAGCTTTTGTATAACAACGTGAGCAACTAAATACGTTTTGCATAATGACCATCTTCTTCCAGCAGCAGCAGCAGCAGCAGCAGCAGCAGCAGCAGCAGCAGCAGCAGCAGCAGCAGCAGCAACAACAACAACAACATCATAATCATCAACAACAACAACAACATCATAGCATCATCATCATAATCATCATCGTCATCATCATCATCATCAATAACAACATCTTTTCCACGTTAGTATCGTCTCGCAAGTATCTATTTCCTGAGTGTTTCAAACATTTTACTGCCGAGCAATAACATCAGGATATTCTCTCTCTATCTCTGTCCGCTACAAAATACCGTTTCCGCATTGTTTCAAATCATAGATGTATCAAAGGTTGTACAAGTTTACCGTGTTTGACGTCATACATGGGTTTTCCCATGGTAAAGCAATAAAATCGAACACGCAAATCGACATGCAAAACGTGATAAAAACAAAAGCTTAGCATCTCAAGTGGTTGCCATTGTTGTGTTGGATTAAAGCGAGATATATATATTTCGTGTATGTATGCGTGTTTAATTATATTCTAGTATTCCACAATGCTTCACGTTGGTTATTATTATTATTATTATTATTGTGCATGTGTTTTATTTAGCACGATTGATTTTGAAGGCATTTTGCGTAATGTTGGTTCCCGCAACTCGTGCGTTAACAATATCAAAAACACCAATAATCATCATCAGAAGCATTAGCATCTTAGCAGCAACAGTAACGACAACAATAACACAACATAACGAACTTTATAACATGACCTGCGCTCTAGAAGTGAAATAACGTAATGCTCAATTTTGTTTATTACACGGGTGTTATTACACTAGTTATATAACTGTGAAATGACGGCTTTTTTGGACGAAATGACGTCATTATTCCAGCGAATTTCTTCAGTTAAACTCTTTCACAATGTGAATAAGCGGTGAAAAGAGCATAAAATAAAAAGAAAATTTGTTGGTCATGTTTTATAAATAGAATCTTAGATTCGTGGTCATTTTGTATTGAATTTATTAAACTCGTTATCTAAATAAAGATCAAAACTCGGCAAGCCTCGTTTTTATCTTTATTTAGATGACTCGTTTAATAAATTCAATACAAAACGACCACTCATGCAAGATCCTATATATAATTGCTTCTCTGTTATAAAGATCAAACCGATAAAATATCGTTATTATCTGCAAAATAATCATTACCACCATCATCATCATCAACAGCATTATCCACATCGCCATCAACATCATCGTTATGACCACGGTCATTCCAAACTTTCTTTTTACATAAAAAATAACACTTGTTTATGCTGAATTGTTAAATGGCCGTAAAAACGGAAAAAAAAACGATGCCAAGAACAACAATAACACCATTTTTTTCCGCACGACGCTGACGTCAACGCTTTTTGTTGTTATATTGCAGATAAGATGTGCATCTTATCACCGTTACCGATAGTTGTTGTTGGAATGATATTTGTTGCCATGGAAGTCTGGGCCTTTCCTGTGGAACGGGTGAGTTCATGAACATACTTTCATTGTAATTGCCACATGATTAATGTGTGTGTGAATAATTAAAAAAATTAAAACGCCATTTTATTTCGTGTTCCGTTTATCAAATGTATATTTTGGTTCTTTTTAACGAATTGTGGCATTTGTTTTGTTCCTTTATGTTTTAGTAAATCTTATTTTGTGTTAAAAACGTCTCTGTTTTTGTGTGAAAGGTTTTAGAGCAGATTTAATTTCTGACGGATATGTGTTGTTGTTGATTGTAGTTAACTGTGTTGCCTCTAAAACAAAATTTTAACGTAGTTTCGTTTTTTTTCCACAATAATGAGATAAGAGTGGTAAACATTTATTTTTCTAATTTTTTTTATAGATAACAAAATTCCAGCCCTGAGTGGATAAATCTAGAAACTGACATTTAAATGGAAGCAATCCTTATGTCTGGAGTTTATTAATCTGCAATCAGGATCCGTGTACTGCTTGTTTTTTTGTCTCCTTAATCCTTCAATAATTTTCAGATTCATCGGCAACTTAATTTTGATCCGCTAGAGAATCAGAGTAAGTAGTTAGGTTAAAAAAATGTTTCATTTAGTAAGATTCATAATTAAAATATTAAAACTTCGTTAGTTGGTAACTACAACAGTTAGCTTTCTTTCTTTCATTACAAACAAGAAAGTAAAACATGGCAGTTTCAAACGATCGAGTTTACAATGCAATGTATCTTTGATTGACCCATGACCCATCATATACGTTTTCTTGTGTTCCAGACGTAGACATGCCAATGAACAGTATGCTGGTAGAGGGCGACGTCAAGATAACCTTCGTAGACATGCAGCGAGATATGGTTAGTCGCCAAGTTTTGACACTTTCAATACAAGCTCTCTTTCTTCGGTATTGACTGATTTATTGTCCGTGGCTTATTTTTCTTTTGTATAGCATTATAACATCGTGGTCTTATTCCCTCATTTGGAGCATGGACCGTTAAAGAACTTCGCAAATGTACAATGATACAGAGCCCTTTAAGAAGAAGTTGTTAGCACAAATACTATACATCTTTCTTCTATTTAAAAACATCTTCTGGAGCAGTGCGGGTGACACCGATTGTTTTTCCCCAATTAAGCATGCGTTTACCTCTATTTCACATACATTTTGTACAAACCGTAAATAAATAATACAAACACAGGTGTCACTGTGCTGTTTCTGTTGAAACCAGCCCAACAACGATGACGGAGGAACACGTGGTTACGGCCCAGTTAAGCCCCCCAAAACGCCGCGGCAAAACCCCGAAGTGTCATCCAACCCGCTGTGGATCGGCGGAGTGGTGCCCTATGTACTGGACCCACTTCTTAGTAAGGTTTAATTACAGTTGTGTTTTGTGTCAGATTGTATCAATCAATATCATCAGTAAGAACGTATACACGAGTGATTGAAGTATTATTTTTCAAATACTTAAGTATTGTCGTTGTTTTCGGCGTAGTGATAAAAACATTTTTTTGCTATCTTATTTGATTGGCTTTTTGTTATTTCCTCTTATACAAAGTATAACTTATATCGAATATGTTTCGAATTAAGAAATTTAATCATGAATAACAGTTTCAGATAAAAACAACATTATTCTCTTTTTTAAAGATTCTTATCCTAATACACGGAGAACATAAACTAATTATACAATCGTGTCATTTAACACATTGTCATGTTATTCTGGCGCTATTAAAGTGATATTATGGGCAATTTTCACTGTTGAATTGAGCTGAAAAGAATTAACAGGTCAAAAGAGTTCATTAAAATGTGGTTACTTACCAATTATCTGCAACTCATCTTGCAATCAGTTGTTTATAAAAATGAATATTATATTCGATATTTTACATGACTCACCCAGTCCTCTAAGCCGAAATGATTAGTAAAACAAAATTGTGCCTTTGTGTCGTATGAACGAATCTGCACTAAAACTAAATTAAGATTCACATCGTACATCGAATCATTTCTGTCGTCAATTGTCAAAACGAAAGTACGCTAGATATTAAAATGCATTATTTTTCTTTTTCCGGGATATTGTTTTAGTATGTCGATGCTGCATTAACAAATATAAGTGTATATGAAGTGAAAACACCAAACAAAAACTGTTGCGATAGACACCTATAAACATATCATATACTGTTAGATGCCCATAATATCACTTTAAAGCACTGCCTTTTTTTCTTACTTTTTCCTTATGACGCTTACATAAAACTTTCGATTGTTTGCAGACGAAACGGAAGTGCAAACGATTCTCAAGGCGATGTCCTTCATGATGAAAGTAACGTCAGAATGCATTAAGTTCATCCCGATGTCATCCAGCGACCTTGACTTTGTATTCATAACCTCCAGCACTACTGGGTAAAGTATTGATTTAGTTTTCATTACTTTCAACTCTACTGGATGTTAAGTCTTAACTTTGTATTCATTATTTTCAGAAACATTCGGGCTAGACTTGATTTTGTATTCCTTACCTTCAACACTTTTCGGTACAAATTTGAATTTGTATGAATAACCTCCATCACCACCAATACAGGTCAAGTATTGACTTTGTATTAATTATCTAAAACACTGCTATGCATAGTCTTTCAGTTACATTCATTTGAGTCGTGTTCTGAGAAAACTGGGCTTAATGCATGTGCGTAAAGTGTAATCTCAGATTAGCATGTGCAGTCCGCACAGGCTAATCAGGGACGACACTTTCCGCCTAAATTGGATTTTTGTAAAAAGAGACTTCATTTAAACGAAAAATGTCATAAACGCGGAAAGTGTCGTCCCTGATTAGCCTGTGCGGACTGCACAGGCTAATCTGGGACGACACTTTACGCACATTCATTATGCCCAGATTTCTCAGAACATGACTTATTACATCAGGATTATTGGGTATAGTTGACTCTGTATCTATTCTGTTTAGCGCTTTTGAAAGTATTGACTCTGTAATCATGTAATGCGTCTAGCATGTAAATTTAATTAAATCCAGCACTATTTGGCCTAGTTTTTACTTTGCACCCATCACCGCATGCTTAGTTGCATATAGTATTGATTGTATTCATTACCTCTACACTACATTGCTACTGTATGTCTGAATTAACCCATGTATGCCTAGCGTCTAGAAAAAAGGCCTTGGCAAACAGCGTAGACCCAGATGAGACGCCGCATGATGCGGCGTCTCATCAGGGTCTGCGTTGTTTGCTTAAAAGAATTTCTGTAAGAAATATTCTAAATATAGAAATAAATATACTAGACATTCATAATTTTGGAAATAAATTGATCCAATTTAGAAGGAAGGAAGAGTCCGCTAGGCACAAATGCGTTAATAATTTTAATTTTAATAATCTTAATTGAAAGAAATTAAATTGTTAAGGTATATACTAATTACATAACTAGAATACACCATGTTAATGGGTTGTGCGCACATTGGTATTGTGTGAAGATTTTAATATCACATATCATTATATTGTTATTATTCAGACTTTCAGAATATGAGAGGTACACGCCGGGTATGCGGCTACTTTAATAACAGATGGCACTTCGGTACAGAGAGCAACAAAAGTCACGCGCGAGAGGAGAGTTCTTTAGCTTTTTTGCATGTATGTTCTGTTCATTTGGTTTTCAGACACAGAACATTTTGGTCCGTAAACGGCATAGTACTTCGTATTGCGTAGAAAGAAATTCGCAAAAAAAAACACGATAATATCCCATCGATAATCAGCATGAATTGGATAATCAGTACATATTTTAACAAAATAAAAATACTTGAAAATTAACCAAGAACGTGCTCACTTTTCGATATAAAAGATCAATTTATCCATTAATGTGACAAAATGTTACATTTTAGTTTACTAACATATTTGAGAAAATTCTAATGTTTAAAGAGTCGGCTGCCAAATTTTCATGGACGCTTCTTTAACCGATCACCCTAATAACAATGGCACTTCTATTCCCGATAAGTTGAGACTCTTTACCAGATATAACACACTCTTTTAGTGAATCAGAAATGCAGAATTCGTTGTGAAATACTGTTATAGTAAGCAGGCACTGCATACAAATTTATGTACATAAGTAAATTAAAAACGAATTACCGAAAATTTTCTTATCCCTTTGGAATATGATTATGTATGTGAAACATACATGTGAAACTAATTCGATATGTCTGATGAGTACATGCTATATAACCACATATTTTCCAGTTATCGAGTCACCCAACTTCACATAGTACACGAGCTTAAACACTTTTACCTAACGTTCTTTGAAGCGAAATGGTTGATCTAAAGCATGTTAAATTATGTCCTAATAAAGATACTAATGCCATTTACTAATATATTAGTTAGCATGTCATGAAATATCAATCTTCTAAAACTGCTACTAAGAGATAAATAACAACAGCGATGCCGGTCCGAAATTCTTTTAACTCAACCAATAAAGTGATTTAGGGTCAGGTGAATCGCACTTCGAGCTAACGTTATTGCTATCATTGCGTAAAAGTAAATGCTCCCTATAAGCAGAGCTCCAGATAAAGGGCGTTTTCCATCCTCTTATTAATGTTGTGGCTACACATTAGTATCGTCTTGATGATGCGATTCAAATGAGAATCAACGACATAGGATTTTATGAGGAACAACAGTGTTTTTGACTCTCAAACACCCCTTCGCTCCGGATATTTAGAGCCCTGAAATAAGTAAAATTAAATACGATCGTGTTGATCTACATGATCCGTTGTATTTTCATCTCTCTGAATCTCATATTACCACTAAAACAAGTTCATTATGTAGACAATTATTTTTGGTCGTCACTTGAAATATATTTCTTCAGAAATAAGCATTGTTATCTTATTTAAAAATTGCAATTACAATATTAATAGTATTAATTAATAGTAATGTTATTTGTGAAAAAGAATAACGCCATTGGTAATATTTCACGTGTGTTTGTAAACAAGTTATGCATAGATTCCAAAAGTGTCGCGCTTGACTATGCAAATTGATTCTTACTTCAAAGGTTTGGTAAGAATAGCCATAATATACATAATGCATTTCAGGAAGAGGATAAAACTCGGTTATCAGAGAGCACCATTTGTATGGTGACTTTATATTTGAAGTGACGACCGAAAATAATTGTCTAGATAATAAACTTGTTTTTTGCCCCCTTTCAAAGAAAAGGGGATATATAGTTTTCGCACTGTCCGTCGGTCTGTCTGTCAGTCTGTCTGTCAGTCTGTCTGTCAATCTGTCAGTCTGTCACACTTTTCGTGTCCGCTCTCTAATTCAAATAGTTTTCATCCGATCTTACCCAAACTTGGTCAGAAGTTGTATCTAGACAATATCTAGGTCAAGTTCGAATATGGGTCATGCCGGGTCAAAAACTAGGTCACGGGGTCACTTAGTGCATTTCAGGGTTTTAGTATTTAGGTTTCGAAAAATGCTCATAACTTCTATCAAAGCGTTTATAGGGGGCATATGTCATCCTATGGTGACAGCTCTTGTTAAGTGGTAAATTAAGATTACAAGAATTTAAAATACAACGGATAATGTTGATCAACACGACTGTTTTCAATTGAACTTATAGCAGGACTCTAGATAAGGGGAGCAAGGGGTCTTAAAGCGGCCAATACACCTCATAAAATCCTTTGTCATTGGTGCTCATTAGAATCGCATCATGAAGACGATACCAACGCGTAGCCACAAAATTTAAAAGAGATTGGAAAACTCCCTTTATATTGAGCTCTACTTATAGGAAGCACTTCCCTTTACACTTCCCTTTCACTTTTATTATCATATTCCAAAGAGCTAAGAACATGTTTCGGTAATTCGTTTTTAATTTACGTCAGTACATACATTTTTATTTATTGCCTTCTTACTATAGCAGTATTCCACAGCGAATTCTGCATTTCTGATTCACTAAATATAGTGTGTTTTATCTGGTAAAAAGTGTCGAGTTATCTGGAATCGAAGTGCCATTGTCTTTGAGATGATCGGTAAAAGAAGTGTCCATGAAAATTTGGCATCCGACACTTAAAACATTTGAATTTCCGCAAATACGTTATTTAACTAAAATTTAACATGTTGTAATTAATGGAAATATTGATCTTTTATTTCGATTAGTTGGCACGTTCTTGATTTATTTCCAAGTAATTTGATTTTGTTGAAATACGTACTGATCATCGAATTCATGACGATTATCGAAGAAATTTTATCTCATTTTAATAATGCACTGTTTTTTTCCACGACTTTCTTGCTCCGCAATACGAAGTACTATACCATTAATCGACCAAACAATGTTACGTGTCTGGAAACCAAATGAACAGAACATAAATGCAAAAAAGCTGAAGAACTCAACTCTCGCGCGTGGCTTTTGTTGTTATCTGGTATCGAAGTGCCATATGTTATCAAAGTATCCGCATACCCGGCGTGTGTCTGCAACTTCATGAATACCACCTATTAAAACATGCTCTATCTTCTTTAACATTGCATTGAATACTATCAAAATTTCAGATTTTGAAGCACATTTATTACTTTACATGCTGTAATATTATACAGTTTCTTGCAATAGTTCTAAGTAGTTTTATTTTGTTGAAATGTTTATTGTTCACCCAGTTCATGCTGTTTCCGACCGACTTATATATATGTTTGGGCGAAACTCTACCATTCTTCCGTGTATTTTTGTTCTTCCCATTTATCAACTCAACCATATGTCTTGCTTAAAAAACTAATCTTGATGATATAACTTAAAAAAACTGAGGAACTTACCTCTCGCGAGTGGCTTTTGTTTTTCTCTGTTTTCGAAGTGCCATCGGTTATCGAAGTCTCCGCATTACCAGCGTGGATGTACGTAGTACAAAACGCACATCCAAAGCGTAAATGGGTTTATAAACCAGATTGAATCTACGTATTTTTGGGTTTGTTTGCAGATGCTACAGCGAAGTCGGACGTCAAGGGCGAGGAAATCAGACGGTTTCCGTTTCACGTGCTTCCGACTGTGTCACACACGGGATCGTCATGCATGAATTATTGCACGTGTTGGGCTTTTGGCACGAGCACACTCGACCCGACAGAGACCAATACATAGAAATCCTGCATCATAACATCCGATTTGGTATGTTTGATATATTGCACCAAAAACAATGTCCTTTATTTTAAACTTATCCTTATTCAGCACATATTATTGGATAGGTGCAATAGATAAGTTCAATAGAACATCCAAACAACAGATTGGAATTGAGAATAGATTGAGAGAAATGAACTTACTTCTCTTTATTTGTCTGTTAAGTTGAAACATGCACATGGTTTCATTTCAGATCACAAAACAGATTTTGCCATTAACCAGAACTCACAGAATGTGCTAACTGTATACGACTTCTACTCGATACTTCACTACAAGACTAACCAATTCTCCATTGGCGATAATCTTAAAACAATCCGAATTCGAGATGCCACTGTCGATGAACGAAAGGTTGGGCAACGTTTCAATCTCAGTTATTTTGATGTTTTGAGAATCAAGCGTCTGTACGGCTGCGGAGAACTAACACGAACGCAAATGAAACCCAAAGCAGAAATGCTCAAAAGAGACGTCGCACATACCGAAATGGCTCCAAACCCCAGAACGTCCGCATTAGGATCATTAGGAAATATGGTTGAGGAAACGCAATCAACTATGTATGAAGGCGACATTTCTACGACATTTCCGGCCCAAATGGGGCTCCGAAAGACGATCAGACATGCCGATATCGTGGAAACAGAAATGTTGCACACGGTTTTTTAATAGGACAACATCAGTACAGTTTATAATGAAAAAGAATATGTTTAATATTAATCTGTTTTTAGAAATGTGCCGTTTTTGTTAAAATTTTTGTTTCTATTTTGTTGGGGTGCCAGTCTGTGAGTTTTTGTATATACATTGTATTTTATGCTAATGTGTTGTTATTAAAATTGAGTGTTAAATAACCTCAAAAGGTCAGCGATTGAGCAAGAATTGGTTGGGACGAAATTAAGCTTGATTTGAGACCGGTATTGGGGAGTACTCGAAATTTGCAGTGGACGAGTGGACATATTTTGTTGACAAAATACATTCCAGTAAATGACACATGGTCTACCTTTAAAAAAAGCTCCTCAGAATGCTAATGAATCAGCAAATATCATCGGAGACGCTCTCTTTGAATAACGTCCACACTCCATGGATCATCAAAGCAATCAAACCCCAACAGAGAAAATGAAACACACTGTTCAAATGCCAAAGAGATACAGGGAAGCCAAAAGACAGACATCGCTATCTCCAGGCCAAAAACAACCACTCAACGACTAGAGAGGTAAGCTGACTGGTATTTAATTGAAAGCTTGATAAAAATCAGTGGCCCAGACCACGCATGATGTAAAAAGTGAAGCATACTTTTCCCTTGTTCGCCGGGTCATTGAATACTGCAGCACTGTCTGTAAATAATACCAGGAGGAACAGATGTATGATCATCTGCATATTGTATAGAAAACACAAACAGTATCTCCGCCATGCTTTACTGCCTACAGAGGGAAACTCTAGAGAAAAGAAGGATCAAGGCCCAGCTGAAGATAGCAAATGATCCCATAGACAAGAAGGCCCAAGGCCCAGCTGAAGATAGCAAATGATCCCATAGACAAGAAGGACCAAGGCCCAGCCGAAGATAGCAATGATCCCATAGACAAGAAGGACCAAGGCCCAGCTGAAGATAGCAAATAATCCCATAGACGTCCCATCCACACATTACCTTTCCCCTTGCTCAAGTAGGACCCGGTCGAATAACTCTATCAAATTCCTGCCGATATCGTCATCTACATCGTACAACAGACTTGCTCATACAGGACCCGATCGAATCACTCTATCAAGTTCCTGCCAATATCGTCATCTACATCGTAATACAGACACAGCTTCGTCCCAATAATAATTCCTACCTGGAACAGCTTACCAGTACCTGTTGCTGAATACACTGACCTCGTATCCTTCAAGCGGGTAGTAACAACGATAACATTCTTAACAACTCGTCAGTGCCAGCTACAAAGAAACACCTAACGATCCATCTCGGATTTGCCGGTTGAGGTTCGAACCTCTTGAATGCCACCGCAGCCGGATAGGAATGAGGAGTTGAAAAAAACGTGGCTTATGACTCTTCTTTGCTGCCCTTTTGTCTTTTGATTAACAAACTCGTCTTACTTTACTATTTTTCGCTGTTTATCTTATTCCCTCACCACCCCTGCCGCAACAGTCATGTTGGACTGCAGCGATGTACCATGTAGGTATAGATGCAGAAAAATCGGTGTGCCACATTCCAGTAAAGAATAACTTCTCAAGTATTAAGTTTTATGAAGATAAGATAATTTAAAATTACTGGTTATGTGAAGATTGGATAAAGTGAATTTGGTCAAGATCGAATATAGAAATTGCCGAAGTCGGTGACGATCGAAAAGTGTTAAATATCTGCGAACCACTGAAAAAGCAAAATACTGATAGCAAGATCGATCTGGGCGAGACTTCCTTAAACGATGTAGTGGGGCGGATAGGTGACAGTGGCTAGATATAGGGGCTAGCTGTGAGATACGCCATGCATGCCTGTACAAAAATACAGCTCCGAGCCAGTAAAGCGAAGATCGGAGAAAGTACATGTGAATCGTTACGCGACTTATAGTAGTATATGCATTATTCACCAATAATAAAAATAATAACAAGTAACCAATATAAAAATAGTTGATTTCTCTTATTAGTTCAGCTAGTATAGCTATACGTTTATTATATTATTCCCGAGTGGGCAAATCCGTATTACACTATGCATATATGATTGGAAAGAAATATGTTTATCAAATATACATGTAATGATAAAATTAAAACCGTATAATTTTGTTAACTCTGTATCGATATATCATGGGAACATCGAATGATACGTCAATTATAATAACGCCACATATCTCTAATTACATAAAAATGATTGCATGAATCTATTTGCAGAAAATATTGTATCGAAAAGTATTACAATAATGACTATTTTATTATTTCATTTTGTCCTAGTCAGGTATATTGTTTTAAGTAAGGTATATTGTTACTTTTATTGAATTATTAATTTATTAAATCAGAGCATGCTCAAGGATCCCCTTTAAAACACCTTCAAGCAAACGTATGGACCATTGTCGGTAAAATTCCGTTAATTAATAACATTCTAATTGAGTTTGAAAATGTATTGCAATTATTCACTTTAATGATTGGAATTGTATTTTTTTAATGACTGCATTATGTCTAAAACAACAACAACAACACACACACACCAAACGATCTCAGTATAATAAGGAAGAAATTAATTCGATTTTCAGCGAAAAAAAATATTTAAAATGTTCGCAATTTTGCTAAGTACCAGTTTCAAGTGGGCACTTATAAGTACTGCTTAGTGTATATTTGGCGATTCCGGTCGGAGTTATATGAACGGAGCAGTTTAAATTGTTGGTTTTGTTAACAAATAAATGTTGGTCAAATTCGTGTTTGCAGCAGTGACTTGGAAAACATGCCTGGTTTAGAAATGAATAAATCACGCAATAATCGTCGCTCCAAGTGTGAGATGTGTTAACGATGGTTTTTCAATACACTTCAAACATGGTCTCGGTCAACGTTAAAATGTACTAAAGCATTTTAGTACAATCAACTTTTATTAAAATCTAAGTCCGAGATACACGCTGGTCACACGGATAGTTTTAATTAAGGATGACATTTCGATAAGAAAGAAAAATAAAAGCCACGCGCGAAATGTAAGTTCCTCAGGTTTTTTAAATTAATATCTTTAATATTAGCTTTTGAGACACGGTACATGGTGGAGTTGATAAATGATATATCTTTTTGCATTGTGAAAATAATTTCAAGGACGAATTGTGGTTTATTATGCAAAAAAAAGAAAGAAAAATCCATCGGAAAACAACATAAACTTGATGATCAGTACAACATTTCTTCAATATTAAAATACACGCAAAGTAATACACACTGATTTACACTTACCGGTTACCCATTTATGCCTAACGTCTAGAAAAAAGGCCTTGGCAAACAGCGTAGACCCAGAAGCGGCGTCTCATCAGGGTCCGCGCTGTTTGCTTAAAGGAATTTCTGTAAGAAATATTTGTAACCCTCCTGTCACGCGGGGTATTTCTAATTACTTGTACTCGTAACAAGCAAGTTACACTATACTTTATTCACTGAATACAATCAATATTCATATAGCTTAAGCCTCGTTTATAGGAAGTCAGTAGTAGAAGATGACGTCCTGAAAATATACAACACAACATACATTTATTAAAACATGTGTGGTTCCTCTCAAGAGTATATGACAATACGCATACACATAAGAATCAAAGCACTATAATTAATATTAAAACAAGTTAAAACAATAAATCATCTTGCACAGATATAAATTCCTACACATACTGCATCATACAATGATACAAACATACAACATGAACAAATACATACAAATGACTAACTAAACACAATTTACTCACTGAATATGTGCTATTCAGGACCTGTTGTTCCTATATATGGCTGGTGGGGTTAGTTCTGCTAGCTGAAATATTAATTATTGCAAAGTGAAAGTGATCATTCATAACAACATATTTTTACCGATAGCCCGATAGTTTGAGTAAAGAAATAAAAGAATAGAAGAAAGAATCGGGGATGATAAACACAAATACAAAAGCAGTAATACCTCTTAATGTTATGACTTACTTATCATTTACTGATTCCTAATGAAATATATAAAACTAACTGGATTTCTATTTCTTTCTCCAAATCTGTTCTATGAAAAAGTGACAAGCGAATGACTTCCGCTTGGGACAAACCAAAACATTATTAACCGCAACCTCAATGTACAGGTTACACTATACTAAGTTTTACGCCTAGTTACATATTCTAAATATAGAAATAAATATACTAGACATTACTAATTTTGGAAATAAAATGATCCAATTTAGAAGGATGGGAGAGTCCACTAGGCATAAATGGGTTTTACTATAATGATGTATAGCTTTATGACACCCGATCTGCTGCACCACATATGCAAATTGTGTCGATTGTATAATAATTAAGTGTTAAACGGCCGATAAACATCGACATAAACAATTATAATATCGTATATACCTCTTTAGTCGAGGGTAATTTTTTTTAAAGATGCTACATCACAACTATTTAATAAATATATGACCATGAATCAATATAAGCATTATTATTTACCTTTGTTTTTTATATTTGTTGCAATTTTTCCAAATGTTTATAGTTTGTAAACATCAGAATACTAGTAATCGATTGTGTTGATAGTG